>NC_046358.1:76337271-76647126 GCF_004027225.2 Strigops habroptila
ACGTTAGTAGGCAGCAATTTCTAAGAACTGCAGCATTAAACTCTCCTACCTTGCAGCATGCTCCTGTACGCTGTGTCTGCAATAGCGTAGATGTGGGGCGGCATCTCGTGCCTCTTCTTTCCCTTGTACATGTCAATGATCTTCTCTGAGTAAATGGGCAGTTGCTTGTATGGATTTATCACGACGCAGAAGAGACCTGAATAAGTCTGCAAGGAAATGCAAATAAAACCTGAATTAATATCATATGCATGTCTAGCCTGGGAAACAGGCATCAACTGCATTGCGCTGGCAGGATTTTAGCAGATAACTTTCTTCTGCGTTCTGGCTACAGAACAGTGCAACAAATGAAGCAGCAATTTCTGAATGTACATGAATGGGTGGTTTCCAAATAGTTTTTTCTAAAAAGCTAACTGCTAGAAAGTATGTGAATTTTGCAATCTATAGAAACACCATGATCTGATGTTGGAGCTTCTTGACCTCAGTTATTTTTAGTACATGGTGAATCGCCTTTATCTGTGATGATGTAACAACTGTAATAATTCATAATATTTCTTTATATGTGTATTTTCATACCAGCGTATGTCCTTTGCTCAGGTGTCAAATTCTGCAAGTTGAAATCCTAGGTAAGAAGCTTGGATTGATGCTAGAAGCTTTTTTCAAAAAAGATTATATGAACATCATATAACAATAATGATTGATGAGAATCCTTGGAAAAAATTACACAGGTTCCAAATAGATGTCTTAACAATAGTTATGCCTTCACTACATGACTATATCTGTAAGAAGTTTAAGGAAAAATGTGGTTTGTTTACAGTTTTAATGAAGGTATTAATATAAAAATATATACCTAAACAAACAAGAACATTGGCTACTAGCTGACAGCTGTTCAACCAGGTTTTCCTAGTTGTTTTGACAGGATTTTTTGTGTTTAACTTTATTTTGGAATGCTCCAGCTATTAAAATGGAGCAGATATAATAGCATATGATAATAGATGGTGAGCGACATTTCACAAGTATATGGTAATAGATGGTGAGCCATATTTCAGTAGCAGTTATTAAAAGTAAGCAATTTTCAAGGCTTGTTCATTAAAAAATAAAAAAATTAAACCCCCAAATAAAAATCTGTGAAACTATGAGATTATAATTGCAGAGGTATTGTGATATTTAAACTGGCCTATGGCCGCAAGTTTTAAAACCAAGCCAGTTAAAAAAAAAACAACTCAAAACTGAAATAATGGAATTATGCTCTTTCTGACTTGGGCATAAGTGGTTTGGGATTTTTTAATTTTATTTTCTTATGGCCATGCTGTGTGAATGAGTGCTTTGTGGTGTGCAGCTGCTGCCATGCCTTAATCTCAGGGCTGTGCCTAGGGATGGCTCAAGCTGCCTTGGTGTCCCAAGCACTGCAGCGCAGCACTGTAAAATGGCATTGCGGAGCTTGGCTCTGGGCACAGGGATTTCCCTTTCCTGACCATAATAGGAAATGGCACAAATCAGTCTCGGCGCAGCCTGAGCACTTTATATGGTATTCAGCAAACACAGCGAGAGCATCCATCGGCCTCCAGCAGCGAGGAGCAGGTTGGGTGCTCCACGCTGGACAGGAGAACGTCTGGGGTGCTCTGGGTGGTGATGAGGACCTCTCCTACTGTGTCAGGTTGTGACTGCGTCACCATAGCCTCAAATCGGATAACAAAAAAATCAAGCTCAATATCTTCACCAGTTCTCAATATCCCCAAGCTAAAACTCTTGATGCGGAAGGTAGATAATTACTGTGCTGGATTTTCATGGATGCTGGAGTTCAGAATGAAACTCTGTGCTAATCGAGACAAAATGAGCTTTAGTTTTGCTAGGACAATACATTTGAAAAGTGAGGGGTTTATCCCAGAATGACCACCAAGGCCCTTAAGGAAAGGGTAGCAAGGCCTTTCCTTCAGCGGAAATGGATTTACTGTATAAACTAATCATTCCCAACCAAGCAAAATAATAGGAGAGTAAATTTTGAATTCAGGAAATTGTTTAGGCCTCCCTTCCCTAACAGTTCTAGGCATTTGCCTGACTACCCACATGCAGCGCTGTTTGCACAGCCAGGCATACAGTAGCATATCTTTGAAGAGCTAACTTTAAGGCACAAGAAGCAGGCTATTAAGGCAGGGCAAAACTCATTGAAAATGTGTGTGGAGCTAAGTTTCTGTGCCTTATATCATCTCCTCGGGCACAGCCTATCCAGAGAGGGGGATCCCCAGCTGCATCTCTTCCTAGAGGGTTCGGACGTCCTCTGGAGAACATGATTTGTAGTATCTTAAGGATAGTGTCCATAGGAGTGCTGAGCTTGTGTATCCCTTGGACAGCCACCACTGTGTATTTAAGAGAGCCTGGCACAAATACACACATCTGCATTGTAAATCCCTAGGTTTGGGCAGAAGAATCCCACTTCTGGTTCCAATATGCATATATAGTCTTCTGTATTTAAGAAAGCATTTTTCACTGTTAGGTGAAAACTGAATTAGTAGTGCCTATGAATACAGGCACAAGAAACTTGATTCTACTCTCAAATCCACTGAAGCTGTGTTACTATTTTCTTGATGTTTATGTAGCCATTTTTTGTCCAATTTGTGTGTAGACAAGGCAGATTATTTGTTCTGAGCAATGTGAAACATGAGTTACGAAGAAGAGCAAGAAGTATGTTGCCACTTAATTATCCGTGGTGAAGGAAAAAGCAAGGGTATTTTTCCAGTGTACAGTCACTCTGAATTTCTGCACTGAATCTTTTTATTTAATATTTAATATAAATGCAAGGGGAAGATTATTTGATTTTTGATACTATATATATATATATATATATATAATTTTTTCCCCCCATCTAGTTGACTTTCTTTTTACCAGAATTTGGAATCCCCATTTGTGTAAGTGATGCTCTACAAGGAAATATTAAAGGTCACTTTTTTTTTGTGTGTGTGTGACTCTAAAGGAGGCAATGTAGGCATTGCATGGCAAAGCCAGAAGATGGTTGTTTACAGCTAGTTTTGCAAGTGGATAAACTCAAATTCTGTTTAGATGTCCCCTATTTGTTTTGTTTGTTTCGTTTTTCTCAAAAAGGTCTGACAGTCTCTAGCAGGGCAGTACTGTGTAAGGCTGAACAGTTTTAAATGAGTTTTAGTAGCTGAAAATACTAATAGCTTGTTTAAATACAAGTAAAAATGATTTCTTCATAACTGTTAATTTACCACCATCTTAAAATTTAGTCTCTTGAGAAAGAAAAGTTAATTTCAGATACCCTTCCATTTTTGTCTCAATGAAGAGCAATTTGATTTCTAATTGCATTATCTACTTTTGGAAATTAATTTCCTCTTCCTGTAGAAAGTGAAAATTCCACCAAAAAATCCACAAAGTAAACATATTGGAAATCTCAGAACATAGAGAACAGCAACAAAGAAATAAATCCCACGTTTTATCCCACTATTTTTCTACTAATTCTTTTAGATCTTGCAACAATGAAGAATGTTTTTGAAAAAATCTATTTTAGTAACTAATGCTGCATGTTCTGACATAATAGCACATAGATCTGTATGTTCACCTGCAATAAACTCAAATGCTGAAAAGACGGATAGAAAGTCTATCTTCTTTCATGAATCTTGATGAGGTGTGTGTTAGTACATTCTTGAAGGAAAGATCTTGAGCTTAGCTCTTTGAAGTTATGCATAACAATTAAATAGTTCCTTTGTTGTACTATATAAAACTATCTTATTTTCTGCTTCATTTCCTACTTTCCAGTTTAGCATTCCTCATATGAATAATGAGAGCTCTACTCCTGTTTCTAAAACCTTGTTACTTGAGCTCTGTATTTTCTTTCAGTCATCAGTGGTCTGTCATGCAAGTAAAATTTTTGTAGATTGAAACTATAAATTACTTTTCTGCAGCACAGCATAGGGAACCTCCTTGTAAAATCCAAGATAACAGCTAAATTCTGTGGAAACTTTCTGGGCTTTTTTACTCTGCAGTTTGCTAACTGTTGGTGCAGGTAGATTACAGGCTTATTAATGTCAAAATATGCTTGTGTTAATATACTTATATGGACTGGAAGACAGAATGATCTTGGCCCTAGTTCACATGAACATGGAGAAGATTATAATCTGCTCAGGCCTGTCTAATCTGTAAATTGACCAACAATGGCAGGGGGGAAAAGGTGTTAGTGGATGCATGACTGATTCAGTAACATACTGGTGCCTATGACTACTTTCACTTGAATTCCAGTGGATTTACTAATTTATTCAAACATAAGATTTTAATCAAGCACCCACCAAACCGGAACTTGCAGCTGCCTTTCAGTGGGGGTTTTGCCCAAGAAAAGACTTTATGACTTGGCTTTTTCATATGTTCTTTTTGAAAGTTACTGGAAACTTGTTCAGGTTTATGTTGAAGTCATTCAAAAATCTCTATTGTTTGGGTGTTTTGGTTTTTTTTTGTTTATTTCAAACAGCAGGACTGAGGTGTTATTCAGCTATGAAAGAGTACTTTCCAAACCGATAATATACTTTCAGAAATAGCAAGTGTTGGGGAACAAGCCTGCTTGTGTTTTAATTTAGTAAAGAATTGGGAGAGTCATGGGGAATAAAATGGACTAAATACATTTTTGATTTAAGATGCCATCACTGAGAAGTTAGTACATGCATAGCAGTGTTACACACAAGGACTCTATCACTGACAGTGGTGGGATCCACCTCGCCTGTGGTGGGACATGGTAGCATGCAATAGGAAATGCCATGTGTGTGTTTGATTCTACTTACATAAATTAAACCTGAGAAGTATCTCTCCCTTAGATTGTGCAGCACTGAAGCTTCATTGAGGCAAGTCAGCTCTGCCATGTCCTCCACTTTGGAGAACTTTGGAGGGTTCATCTTCTGGATGTCATCCTTGCTCAGTGTCACTTTCTTTCCATTTTCTGCCAGTTCAACTGTCACCTCATCCCCTTTCTCTTCCTTGATACTTGCTGCTTCAAATCCATGTTTCTCTGATGGAATCCAAACCAGTCTCTTTGCTGACCAGTCGGCCTGGGCAAGTGGGTTGTTAATGAAGTTTTTGTCTACAAAGAGGAATTTCTCATCGTCGCTGAGAGGTTTTTGAGCCATTTTGACTCAATAGATGCCTGTTGAGGAAACAAAATATTGTGCTTTAGAGAGAGGCAAATGTGGAGATGTTCCAGGCAAAACACATTATTCAAATCTGCCATGAGGTAAACCCAAAGCACTACAGGTTCAGATGCTTTTGGGTGCCAGCTTAGATACCTTAGAGTATCTATGTTCAGATTCTCATTCCTTTGTTACTGTGTCTGAAATCACTCAAATCACAAGCTTCATGGCACTAAACCAAATGAAGACACCTGGGCTTATTACTTTATTTTGCTTATGTTGTACTGAAGATCAGAGAGAAAAGTAAGGCATAACTAATGTCTGTGGAATGAGACTGTCAGAACTGCACCAAGACTACCAGCTGAACAGCATCCTCCTGTCTTGCCAATCACAAAGTTAATTGAAATCAGATGTATGCAAAATTTCTCATCACCCAAATACTGTTCAGTGCCTACTGAAATACCAGTGTAACAATTAAATAATTAGTAGAAGAGCAGTTCCCAGGCTATGTTCCAGAAAGGACAGAAATTAGCTGTTCTTGCAAAGCACTATTTCCAATCACTCTAATACCATTTAATTTGGAGAAGAACAAGATTAAGAAAAGGTCAAAAGAAAAAAAAAAGGCAGGAGAAAAAATTATCAGTGCTGCTGGTGAAGGAGAATTAATTTAGTTATCCCCTTTCCATGGTTCAGATAGTGGGAGCTGATCATTTCTGAAGAGTGAACATCTACCATATGAGAGACAGAAGACAGAAAACAAGCCTGGAAATTGCATCAGCTGCTAGATATTCTGAACCATGATGCTCAAATTGGAAGGGTGATGCATCTGTGTCATGCAGTTGCGCATGCATAAAACAGCATCTTGCAGTCACACATGGATAAAACAGCCTGATGTATCTGCTCTGTAGGTGAGAGCAATGAGAGAGTTTTGTCTGCTTTGCACCATGTTTGAGAGGGAGGAAGCAGCTTTTCTCCTGCTCTGGCCATTGGCAGTTAGGATGTAGCTGCAAGATCTGTGCTGGTAATGCTGGAACTTTCATAAGTGTTCTGCTCTGCCCTATGGGGGAGACAGCTCTAAAAGAGCAAAGGAGTAAGAAGAGGACTTCTTGTGGTTTGCTACAGGGCAGAAGAGTGGTGCTGATCAGGAAACCTGCCATGCAGTGGAGCAGAGAGGGAAGCTGGGCAGGAGCTACAGTAGGGAGCAGGGAAGAGTGCGTGCCCAAGGAAAACATCTCTAGGAGACAGAGGCTATTTCATTTCCTTATTGAGAATTAATTTAATATTTACAGCATTCAAACAAACATGAAACTTGAGGGAGCTTGGAGAACTGACTGCTAAAGATGTCAGCAATCAACTCATAAGCAGAAGGGTATTTGTAAAGACCAAGCTCTGTGGTATGCAGCCAAATGGACACCCTGTGCTTGGGGACTATCAGAGATTGGTTTCCAAATATTTCTCCCTGAAGCCTTCCCACAGATTCATGTTTTTTTGCAAAGCCAGACAGTGTGAGGGGTCTGATAGAGAAGCATGGATTGTGCAGAAGGTGACATAAAGCTTAAAAACAAAACTAGGATTTTAGAGGCACCTAAAAGGGTTAGAAGATATCCCACTGAAATTCAGTGAAAATTAGATGTCCCAGCTCCTCAAACTCCCTTGGCAATTCTTCCAGCTGAAAAAAGAACATCTCTCCTCTAAATGTGCTTGCTCTAGAGCTACCAGCCTTGCCTGGCAATCCCCAGCAGGAGAATTTACCCAAATCATCCATGCACATGCAGTGTGTTTGGTGGTATGGGTGAGCATGAGGAAGACCCTAACAGCTTGGATCTGTGATTGCTGCTGGCCCGTGCAGTGTTCCCCACCACGGGGTCCCTGCAAGGGAGCTCTGTAGGATGTGGCCCTTCACTTGCTCCCAGAGGATTCTTGAAAGAGAGCTGCAAGAGGAAACTATTTGACCTCTGTGTGGATTAAGGCAGAAAATGTTCCCTTGTTGCCAAGAGGGCTGGTAGAGCTGCACAGTTCCAATAATGGAGATGGTATTCTCTCCAGCTGAGCTTTCCAGCTGGCGGCCGCAGGGTGAAGCCTGCCGGACAGGGAACGAAGGGAGCACTGCCCCATCACCTGGGCTGTGGCTCCAGGAGCACGGGGCTCAGAGAGCAGCAAATAAGAGCCTGCTGCAGCCTCTCTCCTCCCACTGTGGTGGCAATGGGCAAGACATGTTCTTCACCCCGCTGCCCCAGCAATGTGAGAGGAAATGCCAATGCAATGGAGTGGGAGGATTTCAGTCCCTCCTTGTCCCAGAAGAGAGCTATATGGTCATCCTGAAGCATCAGAAAGGTTGGATTGTGCTTCCCGTGGCTAAGTGCCAAGTGACAGCACATTCAAATCAGTAGGAATTTGGTACTGCTGTCAGAAACACCAAAAATTAGACTGAACTGCAGAGCTGAGTTTCACACTCAAATCCTCCTGCTTTTGAGGCTGCCCACAAACCATGATGGTGGAAATCAAACTGCTGAATCATCCTGATCATCTACCTCAAAAACCCAACCGAAGATGAAACTGTTGTTCTGCTACAAAGCACATCACCAGTGCACTCTGGAATCTGAGGATAAAGCTTGAGCAGCAGCTGAGTACCACTGTAGCGAAAAAGGAAATGCAGTTATGAAGTGTGGATTAATGGCTATTAATGGTTTAATAGATTAATGAATATTCATTAATGCATATTCATGATAAAGGAAGGTTTCTGAACTCAACTACATTTGTCCTAGTGGGGTGCTGTGCACTGAACTAGTGAGCTGCTAAAGCTTTCTGACTAATAATTGGAAGTAAGCTTTTTGGTCCACCTCTGATCGAGTCTGAACTGCACTGGTCCAGCATATGACTGATATTGAGAAAATGGGCAAAGAGAAAAGATTCATTATTGCTTATTGAGAACATTCCCTGAGAAGGCAAAGTTTACCCCTTAGCCAGTTCCTGGGCCGATATCTTCTGTGCAAGAGGTGGTAAGAAGTTCTCATCCGTTCAGCTCTGGGGCCTCCAATACAAGAGGGATGTCGACCTGCTCAAGTGAGCCCAGAGGAGGCCACAAAGATGCTCAGAGGACTGGAGCACCTCTCCTGTGCAGACAAACTGAGAGAGTTGGGCTCTCAGGTTCTCAGCCTGGAGAAGGCTCAGGGGAGACTTTATAACAGTCTTCCAATACCTAAATGGGGCCTGCAAGAAATCTGGAGAGGGACTTTTTACAAAGGCCTGTAGTGACAGGACAAGGGGGAATGGCTTTAAACTGACAGAGAGGAGATTTAGCTTAAACATTAGGAAAAAATTCTTCACTATAAGGGGGGTGAGGCACTGGCATAGGTTGTCGAGAGAAGCTGTAGCTGCCCCATCCCTGGCAGTGTTCAAGGCCAGGCTGGATGCGGCTTGGAGCAACCTGGTCTAGTGGAAGGCATCCCTGCCTGTGCAGGGGGGTTAGGACTAGATGGTCTTTAAGTTCCCTTCCAACCCAAACCATTCTGTGATTCTTTTAGGTAGGTGATAGCCCAAATCATGTACCAGAGTAAATACTTTTATACTCAGAGGTGAGCTATTCTGAGAAAGGGAGGAGGAAAAAGGAGGAAAAGTGATCACAAAAATACTACTGATATGAAGTTTCTTGCCTTAGAAATGTGCTATGTTACACCAAAATGGATCCATCTGTCGCAGTTGCCTAAACCCCAAATGTGCATATATACATGGGCATGCATACTTCCATAGCTTACTTTCTATTCCTACTTCTGCTGTCCCACCGCAGGTACACCAGGCTGACCTTCACTGCCTTTTCTCTTATGCTGGTGGCAGAAGTTGAATGCTGTCTTTACAATCAGTTTATCCTGAGTATATTATTCCAAGGACAAAGTATAAATATCTCCAGGAAGTGCACTTTCATTAAAAGGTTATTGGCCAAGCAGAATTGCCTCCTAGGTCAGAGCTTAGAGGAACTGCTTGTCTCTGAAGGGGACCATAAAGGACACATCTCGCTTCCTCTGCAGGATGTGCATGTCGGTAGAAAAGCTTATCACAGTGCTACAGGGAATAATTCTTAGAACAGAGGAACATATAACCAAGTATGTGAATTAAGTTCAGAAACCAAGTCCTGGTCTCCTAAGTGGTTTCTGATGGAGGTGCGTAGCAGTAACCTGCTGCTTGACTCAAACTGCATTTCTTGGGCTAGAGGAGTTCTTGACTATGTCCTTTCCAGGTTGCTTATCTTTTGCTTTCCCAGTATTTAACTGAATCACCAAACTGAGCATTGCTTGAAAAGAAAGAAAATCTAGGAGTGAACCCTAATCTTGTGATCTTCTTTTGGGAACTGGTTCCCCATCACAGTTAGCTTTGTCATGAGCACTGCTACCAATCCCTCCTGGCCTTTCACCTCTCCCACTGGTCACCAGGACCACCCCTCAAATGCTTACTCTCCTCATGGACACTTTCATCTGACTGTGCAGGTATCAACAGGACTAGTTTATGGTTGTTCAACCATGGAAAAGGGCAAGTCTGTATTTTAAGAAAGAACATTTTCAGTAATTTCACAGGGCTGGGTTTTTTTTTCTGTTTGGTTGGCTTTGTTTGTTTGGTTTTTCTTGATGCATTTTCCATGTATTTTAATCAAATTGTCTGCAATCTCAGTCTCCTATGAGGTCTTTGTTAATGCAGGTTACTACATAACTCTAAACTCTTGATAGCTCT
Organism: Strigops habroptila; assembly: GCF_004027225.2. Classification (NCBI taxonomy): domain Eukaryota; kingdom Metazoa; phylum Chordata; class Aves; order Psittaciformes; family Psittacidae; genus Strigops; species Strigops habroptila. The sequence continues at coordinate 76,347,120 of NC_046358.1, forward strand.
TTTAATACTGCAAAGAGATTGGCCCAGATTATTACCTGTGTTATTAACTGTAAAAATTAGAAAAGAAGGAAAAAATACTTGAATTGCATCACATGGAGATAAAAGGAATCTATCTGGAAAATGCCAGCTATTTCAAATACCCCAAATGTTACTCTATTAAGTAAATCAGATTCTGCATGTTAATTAGGATTCATAAATAACCCGTATTTTAACTGGACTTTGCACAAGTTGGAAAGTTATCTCTGGCTCTTGGCTTCTTCTAAAATTAACATACTTAAAAGAAAAGCCAACTGATTTGCAACTAATAAGTCCCAGTGAATTATAAAGAGCCGGGATCCTCCGCATACATCCATGCATGCTACCATATATGGTGATGTTCTTCTCAATACTTGCTGTTCCACAAAAATGTAATGATAACACATTCAAAACAAATACCTTTTAGGGACTAGTGTGTCAATTGCAAATGAGATAATAAAAATCATTGTTTACATCTAAGCGAATACAGCCAGAGCAGTATCATGGGCTGAAGTGACTACTTAATCAAGTGCTTTGCTCTCTGGAGTTCATTGTTTCAGCCTCTGTGTTGGTGATTTGAGGGACCCATGAACTTTAGGAGTTCGGTGCATCGGTCCATCCAGAGAGTCTTGTTGCAAGCTGCCTGGCAAGGCAAAGCTTTGAGTGAAAGAGAAGGTGGGCTTCCTTTTAAGTTAGTGTACTTTAAAAAAGGTTTTACTGAGATGTCATGTGTTAGATAATAATGACAACCCTTCTGATTTCCCTTGTATTTAAAATATCTCAGGTTGCTTCTTACTTATGCACACACATACCTCTCCCATACATATCAGCATTTATATAGGTATGCATGCAGGCATATACACAGAGATACATATTTATGTGTGTGTGAAAGAAGCCAGTGAAGGTCTGGGATGACACTGAAGCTGCTTTCTATGCTGCCATCTACTGTCGTCTTAACTTATGATATTTTGTTAAAAGTTTGTTGCTTTGCTTTCCCTTTAAAAACAAAAGGCATGTCACATTTGAAATAACTCGAATTAGTGTAGTTCAAAGAATTAACAGATTAGTTTTGCTTAAGGTTTATTCCCAGCATATTAAAAACATGCATATGTAATGCTAAGGCATTTTTGTAGAAATGTTTCCATTTCTCTTCTAATTTTTAAGCATTTTTCATGTTTAAAGAACAAGTAGCTGACAAACTATTTTATTTCATTATACTTTTTTTACATGGCCTGGGAAGTGCACTAAGTTCCTTCCTAAGGACTGAAACGTAGAAAATAATACTTAAAGAAGATCAGCAGCTCAGGCTACCAGGTTTCTTCATTACCGAATGCACATGTGATGTTTAATTGCAGAGGGTACCTGCACCATCCGGCAGTGCACAGCACCTTGCAGGCTGTGCTGCTACTAGCTTGGAGCACAGCTTGTGCTCTGCATCTAGTGTCTTTAAAGCTCGATTCAGCAATAGCAGTTTTAGAAGTGACGAAGGAACAGGCTAGGACATCTGTGCACACTTTCAAACGTGCGTGGTCCCTAACACGTTTTAAACAGAACCCATCAGAAATACATAAATCAGGATAAACCATTTCAGCATGTCTGATAGGTCTGTTCCCATTTCTAATTTCTATGCTATTTGCACATTAATTCACTGAATCTATTTTCAAAGTAGCGTAATAGTCAGCTTGCCAAACTATTCCATCCCAAAGAGTGTTGAGCCCCCAGCCCCGTCCCCAGCAAGGATCTCTGGCCCCTGCAGTACTTACAGGCTTCCAATTAGGGGAGCAGAGAGTGAATTGTAGAATCGGGAACCTGTACAGCCACCAGCCGGGACAGTCCAAGTCCTCACTGCCTTTGCAGCCTCCCTATATAGAGGAGGAGAATCTTGTCAATGGGGAGGGGCCCTGGAAACCACGTCCTGTTGGAAAATCCTCTCAGTACCTGGGTTAAAAAGACAGCCTGAGCCAAGCACCTCGTTCGCAGCAGGGCCTAACCCTGGGCTGCTGCCCCTGCTCCGAGCCGCTCTTTAGGGTAGCAGGCTGGTTCTGGCTTTTGGAAAGGCATGAAAGGAGTGTCCCTAACTTGAAATGGGTACCCCTAACTCACAAGTTCAGAGGTTTTGCTTTTTCCTAGGATGAAACTCTTTGGCCAAGCCAATGGACCTTTAACTCCTTCCTGCCTTGGCAGCATCCTTGCCCTGGTGGCCCCCTGCGTAGAAGGGCAAAGGGTAGGTCACGATCCTGCACACTACAGGTTTTCCACCCATGACAGTGCGTTTTCTTGAGGCTAAGATTAATCCTGGAGTTCAGGGGATGCTTGGGAGAGGAGGGTTATTCCCAACGCAGCAGGGATGTGTGGGTGGAGGTTGCTCTGGGCCTCTGTGTGTTTATGTGACATCTGGAGCCTAAGGCTGGTTTAAGCCTCCTTTGCCCCTAGGGAACAAGAGGGTTGTTTCCCACCTCCCCAAGAGGATTTTCCAGCTTCTTTTGCAATCCAGTGCACAGCTCAGCTCTTGAGAAAGGACTGTAAATACTTTATCATATATAAGAAATACCTCCCTCTGTCCATAAAAGGAAGAAGAGAAGTGATAAATAGCCAAGGGGAACAGTCCCTAGGATACAGTGGAAAGAATAGGCAGCAGGCACCGTGAGCTGAGGGGAGAGGAGGACAGGGTGCTGGGATCCAGCTCTGCAAGGGTTAGGGAGTGATCTGGTCCTCGTCAAACCTTCCGCACATCCTCAAATCTTCAGTCCCCAGCTGTCCCCCCTCCTTCCCCTGCTAGTAGCCAACAGCCTTGTGCAGTAGGACCTGTGGATGGAGACATCCCGAAAAGGGAAAGCTAGGATCCTCTAGGAACTCCCATCAACGTGCCAAATACAAAATACCGAAACAACCCTCTCTCAGCAACAGACTAAATATGGTGTACACCCAAAGGATCAGAGCACAGTCCTGGGTGAAATAATTTCTCTTGACATCAATAGCCCTGTCTTCTCTGGAAAATAAACCCTCCTGGGTAAGATGGATAAGGATCATATTGGTCTCTGCCCTAAAAAAAAATACCTCTGAGTGGAGGCTGGGCTGAAAACCTCTGCTGCGACTTGGTCAAAGTAACAGCACTTGCAGGTGTGATGGACCTGTAGCCCCTTCTTCAAGCTCTGGCCAGTGGTAAACAAATTTGGGCAAAGAGGAGAGAGGGGAAGAGCATCAGGGTTTTCCCCTACATCATTTCAGAAATGTCAGGTACAGACTCATGTTCAGGTCTTTGACCAGATTTGCCAACACAGTCACACGGTCCCAGCAGTTGCAGTCTGTCCTTCCAGATGGAGGGTCAGTATCCACTGAGGTGCGGGGCTGCCACGCAACCATGCAAAGCCCTCCCAGGGCCTGAAAAGCAGCAGTGTCATATCAGACTCGTGCACGTGTGACTGTGTTGGAGCAAAGCCAAGGGAAATGATCGCCAGGACGTAAACCCAAGAAACTCGCCCTTGTTAGCAGAAAACTCCTCACAGGGTAGTTCGCCCTATTTTTAGTTTTATTTCAGTTTCTCAGTTGCAAACTTAGCTTTTAAATAGGAATATAATTAATATAAAAGAGTGAAATGCAATGGGATCCTCTGGAAATTGTGATCATTTTAACATTCATCAAAGTTATCCTAAGAAGTTCCTTTTAAACCCATGCAATGGAGTCACAAAACCAGATACATTTTAATAGTAGCTTAAAAAGGAGTGGAAATTATCCCGGCTGGTCTGCAGAGCACTGCATGTGCACGTGCAGGCTTACTGCCTGAGGAGTATGTTTAACAGAGGCAGTGGCGGAGGGTGATATATGATGTGACATTGAACGGAGCTGGAGAGTCTAAAAAATATTAGTGCTGGGACTGAAATGGTTGCACTCTGGAGCCACATGGGGCAGGAACTGATCAAGTGCAAAAGTGGTCTCCAACCTTCACTTAGAAGTTAATGTAAGAATATACTAATATAGTAGCCCAGCTGGAGTTCCCTAATTGTGGTTTGGGTTTTCTTTAAAACAAAGTCGTCTCACAATGAAAGCTGTGGATTCCCACTGGAGAATACCTTTGTGACAGCAAAATTCACTTTATTTAAAACCCCCTGATATCTTTTTTTTTTAAATTTGTTCTAATTATTTTTCTAGAAAAAATATTGAGCAGCCCTTGCTGAATTTGCACTGTAAATCTCTCCTTGCTGAATTTGCATTGTAAATATTGTACTTGGGGAAAAAACCCAGAGGAATGGAGCAGGAAAGAAACAATATTTCAGCTGCCTTACCATGGTGTAACCTGGATACAGTGGAAGGAAAAAAGAAAAGCATGGACGGAGATGTTAGTTTGTTAAATGATGTGTGTCAGGTAAGCAATTTTTTTAATGTTTTTACCTAAATTTGCCAACCATGTTTGTCTAAGCTGACAAATGTAACTGGAACTGGCAAGCACACCGGTGAGTTACCAGCTGTGTTAAGCTGTCCACTTGCAACAAGAGAGGCAGTCTGTGTCCAAACTAGAACAATTCATCATGGAAGTATTCTAACAAGGTAAAATAGTCGCCAACTGTTTAATGTTAAGCTTTGTGCTTAATGCTGGCTGCAGATCAAGTGAAGTATGTGAAGCACACAGGTCAGTTCTGAATCAGTTGGACACCAGCTGCCACTGAAAGGGTGTCTTTGCAAGTGTGAACAAATATTTTGGGGTTTTTTTTCCTAATCACCCAATGATAATCGCTCCTCCGGAAAACTGATCAACTGACGCCAAGATTCAGCTTGATACAAAGGGCGCTCAGGAAGGAAAGCGTAACCGAGTCCCTGGAGCGTGTTGATAAAGCTTAGAAAAAAATTTCTCTTGTGCATGACAGAAACTAATACCTCTGAAACAGCACGGATGCTGTGGAGTGTATAGTCAGTTTCCTCTGATTCTAGGGGAGAACAGAAATTTGGTTTTAACGAATTTGTTTTTAATCTTGTGAGTTAAGTTCTTCTAAAGTGCTTTCCAGCTCTGATACCCACACCAAACTTCACTGGCTCCTTGTCACCTTCACTTGTGATACCATGCTTAGACAACAGCCTCTTTTAACATAGTTCCCTCTGTAACAGTCTGAGTTACAGTGTTCTACCTCAAAAAAACCTCAGAAATGCATTTTGCTCATCAAAGCCCCCAAACTGTGACACGCTTATATACATATATATATATATTTTTTTTTCTTTCTGATGTCAGTAGGACCAAGGGCAGTTAATGCAAGACATCACAGTCTGTAATGAAGCTAGATGGCGCTTCTTAAATTATTGGAGAAAACAATTTTTGTGCATGCTCACCTATGTGGCAATTTTGCCTAAAACCTGAAGCTGAGATGTGAGGATTGTGAATTATTTTCATCTAAATACTGACCTTGCTTAGCTTGAACTTTTAAGGAATGACTTTTTTAGGGAAGTGCAGCCATATTGCACAGGCGTTGGAATTCGTCTTCATCTGTTAGCAAGTAGACATTCATAGGATGTGCTACGTCTGCATCTTTAAAGATGCTCTGATATTACATGTACTGTCAGGATAAACCATTAATAATGTGATTAAACCAGTATGTTTTAATAGAAATATTTCAAAGCTTTGTTGTACAAATAAGTATCAGGGAAATACACTTTAATCTGTTTGTAATTTGCTTGTACAATGGCTATACTTTGAAACAAGAAATTGTCCTAATCTGGACTGTGAGGGTATTAGAGAATTAGATGAAGCACATGTTGCACCAAGAGCAAATGGTCCAGCTTCCACCCACCATCTCAGCGCAGGATCCTGACAAGGGGCTGAAGCAACCATCCCCTAAGAAAATAGTCCCAAGATTCCCTTGGTCTTAAATAGATTTCTTCTCTGATTTCAGCTATTCCTTCTAGTCAAAGCTCAGTGAAGGACATCCTTGTAACAGCCTCTGCTGTCACGGCTGTGGAGACCATGAGTCTGCTGAGCTGTAGGTTTGGGAAAGGGCAAGTACCAAACAAACAGCCCTTTGCCGCCTCCAACCAGAACAAAAATTGTATTTAACTTCTACCATGAAAGATCCATTATTTCCCAGGAAGCTCCATGGCACCTGGGCAGCTCCTGTATGATCTGTGGTGGGAAGACAGAAAGCATATGCAATGGCTTGGGTTACACTGGAGGATTTGCACAACATAGAAGGTTAGAGCTTCTGTGTTACCCAGAGCCTTTTTCCTTGCCCTTGAAAAGACAATTCATATATGTATCAATTTGATCCACTGGTTTATGGAAAAACGGGGGTCTAGCAGTTAACCTCTGGAAAATCAAAGTTAAAAATTCAGAGATTTCTGTGGCCAGAGCAATCATGTCTGCATTGTTCAAAAGCTCATTTTTGCAACTTCCCATAGAGGCACTTTTAGCTCATTTAAAATGAACGTAATTCACAAATAACACTTTAGACCATTTTTCTACTGGATTTATAGACAGAGAAACTGAGAGATCAGTGATTGTGAATACTTGCACTGATGTGGTGTGAAGGACCCTAGTAATGAGGCAGAGTCCCACAGTGGTAGTTTTTACACAGATGGCTTTTCAGCCGAGTGGTTGAACCTGATGATGGTGCAAACACGTTTGCACAGAGCAAGCATTGAGGGCATAGAGACAAATTTGCTTGTCTGACCCAGTGGTCAGACAATTCTAATCAATCTATCAATTCTAATTGATAAAAAGCTACAAAAGACTTAAAGATGGATGTGATTGAGGTGTATTTGCAAACACATCTCCTCCCCTCCTGGCAACAGGCCTGAGATACTTATATATCAGGATATGGGGAGCTGGCAGTATTGCCAGTCACACAAAGGGGGTGAGCTCACTACTGAGGCTTCAAATGGATAAATGCAACTTTTCTTTTCGACATACAGCTCTTCTCTGCAGTTTCACATCAGAGCAGAGGCTAGGCTGCTTAACAAATAAAAAACCACCTATAATGCCGACTGGGTCAGATCAAGATAAAAGCAGAACTTTGCAGTCAAAGTCAAAAAACCCCTGTACAACCCAGGGTCCTTTCACTTAAACTCGCAAACTGCATGTCCTCTTATTCTATTTCCCTGCTTACTGTACCATTTATCTAACAAGTAAGATTTTTAAGAATGCAACCCTAAAATGTATTTATACAAAACTCCTCTGTCATTTGAAACATTAAAATCTATACATTTTGTTAAAATAAGTAGCTAATCTGTTATTTCTGACATACCCCTGTAAGTTTGGCTCTTAAAATAAATTCCCATTTCAAAACATGTAAACACCTTGGCTAAAAAAAGTTCTGGGGATCAGTAATCTGTTATCAACTTTATTTTTAGCTTTACCTGATTGAGTGTCATGTCTTTTGGGGAAAAAAACAGAAGTTTCTCTCCTTCCTTGTGTAAGTGTTACACAGCTTATAGAGACTCCAGATGGAAAAGACTTACCCTCATGTGTTCGTTGGCATTAAGATAAATATAGTCTGCATTTCCGGAGAATTAAAACCATCTATTCCTCTAAAGCACTTTAATTTTCTATCCAACTTTATTTTCCCATACTTATCTGAAAGTAGCAGTTTTTTCTTTTAAAAGCATGATTAAAATATTTAAGTTGAACAGTTTAAAAATTCCACACTGAATAAAATAGAAAAAATTTTATCCAGAAATACAGGATGGACACACAAACACATAACAAATAAAGTGCACAAGCGGTAAGTTGTCTGATACATTTTTATAAAGTAAACCCATTTTTACAAAGTACATTTTTAGGCCAAATTCTAGAGACAGGCCTCACTAATCTGACTTCCTATGCAGTTTTCCTTCTATCAGCACTGGAGAAAGAGAGCCTTTGCTAGCATTTTTTTCATTGACAGTATGTATGACTCGGTCATCCTGTCTCATGGGTAGATCTAACAAGCTGAAATGGTCCCACTGGACAGATTGGGGAAATACATGCAAAGAAGAATTTCCTAAATTAACTCTTCCAGAACTTTACATGAGAAATTAGCACACAAAAGATATCATCTGTTTATACTTCGTATAACAACGGGCTCTTCGATGCTTGTGCCAGCCGTCCTTCCTGGTTCTGGAATTCTATCTGAAAATGAAACACACATACTCTCATGCAGCTGGACATCCAAAGGTGTAAGTGTTATTTTCTATTATTATCAACTTTGATACAGAATATTGTCATAGGAAACTCTGGCAACTTTACAAATAAATGTTTCCATGCAACTATATGAGGTAAGAGCTTTGCATTACTAAAGGTTAGATTCCAGACAACTTCCAACCTGGCTACAGTGAATGAAGTAACAGAAACACCAGAGTCTACATGTTTTATCAGGATCCCTGGTCTGTTGGAATATTCATTCAACTACATAAGCAAACAACTTCTAATATGGAAAGCAAGTTGGTGTTAAATATGAGACTTGGTGGGTTGAGTTTATGAATGGATAGATTACCTGAATATGCAGCCTAATCAAAATAGCTAGATATTTAGTATTTTAAACCCACTGCCTTTAGGTCTCTGCACACAAATTCCACAGACACATGCAGAAAGTAGTTTCAGACTATCGTTACTTAAAGGTTAAAAGCCTTAAAGCTGTTCTGTTGTTGTTTAGTTCAAAAAGCAATATACTGTCATGTCTTATGATTAATCCTGAGTTTTGAGACTAACTCTGAACTAAATCCCCACATGAAATTATATTGGTGCCAACAGGGAAAGGTGACCCTGCACAAAGTCAATTTCAGAACTGAGGTACAAAGGTATACTTCAGAAACAGTTCTTCTACACATTGAGTTTAAAAAAAAACATAATTTAGAAATTTCTGATAGGAATAATATTTCTAACAAAGTGATAATTCATAACAGTTTTGGTATTGAAATTTCCTTTCTTCAGCCCCCCCTTCTGGCAGGAGAGAAACAACATTGTCTCAATTAATTAACTGTTAAGGTGTTCAGTACTTCTCTCACACTTTTTAGATGTCAATAATATCTCAGGCCTCGTATTTTTCAAATTTTTGGATACAACATAAATAGTTGATAGTACTAATGCAACAGTACTAAAATCTCACATTAGAAAGTGACAGGCCAAGCAGACTCTTTGAAGGAAAAAACTGGACCAATAATCCCTTTCATTCTGTAGCTTAGGTGTTATTAATTGTAGCCAGTCAAAAAGCAGACCAGAAAAGGAAAATAAAGATTTAGCAGTGTTCTGCCATGGAGCAATGAACTCGGAACTTAAGCTTCTGCAGTCAAGGGCATGTGAATTATGTCCTCAGCAAAGGTTTATGCCCATATACAGAACTGACAGCCGAAGTGTTAAGAATTTCCTATAGAAATTAGTTAATTTAGAGCAGATAAAAAACAAAGAGATACACCCACTATTTAATGTATTTTACTGAGAATTGAGGTTAAATTCTTGTATTAAATTCCCAGTGTAGTAAGACTGTCTCTAGCTGACCCATTCCAGATATGTAATAGTATAAGGGAGTACAATTTGGCCACTTTAACTTTTAGGGAAAAGGTAAAGCAATCTGGTGGATGACCTTTCTGCTCCTGAGAACTGGAATATTCCTATTTTCTGGTCTTTACCAGCAATGGCAGAGCAGTAAACCTTGTTTGTAAAAGCATACATGGCACGACAGGTATTCTACCATCTACAAATCAGAATAGCACTGCTGTTTGGTTTAAATGAGTTTTCTAACAGTCCAAAAGTCTTAACAGTATAAAGCTAAACAATTAGGTTTTTCTCCCCTTCCCACTAGTATCTAACAAGTAGCTACAGCTACCACAAGGTAACAGGAGTGTTACAGTACCTTACACTGTTGAAAACTTATAGAAATTCAGCTGTCTGCAGTATTTAAAAATGTCTGGTTTATAAATAAAATACATTCCCATGTAAGAGGAAGTTCCACCAGTGACACATTTGAAGGCCAATCAAGCACTTCCAAGGGCAATTGGCACACCATTAGCATACTAGCAGAGAGCAGCAGAGTTGGTGTTAAGTTGGTCACTTATTTGAACAAAGGCACATATAAAGAGTCTTTCTTGAGTTAGATACAGTAGGACCTTTCTTAAATGAATACATGAGCAACTAGTATGGTAAGGTCACACAGCTTAATGCTATTTTTGAAGTATAAACATCATTCTGCTGAAGAATTTTTCTTACAAGAGAGACATCACTTCAAAGCATTCCTTGCACAGAAGAGGAGGTACAGTGTGTTCATCTGCATGTTTATGCTGTTACAAGCATAGGTACCATATAGAAAATCTCATCACAAATAAAACTAGCAAAATTGACATGACACCCACCTTTTTGAGTTCTCTCAGTAGGTGGTTTGCCAAGGTTCTGCTTTGGATAATTCAGCAAAGACACTCTGGGGAGGGTATTCTGAGTACTTTCTTCTTTGCCATCATGTAAGAAATGAGAGAGAATTCCATACAAGAGAGGTCTGCTTAAGAGAGAAATGACAAAACCAGTCTATGAAATACTGAGCATTAAAAATATGCACTTCTTAGACCTTAACGTTTACTTCTAGAATATGTACAGATGTCTGTACATATGTGTATATATGTGTACATATATATGTAAATACATTATGTCAAGTATCATTATATAAATAAGCACAGACCTAAGCCCCCCCTGAACATCAGCACGCTCTTAAAATGGTTGCACTAAGAGACCCTCTCAGCTAAACTCCAGATCCCCTGTAGGTGAAGAACCGGAGCATGCTTAGCACAAGAACACAGATCCACATTCTCACTTGTGCAGTATGAAGGATCAGACTTCGGCAGGCCCAGTCCACCACTGCACAAACAAAACTTGATTCTTCCCAAGCACCTGACAGATTCTGACAGCACAAGCTACAAAAAACACTGGATGTGTTTAAAGCGGCTTAAGTACCCTAGCTCATTAATGCAGTTGTATCGAAGCACTGAATTTGTATCTAATCAAAGAGTACAATAATCTTTTTATTGCTCTACAAAGCAATCCACTGATTTGCAAAGAGTATATCTGTTTTCTACTTCTGACTGTAAGAAAGACTATACTGATAAGAGACTTGTGTTTTGGCATGCAAGTACACTATCTGGAGAAGGCTATAGAGTTAGCAGAATTAAATGTTAGTCTGGTGCATGTCTGAAAATGGCCCTATGTACGTTTGACATTGTGAATTTTAATCCAGCATGTTAAAGCAGGCATTTGATTAGTCACATTTCAATTGGTGAGATCATGTATATGTGATTTACAACAACCCTAAGGAGAAAAATATATGCAAACCAGAATATACTGTGCATTCCAAAATCACTCCTTACACTGATTTTCCATTTGTGTCTTCAACTATGTTCAGCTCTTTGGCAAGAAACTGTCTATCCAAGGGCACTTCAGGCTGGCCAGACTCTGGAAAAATTATTAAGACTGGTAAGAAAAATATCATCAATTAACAGAAGATTTCAAAAGAGAATGAGAACACACAGCTCCTTTTTAGACTATTAATATCTAACATACGTATACTGTAATTCCAGGGAACTCACTTAACCGTTAGTGCTTCATATTCATATAATTTACATGGCATATTACGATTTTTATCTTCACTCTAAAGAAATCTAACAAAAAATACTAAAGAAGGCTTACATTATAATCAGGCAAACAACTCTCTCTCTAAAGAAGTACTGTTATCAGATTCCATATGTTAAGTACTATACAGACTGTCTCCATTCCCTCTTGTCAAGGGGGAGTGAAATATATAAAATCATTAAATAGTATATGTAATTACCGTATCTAAGCAGAACTATAGAACTTCAAATTTCAAACACAGTTAGCCATACCTGCAAAGATAAGTAAGTGCTGTACCACATAAATTACAGCTACTCTTTTGATGTTGTAAACAGCTCTCAAATACTGGCATTTTTTTTAGAACAGCCAGAAGCAGTAGTGCTTAACTGCAGTTGTTAAAAAATACCGATCTTCTTCTTACACTTGTTATTTAAGCTGAGGATATCTAACAAGACTTCTGATAAATTCTATATGTATGAATTGCCAGAATTGCTAAAATTCAGACTCTCATCTACTTTATGTACATTTTACTTTAATTTTTTCTTCAAATAAATTTTGTTCATTTGTAGGCTGTTGTTTTGGTTTGGTTTTGGTTTTTTTTTACCAAAATGCCAATGAGATAAAAATGTGATATATGCTTCAAAAATAGTTAGCAATTTTCCAAGACAAAAGCAAAGATTTCGAGAAAGGTATTTTGATTTTGGAGGCTGCTAGCAGGTTTTCTTGTTCTTGCATCAACTGTTCCTGCATCAACTACTCTGTCAAAGCACTTACCTCAAGGAAAAGGAACAAAGAGTGTTCTTGAAAATTAATTGTATGACTAGGCTTAATGCTACGAGTAAAGCTGCGGAGAAAGAGTATTTGTGTTGTATTTATTTAGAAGAGAAGACAAAACTCTGCAGCTTGGTCCCACTTATGAATTTCATAGTGTCAATGGAATTACTCAACCGAACAGCAGATGTCTGTTAATACAGTGATGACAACAAAAATTCAGCCCCAATACCTGCAGTTAAAACAGATGCTGCGTAATTATATTTGTTATACTCCAGGTATTCACGAATTAGTTCGTTGATTAAAAGATTTTCACGAGACAGCGGTGGACGTGGTTCACTCTGGTCATCCAGTGCATTAAAAACTTCAGCTCTGATCCTTGCTTTTATTTGTCCAAGAGCACCTCTTTTTTCCAGTGTGTCCTTTAAAACTATTACCATAAAAAGGTCTGTTAATATAAAGCCAAACTTATCCAAGCAGCATTCTTATTATCTACAATATAAACACAGCTTTGGCATATTCACAGGGAAAGAAAGATAAGATATCTGCACCTGTGCATATGCCAGTAGGTAACAACAGTAGGAACGTTACAGGTAACTATTAAGCCTTCAAAGAAGCCACCCACAATTATACTTTTTTTTTGTTGTAAACATACATTCTAGCAATTTCGGAAGTGGGATGTAACTGAATCAAGATGCTTGTAACGAGTGAAAACCAGACCAAGATCAACGCTAAAGGCAGATTGTGTGGACGCTGAAGGACGTTTCTTCTGCGGCTCCACAACAGGCGGTGCGAGGAGCCGACGGCCCTCCTTAGCACCCGGGGCGACTACGCGACCCAGCCAGGTGTACAATGGCAGCCCGGCCGCCCGCCCCTTCGGTGGCCCGAAGTGCCTCCACCACGGCCAGAACTCCCCACCCCTCCAACACCCCCCCGACCACAACCTGCTTTGAGCTCCGCTACCGTCGCCATAGCCCAACGGCCGCGCCCAGGACCCGGATGAGACAGCCCAGCGGCGGCGGGCGGCCACTGCGCAGGCGCGGTGCTGGGAGGCGGGAGCGGGTGGGGCGAGCGCGCTTCGCCTGAGGAGCCGGTGGCTGGGGGGGTTTTCCCCGCGCCTGGGGCTTCCCGGCTTTAGGGCGCTCCCCTGTGCTGCCGGGATGTCCCCTGCGCAGGTTCAAGCCGGGATAAAGTAACCGGGAGTCCTTGCGTGGTGTAGATGGAGTTATCGTTCGGTATCCTGCCTGCGGCTCAGTCTTGTTAGCTGGGGCGAGGGGGAACGGGCGGTGTTTGAGGGTTGTGGTACTTTATCCTCTTTCTAATTACAAACGTTGTCAATGATGTGCTTTATTTGGAGGGGAAAAAAAAAAAGAAAAAGAAAGGGCAAAAGTGAAATTTGGAGAATGATTGAGACTTTCTCCCTGATGTGTGGCAGTTTTGTACTGAGTCCCTGAAAGATGAACTTTTAATTAAAAGGACTCACCAAAGAGGAGCTTTTAATTAAAAAGGACCTGCCAAAATGTAACCGAATACCGGCGTTTCGCAAGCGTGTGAGAATCCCTGGTGTGACTGGAGACACGCGTGTGTGCTTCACGTTGCTGGGATGAGTCGACTGTTTTTGTGAATGTATGAAGCGTTTCCCAAAGGAAATGCAGCCAATGTGGATGAACAAACTGGATTTGTCATGGTCTAGATGGAGCAGCCTGCTTGGGCTTGCAGGAAAATGTGAGTCTTCTTAAGCAGTAAACCACTTATAGCCTTGAACTGTGGGGTGGGGTTTGTTGGGTTTTTTTTTTTGTTTGTTTATTTGGTTGGGGTGTTTTACATTTCCTCTCAAAGCAAATATTTATTACGAGCTTCCAAAGAATTTCTGGCAGGGGGGCAATAAATAAAATTAATGAAAAAAAGAAGTCTTTGGAAGGAATGGAATGGTGAAGTTACAATGGCAAAGTTAATCTGTGCTTTAACGCAGCATGAACTTGCACTGAGTCAGCAGCAGTAAGTGCCTCTGCCTATCCCAAGTCTGCTGCCCAGCTCCCCAGTGCAACTGGTGATGAAGGACTGCTTACCTAACACGCACCGAGTTTTCACAGTCAAAGCATTTTTCTCTGCATCCTTCCAAAGTTCTCCATGCTGTTGTGGGTCACTGTTCTATTACATCTAACTTCCAGTTGATAAGTTGTTGCTGTTTTCCACCCTGTATTAAATTTCTGCTGTATCATTTTGTCGTGGTATAAACTGTAAGTTTATATTCTGTTGTTGCACACAGAATATGTGTAAAACTGTAAACTCATAGAAGTTAAATTTTTTTCTGGTTTACTGTCTTTTCAATGATGCTATTAAAAAGGAAAAGCTCTTCCTACAGGGCTACTAAATAACACAAGCAGCTATGGGATAGCTTGTAATATTTGTCAGAGTTATTATTATTATTCATATGTGATGCAAAGTAGCCAGGAAAAAAAAGTATTCCTTAGAGCTGAGGGGCAGTAGGATAAGAGATGTGGGAGGCTGTGATAGAACTTTTTCAACAGGAGTCATAGTGAGCATTGAGACATCAAAAAACAACCCACCAACGTATTTACTATGATTTTAAGATGAATGTAAAGATGAATGCGCAAAACAGGACAAATATTCTTAGTAAAAATAAGGGGAATCAAATGTCAATGTTTAACTGTTCTCTTACAATACTATGAAGATTTTAACTTGGTATGCACTAAGGTATGGGTTAAACTGACACGAACTTTTGCACTTTTGACACCCAATTTGTTTGGTTTGATCTTTCTGTGATGATATTGGTCAGCTCATCATGGCATACGTGATCTCAGTGGAGGCTGACCTCTGTTGCTGCTCCTCAACCTGACACCCTGGGAATGAGAGATCCAGAGGCACAGACCAGGATTGCTGCAGTTGGATGAATAGCATGACCACAGCCAACCACCAGCACAGCTCCAAAACTGCAGTGCAGGCATGCAGGTGAGTAAAGAAGCAAACTATGATATGTTCTTCGTATGTGATGCTTGCATTTTAGTTACGCATTAGACAAACAAGACCTGTCTCTCTTCTGACAACTTTGTCTCTTCTGACAAATTTGTCCGTTACCATAATTGCTCTGGATGCAAAATAACATTTAAAATTGAGATTCTTTATGTAGCTCATGTAATTAAAGGTTTCAGGTGTTTTTCTTAAGGGTAGTATGTAACCACTCTGCTCTTTCCTGCAGGGTGTGACGCCATTCTGACGTATGTGCCATCTATGCTCCAGCTGGTGTTTTCTGGTGTGTCAGATAGTCAGCTGAGCATGGATGCCGTCTGTGGGCTTAACCGATGCATTTTGAATGGGTTGTGAAGAGTGCACCATGAGACACAGCCAAACACAGCTTTAGGGGCTGTGCAGTTATTTCAACCAGTACATAGTCTGGTGCAAACTAAGTTGTGGATGAAGCCGTTTAGGTTCAGTTCATGCTAGTCAACTCGAACTAGTTCAGGGCTTTGAAACCAGTTTAACTGGTTCACGTTGAGAAGTGAACTATTTGAAGGTGAGCGAGGGCTTTCACTGTGTCCTTCCCCGAGGACGATGCCTTGGCTCGGGCCCGCGGTGCCTCTCCATGGGGGGGTGCATGGGGTCCCTGTAACCAGTGCCCGGAGCAGAGGCATGCCGCGGTGCGCGCCGGTGGCCTTGCAGGCAGCCGCGGCCGGCGGTGCGGGTAGGAGGTGCGCGACCCGGAAGGCTGCTGGAGGAAGGCGAGGCGGGGGTGCGCCGAGGGGGGCAACGCTTCCGCCCCGGCGAGGCTGCCGGCGGCGCGGGGCGTCCTGAGCCAAACACAGGCATGTGTTGGGCTCCAGCCGAGCTCGCAGCCTCGGGGCCCGTCCTCGCCCCGGGTGGGGGCACGGGCTGCCGCGCGTGCGGAGGCGATGGGCGCTCCGCGGGACGCCGCCGCCGGGCTGGGCTGGGGGGCGCAGTTCCGTGCCGCCCGCCCCCGCCAAGGCGGGGCTGCGCAGCGCCGGCGGCGGCGGCGCTGGGGCTCGGCATCCCCGTGACCGCGGAGCCAATCAGGCCGCCGTGCTGGCGCTGCCGGCCCGTCTCCGCCCGCCGCCGCCCGGCCACGGAGAGGTGCGGAGGGGGAAGCGCAGCGCTGCCGCGGGAGCCCGCGGTCGTTTACGCCGCGCCCCATGGGGATCGAGAGCTTCTGCAGCGTGGACGCCTACGAGCCCTTCTGGGTGAGCGGGATGGGGTTATGGGGTCTCAGCTCGGCGGTGGCTGCTGCCGGTGCCGGCACTGAAGGATGGTGGGGAGCCGGTTGGGACGAGGGTGGTCGCGGGTCGCCGGCCTCCGGCGGAGCTCGAGGGGGCTGCCCCCGGCGGCGGGGGAGCTGGACCCTCCCGCGCCGGCGCTCTCCGTGGGCAGAGCTCGGGGGTCTGCGGCGCGCCCCGGCCGTGCGCCAGCCCCGTTGCCCCCAGCGGTGCGTGCGTGATACGCCGGCGTGAAGCGGCCTTGGGCTGCGTGGAGGGATAGGGCCGTGGCTGGGGGCTCGCGGGTCTCTGGCTGTGTTCGGTGTCCCCGCTCCCGGGTCGCAGAGCGGGACCTGGCGTGCCTCATGTGCGGGGTTTCCAGCAGGGAAATAAAATTCTTGCGGGGGGAACGGGTGAGCGAGCGCTTGCCTGGGAGACGGGAAACGAGTTCCTGAGTGACCCGCGTTTGACTGCTTGTCTGCGTTACTCAGACTGTGCGGGTAGTAACGGTGACTGGCTGCTGCCATCGTACTGAAGCGGCATGCTGTACTGGGAAGGAGGCCAAAGATACGCTTTCTGCGGGCTAGCAGCTGTATCGCGTGTTTGCATAGCGATATTTTTGCTCTTCCTTAACGAAGAGTGGTGAGTGCAGCCTGTTGTAGGTGAAGTGAAAACCAGCTGTGCAAAGGAGGGTGGTGTGGAAACGTTGAAGAGTGGGTCTTGGTCAGTGGAGACAGGGTGTTCCTCTGCAGAAGTGAACAGGTGCTAGCAGCAGAAAGGCCTCTGGGAGGGCAGAGAGGCAGTGAAAATCCTTCTGAGGGGGAAATGGGTTGTATGGAAAAGGAGGTTTTGTGGAGGAAAGGAGGACAGAGAGCTGGAAGTTGGGAAAAAAAAACGTGGGGCTACTGAAGACAATGTAGGGCTCAGAGGAAAACATGGATTTTCACAGACTGCTCAAAGAACTCACGTGTTCATCGGATATTTGCCAAAACCAGCATTGAGCTAATGAACAGCCTTACTAGTAAAATAAAATTGGATGTCTCAACACATGCTATTGTGCTGTTTGTCTCAAGAACTGTTAAGATATTACTCAGCAGATATTTTAAAAATCATTAGGACTTCAAGACACTTAGCTTTTCCAACTGTTCCAAAGTGACTCTCACCTCCTGTTACATTCCTTGTAATGTAATAGCATCTTTTCAGCTAATTTTGAGGTTTCTCAGAATGGGTTAAATTACAAGTTGTCGTCAGATGTATCATTTCCATTTCCTAGAATGAGACATTTTCTTTTGGAGAGCTTTAGGGAATACATGTTTCAGAACTTGGTTTATGGAAAAACTTGAGAAAAAGAGTTTCCAGTTCTTTGACTTGGGGGATTGAAACATTAGGTAGAAACAAGATCTACACTTAGGATGTTGGAAACAACTAGTTTATATAGGATTTCTGATGGCAGATTCTTTTATTATGAAAGCACTTTTCTTGTACAGCCATTTCTGCTGGGTCATAACTACTTCACACATTTTTTTCACTAGTTGCATTGGTTCCCAAGAACATAGATGACTTTGTGATTTGTCATCCTTCTCCAAATCATGTGGAGTCTGCCTTTTGTTTCTTCCAGCTAAAGATCCTGTGATTGTGGTTGGTTGAGTTTTGGATTCTTCTAATCCTGCAAAAGAACAATTGTGTATTCCAGTTGGTGTAAAATGTCTTTGGAAAACTCTTCTTCCTTGGCAAACTTGTCCTCATGAACAGCAGTCTGTATCCACTTTGTTGTTGCATTGTTCGCAGTAGTGGGAGAGTAGTAATGCTGGTTTTGGTCCTTATGGATGCTCTGGCTGCTTTCTTTTCTGGTGTTTCCATTGTGGCTACTACTTTAAGCTGAAGTTGTAATGGAGTTTCAGAAAATGTCTATGTACATGCAGTGTTTCACTGGGCTTCTAGATACCACCTCTGTGGTATTGTGTGCTACTGTCTTCCTGTCTTGTGGACTGCACTCTGCCGCTTCTCAGAGCTGGGTGATGGCTAGATACCCGATGGCATGTGTTGTGTTCTTGTGGTGAGCTCTATATCTGCATCAGCTATTTTGGTTGGCGCTTGCTAGTGGAGCAGCGGGATTTCCTAGCACTGGCAAGCTCTGCTTCAAGGAAGAGATGTGTTTTCTGTTAAGGGTGGTGCTGAGTTTGGGGCAGCTTGTTTTTAAATTGTGGGGGAGACTTTGCAGGTTGAAAGGACCTAATGATCCCTTAAAGACTGTATGCTAATCTTCTTAAACCTTGCTGGCCAAGATTTTGATTCTTTGCGCAGCCAAGGAATGTTAATGTTGAAAGTTCTTGTCTGAGAATTAAACATTGGTTTTATTTAATACTTAATCTGAAAGGTCAACAGCACAAGCAAGCTTGCTGTCACCTTCATACCTTCCCCGCCCCCCTTTAATCTATCTCCGTGCCCCTTCTCAGCATATTAAATTCACTGCAATTTGAATTGCTTACAGAACTCGAGTTTTTATTAGTTCCTTTGAACCATACTCCCTTTTTGGAAGGGTACTGTTTCATCCTTCCTCTCTTGAGCATCACTGAGTATCTTAGAATGAGTATCCCATCCATAACACAAAGAAAGATACAGCTGCATAAGATAAAGTAACTATTTACTAATAGCTGTTGATGACTGTAAGAGATTAAAAAAAACCCTAGTGGGTTAGGGGTAACATTTGCACTGCTCTCAGTTCAGTGACTTTTAAGGGCCTGTTTAAACTTGAAAACTCTTTTGGAATGATGTGCTGAGATAGCTTTGCCTAGGGTGTCACTAGTGCATGAGTGCAGTCTGCCTGGCTTCAGTACCAGCATGCAAAAAAAGCGAAGTGGGGTGAGGAACTCAGTCATTCTAGGTGAGCAGGATAAGCACCAAGGCAGATGTAGAACATGCTGTACACTTCGGCCTGCTGACCTAGCTGTCTGAATATATGCATATTCACACAATGATCTCAGTGGAGTTCAATTTTGAAATACCCTGTTGGTGTTCCTTTCTTTGGAGTAAAATTTTGCGGTAGTTTCAGTTTTTCAGAGCTTGTAAACTATGTAGTACCATGTTTACAGAAGTCGTCTTATGTTTGAAATTGCTCAAGGAAGAGGATAAGAGTTTTTGTGATATTTAGAGTTTTCAAGGCTATCCCCAATATGACTTTTATGAAAAAGAAGTAGGAGATACGGGTGAAAAAGTGAGTTTACACTCACACAAGCAGCTCCTGACAGTCCCTCCCCCAGTGCTCTGCCAGGAGTTACAGGAAGTCTTAGTTATGTATCCATTAGAAGATGCTGGTAAGTCAAATAGAATCTGAAATTTTGAGGTTCTTGCTTATACTTAAGGGAATGTGAGAGAAATGGCTGATATGTGTATAAGCTCCTATTATGTCTTTCACAGGCAAAGATGTGCTTTTTAAAATTAATATAGGTAGAAGTTAATTCTTCTTTATCTCAGTGGGAACTTAGTGAAGATTTTCTCCCCCTCCCCTCCCCCCCCCCCCTTTTTCTAGTTGGACTTCTGGTTGTTGAGGGAGAATTGAAAGCAAGTAATTCCATTCACTTGTAGGAGAAAAGCAAGTTTTAATCTCCTCTGTTTTGTTTTGAAAACTGTAGAGTCCTGTAATGGTCCAAGCTGTGTCTGACTGTGTAAACCCAGGCCTCTTTCTTTCCTGTTAGTACAGAAAGCATTTGTGGAGCCTCTTCTCTGTTAATAAAGAAATTGTATCCACATACTGTTCTAAGTATAGCACTTCTTCATATGGAACCAAACTACAGGACATAAACAGAATGGATGAGAAAGGTGAGGCAAAGCCTCACACACAAAATCCAGGCATCAACTTGGTGGGATTGGGCTCTGCTTCTCTTGCTGTTGTGTAGAGTTGTGAGGCTTTCAGGACTGTTTTGCCTGCTTTAATAAATGTATTTTCTTGAGTGTTTGTCCCAATGTATTATGTTTTGTATTTGGGTTGACGTTGTATTTAGGGGAGATCTACCAGCCTCTCTCAGCTGTTTGCAGACATGTTAGGATCTTCTAAGACTATAATGTGGCTTGATAGGATGTTATTAAGGAGAAAATCCATTAATATTCTTTAATAAGTGAATTAATTATAATTAATTATAATAATGATTAGCTGACATTTGTAAAGTGATATTGTGTGACGTAAACCTCTGCTGTGGGTATACTGTTTATGAGGACACTGGGACACTGATAGTTTTCCTAAAACAGACTTCTGGAAGAAAACCAAACTTTTTATGTAAGGAGTAATTTCATGTTCTTGAAGGTCTGTGGCTTCTGCTTTCATGCATTAGACAAGCAGTAAATTAGTATGTACCTTGGAATCCTGCAGCTTTTTGCACTGTAAAATAGTGCTTTCTCAGTGTGTTTGTGGCAGAGCTAGGGAGGGAGTTTGAGGTGCTGAGAGTGGTGCTGAGTGAGCTTGATAAAAGTTATGAATTTATACTCTTCCTTTAGTTGTAAAAGTACCAAGTTTATGAATGTATGTGTGATCAGAATTTTAGGAGTGTGCAGATTAGAAAACAACTTACACTTGCTGACACAGGCAGGTCATATGTGGACAGCATTTGGAATAGAGAAGGAGCAGCAGCAGTGTGTTAAACAGAAAAACCTTTACATAAGACGGTGCCTTCATTATAATAAACAGCTGATAGCTTGATTCTCATGATTTGGTGGTTGGTGGGGTTTTTAGTGGTGAAAACCAGAAGCTTATCTGTCAGCTTTCTCTTGTTTAAACCTGTAAAACATTCCTGTTGGTCTAAATTTGCATAGAAATTAAACTTCTATTAGAAATTAAGCTTATTTCTCTTGATCCAGAATAGATCAATTTACGGGAAATACAGGAAAATTAAGCCTGACATTCTGTTGTGGATGGAGATTTTCTTAACAGATGAGCTGTCCTTCTACAGCTGCCAGTTCAAGGTTGCTCAGAAAAGTTAAATGAGGAAAAAACCCCAGCAGAACGCCTGAATAACTTACGCTGTTCCATGCAGTTACAATGCAGTTTGCATTGAGATACTTTGCTATACTGGGACTAAGTGAAGGTTAACCGGGGTTGCACTGAAGTCATTCTGGGTCACATCTCTAAAAAGCCTGCTGCCGGGTACTGACCTTTTGCTTTCTTTTAATAGAGTCAGAATTCCATGCATTACTGTTTTCTCACTCTTTGCATCTGTGGTAGTTTCGGATACAGTTTATGCCAACTTAAGTGGTTATCTCAGGCCCTTTGTAGGGTTATTATCCAGCTGTATTTAAACTTCTCACGGTATTTGAACTCGATATGCAGGCTGCTGCATTATTATCAAGCAAAAGTCCTGGTTTTGGTGCAAAAAGGAGATGAGAGCAGCAATCTTTTTCATGTATCCTTGTAAGTAAGAGTGATTTCAGTGAAAACTTTACAGATGGGTAAAACCCATCCTTTTGATTCTGAAACTGAATGGTAAATATTGTCATGTGGCCAAATGTCTCATGGTACTTGCAGGGTCTGGAAGTGCTATGTCTGTCGAAAGAGGCTAAACATTTTAATTTTGCGAATGCTGACGTAATCTGTCGTATGTTTCCCTGACACAAAAAAATAGCCATAATTCAGTGGCTTTTGGGTTCTTGGATTACAAAGATCAGCTCTTGTAAATTCCACAGCTGCAGGTGGAATTTACCTTTCTCTGGTAACTTGTCAGCAGGAACTTCTTATTTTAGGCTAAAGGAAAACAAAAGCAAAACATGGGGTTTTGTTTTTGTTTTTCTTCTTGTCATTTTACACACAGTTTCAGCTGATGCAGTGCTGTCTATAACCAAAGATTTAATCTCTTTGTGAACATTAGGAAATACTGATGTTTGGGTTTTGGACAAGGAAGTGCAGACACCTGATTTAAGTTCAGAAACAGGTATTGGAAGGTAGAGCCTTTTTCTTAGCTGTGTTAACTAGTCAAATCTGCATTTTGTAAGACATTACTGTTGAGAACTTCATCTTGCTAAAACCATTTCTAATAGAAAACATGAGAAATTAAGGGTGTTTACCTGTCACTAGAAACACTTACTGATATTTCCCCCCCAATCTTCTTTATATAAATGATTTAAAAATTTTAGGACCCCTGTTTATTATAAGATTTTTTTATTTTTTTTTTTTTTTTTAATGCTCCCCCTCTTGCTCTAACAATGTTGTTTTGTGGCAATGTTTTTTTTCTGTGGGTGAATGTGATCTCCATTCTTGCATCCCAATGTGGTAATTACCATTAGTATTTCTTATTTTGCCTTCATGGCAGTAGAAGAACAAAACCTCACAAACTTACTGATCTAATCGGGCTATTATTTGCCTTAATAAATGTCTGATAACTTTGTGGGGATATGAGCACCCATCCTCATATGCGAATATGAAGGGAAGTCCTGAAGTCTCTTCCCAAATCAGCATTCTGGCATGCTTCATTTCTTCCACTGCTTGTGATAAGTGGTAGAGTTCTGTGCAGGAGCATAATTTTGTCATTTCTCCTTGCAGAAGTAGGTTTTAGAGTCTGGGAATAAGATCAAATATTTGGTTGTGTGACTTTTACTTTTTAGTAGAATCTTGGTTTAGAGAGTTCTAAAAATAAAAAAACATCCCTGGCTGCCTTTCATTAAGTGTAGGAAGTAGCTGTTGGAAAGATATTATTGTAAAATCTGTTCAAGTGTTTTAAATTTTTCTGCTACTTCCTATTTGCAGAGTTCACCCTTAGATGATAAAATAAACCAGTAAACCAGTAACGTAGTTAGTACAGGACTTCAGAGGAATTGGCAGTGTACTGAAAGCTTTAAATGCAGCATGAGCTCATGTTCTGTGCATCACAGCAGAGGTACATTTTGTCACAGGAGAGATCTATGCATTTTGGGAAACTCACTGTTTGTAAAGAAAAAAAGCTAGAGGAAATAGATGTCAGCTAAGGTATGTTTGTATATTATGCTACTTCATGTGGAATTGATACTGGAGCCATTGGATCCTTTAATGCAAGTAGTACTTTTTCCAAAATAATTCCAATATAAGCTGCATAGTATTTTTAAGTGACTAATAAACATGTAAATAGAAAGTTTGTGATTTTTGTAGTGTCGTATACCTCAGCCCCTTGTTTGGCCCTATCAGAGATCTTATTGTCTGTTCTTGTTCCTGTGACTATTGCTGAGCAGACAGGAGAGCTGCAGGTGTGGGTGTTTCTGCTGCGGTTTTTGGGAGTTCTGGAGGATTTTTCTTGTATGAATATCTGTTATTTGTTTTAGCAACCTGTCACCTCTTGTGATTTAGCCTGAACAGCAAGTGCAGCAGGCCAAATGTTACACTGGTGAAGATGGTGTATGGTTGTGCTTGTTGTAGGCTCTGTTCTAAATATGCTCTTAGAGAAATTGTGAGATTCAGCATGTTTCATTATCCAAAATGTGAATGATAAAATCAAGACGCTATATTTACGGTGTTTTGAGAACATTATTTCAGTCTGTCTTCAAAATTTAGCTTTAGAGCTAAATTGAATAAAACTTACTCGGCAAACTAAATAACTTGGAGAGCTCTTTTAAATTCATTACTTGAAAACAGACCTCCTTCTATCCTACTGGAAAACCTGGATCACTTTGTAGTTCATTGCTTTCCTTAATTCTCAACGTGGTCAACAGTGTCACTATTTTTACTATTAGTTTTAATGAAGAATGGTGGTATTGGGGACTTTTAAATAAGGTCAGGGTTCCTTTAAAGCAGCCCGAAAGAGAGAAGTCCTTTTCTGCACCCCCATCTCCTGTTGTCTGCTGATACTAGTAGCTTTTCTGGGGCTGTAGGCTCAACCACATCAGGCCAATCTCAGATATGAGGATAGGCAGGCAGGAAATTTGCTATTTTAGATAGTGTAGGCTAAAAGCTGATGGCCTCGTGGCGTCTGAGGCAGAATGGTTGAGTCAGTTCATGGGTTTATAGGTGCTGCACTGGGGAATTTTTTAATATCGTATCTAGAGCTGCCAGATGGTGAGACTTCCTTTTGCTATGAGAAAGTGGCAATACTATTATAATGAAAGTTGTCAGCTTCAGTTTCAGTGTTAGTGCTTGAGAGAGCTAATTACTTGTGTTCTACTAAATGTAAGCATTACATTAAACAAAAAATGGTTTTTACTGTTAGGAAAATAAGATTGAGAAACCATATGAGGTCAGGTTGGATAAAGCTTTGAGCAGCCTGTTCTGGTGGAAGGTGTCCCTCTCCACGGCAGAGGGGTTAGAACTAGATGATTGTTAAGGTCCCTTTTGACCTAAACCATTCTATGATGTCTTGGTATTACAAAGGAGGTGCTTCTGTGGGGGATACTGAAGTAGTTGGTACACGCCAGTGTCAATGTAGAACTCCATTTGAAGGAGTGTCGACCATGATATTAAGATTCCAATGTGGTTTTGCAATTTAATTTTTCACATAGGTGTGCGGTAAATGTTTATATTGCTTTTCAGTCACAGCTGGTTCATGCAGGTGAATTTAACAGTGAGGTTGGCAGCCTGTATCTCTAGCACACTTGTGCACAGCAGGCAGGAAACTCAGCGATTTTGGTCTCTCCTTTTCTGCCAGTGAGAATTCTAAAATGTGCTGTGTGTCAAATAGGATTATTGATGTGAGAACAGGAGGCCGCTGGCTGCTCATTTAACAGTCTTTCCTGGCTGCCAGAGGAGGGGCACCCAGCCACAAGGTCCTGTCCAGGGTCGAATACTGTCATTATTCCTCAGGCGGGGTGCACCAGGGCCATGCAGTTTTTCTGTAGTCTTCCTTTCCTCAGCAGAGGCAGAATAACTGGTCTTTTGTGTTGGGACTTCTGTCTTGCACCCCTGCCAATATTTTTATCATGCCTCTTCCTGAATTTTTAGATAGAAATTTAATATAGTTCTTTATTTTCCTGGAGTTTATGCACTGTTAAATAAGTGGTTTACATGTGAATCAGTCCACATGATTCTGGGGAATGACAAGCATTTTTTGCGCTCTTGGAGATAGAAGGTTTCACGGCAGGTGTGATAGGAAGATTTTTGTGCCATAAGAGGAAATGTGCTGTTGGGCACAAAAACTGTGGACTGGTATTTTTTTTTTTCAGCTGCAGTACTGGTGATGGAAATGAAAACTGAGAAATAGGCCAGATAAATTTAAAAATATGCATTTGCTATTCTAGGAAACTTTAAAATTGTCTGTGGATTTTAAAAGGAAAAAAACCCCAACCTGAAACTATGTAACATCTGTTGAGATGTGGTTCCTCTGAACTAGTGTAAAATGAAGCAGATCTTTTGTCTCCCAACATCTACCAAGAAGGGAAAAAGGAGTCACACAAGGATTCTTCTCCTGTGGGTTCCTACAGTCGTTTTTAAATTAAAGGCTGCTTCCAGATTATACAGTCTTGATAGCTATAAACCTAACCCCTTTCTTTCTTCCTCCCTCATTACAGGAGACCACTAGTTTATGTAGGCTTTCAGTGGACACTTGGATCTCTTGTCACTTGATGTGCTCTTGCAAAGTAGAAGGGTTAGCTGGTCAGTCAGAGTGAAAATTGCTATTTAATCTTTGAGATGTGAAAATGGGGCAACTTAGTGCTTTCACAGAACTTCTAAAACAGTGTTTCTAAAACTCAAGTCAGAAAAAAGTCATTAAATTGCTAATTAACATCTGTTAAGTACAAGGGTCTGCTTCAGTGACTGTTTCTGTGTTGATCCATAAAGAATACTGGTTTGTGCTGGGAAAAAAAATAAAACTCTGATTCTGGGTTTTTATAAAGCAAAAGAGAAGCGTGTACTTTAAACTGGCAGAATTAGTCTGTACTTGTTTAACTGAACATTGTGATTTGAATAGAAGTACATGTTGGTTTCATGATGAGTGACATGCTTTCCAGGCACGACTGAACCGCATAAAGCTATGGTATCCTCCATATAGGACTTAGGGTGTGCCCTTCTTTCATAATGGGTTGAAGTCCTCTTGACTTTGCACACTGAAGGCATTAGCATCTCCATTCAGACTGGTAGCCTGCTTCTGATGTGACCTCCTGAGAGTCCCCTGCCCTGCTTGTTGGTTCACTCAAGAGTGGCCTGAGTGCCTTTTGAACAGGCATTAACTGGGAAGCATGCTCCCAGAGGCTGATGAACAGTCTGGTCAGCCTGCAGGGGTGCCTGCAACTCATATTGTGTGAACATGGGGGAAAGACATCTTGTGAGGGCATCAGGTGCTCAGCAGGAAGTATTTGGTCTACAGCTCTGTTCCTGCCTGTGCTTACTGCCTTGTGTGGACATAGCCTGACAGAACAGCACCTAAGGAATTGGCAGGAAAAAATGCCACCATGTTTATCTTCTTATGCATGCTTTCCCCATCTTTTGTCATCTGAAATGAATGTGAGATGGAAGGGGCTTCTGCATCTCACCTGTGTGTAGCCATTTCTGTTGTACAGAGAATAATAGTGTGTTTAAGCCTAAGCAATCTCCTATTTGATATCAACAGCCTCTGGATCAAATCCTGGAAAAATGTGAAAGAAGATACACTCATCTTGCTGCAGCTGTTAAATCCTAGCAGTAATCTTTCTCCAAGCCACCCTGTTGTCCCAACTTTTTGTCCTTAACCCTGAAATACCATTGCATTGTACCTTCTTGCCTTTCATGCAGAAACATGCAAGTATGACAGTGAAATGAGAGATTGCACGTTTCTAGAACATCCTCCAGCCAATATGCATAGCAGTCATGCATATAGCACTTCCTTCTTTTATTTAGCCATGTGGCAGTGACATGTGCATTACCCGCTCTGTCCTTTCTGGTAATTGCCTGATTCATTTTACAACAAGCATTTAAAAATACTGAAAAACTTTCTGAAGCAGTATGTAGATCTTAAAAAAAAATTACTCCATAAAATATCAGTGTTCTTGTTTGTTTGTTGTAAAGCTGATTACATCCTCTCAATTTACTTGTATAATCCTATGAACTGTCTTAATTTGTGAATTGTAAACTGTTCTGCAGAGTCATGAGACTTTTTCTTGGTTGTTGTGCTGGAGCGGAGCAGCTGGGACTTAGAAAGCCAACAACATTCGTGCAGTAGCTAAATGTAAGGATGACTCAGCTGAAATTTCTGATGATATTCTGCAGTCAGGGAACTTAATAAGCATGTGAATTGCCCACAGTACCTCACAGCCGCTGCCTTGTCACGAACAATTTCCTTGACCTGTATGCAGACACAGTAAAACATAATCAGGCATTTTTATGCTCTACCAGTGTTCATTTCCTTGGATTGGCTGTGTTAAGTTCAGAGATTTTTTTTTAATTATTTTTTTTAATTTTTTTTTAACTGGCAAATTAAAAATGGTATGAAGTGAGAAGAATTTTTAGAATGCTGTGAAAATAGAGGAGAAAAGTAACAGCTGTGTGTCCTGTGCATACTGTCTGTTGTTTCTAACAGAGAAAAAGTCCTAGATTCTGACAGAAATTGAGAGGGAAGTGGGGAAAGAAAATACATTTGTTAATACCTTTTCAAAAGAAGGTTGTTTTTTCTTTTTTCTTATCTCTCCCCCCCCCCCCCCCCCAAGCAACAAACATCTTAATATGGAACGGTCATATTTAAGGGGAAACCTGCTCTGTGCTAAAATAATGACTGGTTATCCTCAAATTGAAATTTTTTCAAGCTGTATGTTCTGTTTCTCTTCAGATCTATTTTCCTCTCATTATGATTGTGTTTGAAACTGTTTAATCAGTGGAAGATGGGGACAAATACGGATCAAAGTATAGCAGTTCTCAGCAGTGGGATCTATTTCCAGCTTTGATGTTGGAATAGAAGGGTCAGACACTACAGCTCCTTTTGGTTCTGTTTCCTCATCTATAAAATGTGGATGGTGGCACTTATTTCTGTGACTAGCTCAGGCTTTTATAGAGGAGGAGGATTACTGACTACCATTATGTGCCAGTATTGGTACTGGTATTCTGTGCGGTCGTAAGCTGTGCAATTGGCTGAAAAAATGCTTTGCAACTGAAAATGACGCTGAGCCTTTGGGCGTGGGACTGCTACTCTTGGCTGTGCAGCCTTTAGGCAGAAGCCTGTCAGCTCTGCTTTGGCTGTTGGTTATTGCAGTCCACCTACAGCAGCGATATCTCTGTATTGCATCATTTTGTTGGAGAGTTAGAAATCTACAGCACTTGAGAGGAAGTGTCCCTTGTGATAATTTAACAGCAAAGTCAGTAATTATAAGGTAAAATTTCCTGCAGGAGATTTCCCTAACTGAAGCCAATCATAAATATGGTACGAAAGTTCATTTTACTCAATAGTCTGTCATTGTAAATAGTCCTTGTACCAGTAATGGAAATTGTGATCATGTTTTTATTACTGTAAATTTTGGTTGATTGTATGGTGGTTTATCTTGTTTTTGAAAATCGTGTTGAGAGAAATAGGAAAACACTGAGTTACTTTGACTTACATTTTCCTGTTGAGTAGGAAACAGGCTGCAAGGGCAAGCCTTCTATTTCCTTCTATGCCCTGTTATGAATTACCAGAAAGTCGCAACTGGGTTTGCTGCAGACAGCTTGGGAGCTATGAGACAACATTACAAATAGTGAACTGGTGTTGTCTTGCGCTGTTCACTTTTACTGTGTGCCAGATAATGTTTCCACATTGAAATTTGGGAATGTGGTGTATCCGAGTATTTATACATGCGTGCACAGTGATTATAATGGGAGATTAGCATTGTCATGTCATTTTTCTGCAATGATAATATGAAAGTCCTTGATTAATACTGTTAAAGATCCTGATCAGTACTGTGAAAGATCCCAGTATTACATTTATGTGTTATGGTAGCTGTGTATAACCAATGTCATCTTGTGAAGGTTTAAAGCTTCTAAGCTACAAAAAGTGCAATAAAATTAGATACACCACAGAATGGAGCCAGTTCAATAGAAGTAGAAATAAATACACAACAAGAGATACACAAGAAGACAGGTAGTGGCTATTTCTATTTTTTTTAAATGAATGAATGAATTAATTTATTTATTTTAACACTGAAGTTCTGTGTTTGCTTTTTCTTTAACTTGATTGATTTTTTTCTCCCCAGGATTGGAATCTGACATGGCACACAGAAAATCCAGACTTCACCCAGTGCTTTCAGAACACAGTCCTGGTCTGGATTCCTTGCATTTACCTGTGGGTCTGCTTCCCAGTGTACTTCCTGTACCTTCGTTATCATGACAGGGGATACATACAGATGTCAAACCTCAACAAAGCCAAAACGGTATGTGACTTCTTAAAAGCAGAATCTTTTCAGCTTATCTGGAAGTTTGACTCTATTCTCAGCTATGTTTTAGCATGCTATTTTTGTTGAGCATCGGTCTTGGCCTGTGTGCACACTTAGGCTGTAACTTACTTCTTCTACTTGTGTTTGATTTCCACGCCTTATGTGTTTGTTGCCCTTTTATCAGTAGGCTTTCTAAAATATATTAGGACAGAGCAAAAAAGGAGGCAAATGCTTTGTAAGACCAGATGGAGAAGACTATTTTAAGGCAACTCAATCTCAAGGCCTTTATTTCAATAATAAAAAGAATTTATGATCCTGTCAGCTTCCTAAGTTACACAGCATAGATTCCTAGAGCTGCTGCAGGTATTCTATTCCACTTCTGTTGTGAAATAGGTACTTAAGGTTTTCTTACTTTTTTTTTGCCCCCTGTAGAATAAGAGAAAAGTTTTAAGGACTATAATAGAATAGTGTATTGGAGAGATTTTCCCTCTGCAATCTGTTATTCAGCAATGAGATTCACCAGCTTTCTGCTTCATAATACACTGAATTACATGGTACTAAAGATTAGTGAACACTTTTCTTCTAGTGGGGATCCAGTAGGTAAAGCCAAATTACTCTTCCTTTGAGCATGTTGTAGAATTGCCCAAAAGAGATGATCTAATTATGACTCCTCTTCTACTGGCACAGAACATCTAGTGTTCATGTATATATTGTGCTGCCTAATCTGTGTGAACTGATGTATGAAATACACTTTTGTATTGCAGGCTTTGGGCTTAATACTGTGGATAGTCTGCTGGGCAGACCTTTTCTACTCTTTCTGGGAAAGAAGTCAAAATATTTTTCGAGCTCCATTTTTTCTTGTTGGGCCGACAGTAT
The DNA here is from genome assembly GCF_004027225.2 of Strigops habroptila. Classification (NCBI taxonomy): domain Eukaryota; kingdom Metazoa; phylum Chordata; class Aves; order Psittaciformes; family Psittacidae; genus Strigops; species Strigops habroptila. The sequence continues at coordinate 76,377,816 of NC_046358.1, forward strand.
TGGGTATAACAATGGTAAGTTTTTCTTTTACGGCCTTTGTTCATGCGAAGCCTTAAGCAATAACATACATCTTAGTATTATTCAGTGTTGCAATTCTTTAAACTACAGTATTTACAGAAAGACTTAGTCTGCAGTTGAACTGTGAAATATTTACTCTGAAATGTCCACTTTTTTTAATAAAGAATTAGGACACCCCCTTCCCCTTTTCCCAAGCCAGCTGTGCTATGTGTTGCATATCAGCACACAAGCCAGTGCTAGTTGTCTTGCCTTAGTTTGGCAGGCTTGAGCTGCTGTTCGTTTAATAGCTTGACTCAAGCATGGGGCTGAGAAATCGAGTTGGGAGAACTGATTAAACCTAGATAATGCAAATCACACTGCACTTAGTAAAAGAGTGTCGAAGGCATTGCATTATTAAGTTTCTTGCTACAAACCCTTGCATATAACATTCGTTAAGTGCGTGTTTTCATTTGATGGCATGGTGGAAAGCCTTAAATGCCACGAGGCACACAGGTATCCCCAGCTAACTCTTTTCTACCTAGATGCACAAGTATTGTTTATTTTCACACCAGCAGCCTCCGTTTCAAGGAAAATGCAAAAATGCCTTGCTATTCATTTATTGACAGTTGCCTTATATTTATCATAGACTTGGAATGGTAGTGATTAAACATGATACTCAAGGTGGGGACAGGACACAACCACCCCAACAGCAGCAGCAACAACAACAATAAAAAACAAACAAAAAAACCCAACTGCCCTAAAGCATGCTGACAGATGCAAGAGCATGATGTTAGATAGTTTGTGGTCATTTAATAGTGCAATTCTCAAGCCGTTGTTGGGCTGATTGAAAATGCATGTTGCAGCAGCCAAGTGAGATTACTAAGTTGTACCAGCTTCCTAAAGGACTCTGAAAGCACACAAAATATAGAAATCGAGTAATATTTGATCAGTGTTGTTTGGCGTTGTGGCTTGTATGGAAAGAAGTATTTTTATTTTAAAAAGAACTGGTCAGGAAATTCTTGGAAAGGATATAGTGTCACTATAACTGCATGTTGACTTGTGATATAGAACCAGAAAATTAAAGTAGTAAAGTCTGGCAGGTTTTGACAGTGCTTTTGTGTATGTGGTCATTTACTTCTGTGTAATACAGATTCTTTTTCACTTTTTTGTCCACTTCTTATCTTTACTGCTCCAGAGCATTTAATACTTAAAGATATTTTTGAATTACACTTAAAATCTCTGGGTGTTCCTGGGAGATACTGGATTTGGAATATTAAATAAGCACACATTGACACAGTACCTTGTATAATATATATGTGTATAATGTTGTAAAACTTAAAGCATGTAAATGTATTTTTATCTTATTTGTCTACAGTTGCTTGCCACATTTTTAATACAATATGAAAGAATAAAAGGAGTCCAATCTTCAGGCATCATGATGATTTTCTGGCTCATCTCATTGTCATGTGCCACAGTGGTTTTTAGATCCAAAATAAAACATGCCTTAAATACGGTAAGTGATTGCTGGCCTCATTCAGTTGAAAATAATCCAAAGTACTGCAGAGATAGACTAGTTGCTTTCTAATTGTGCCAGTCAAGTCAGTGAATGATTTATTCAGTATACCTTCATTCCTTGAAGAACAAAAGCAAAATAAGAAAGACGTAATGGCTCTTGCTTAGAGATGCTAGTGAAATCCATAGTGATCTTAACTGCAGCAACAGTTGCCAAGAAAATTCTGCTAGCTGTTCCAGAAAGAGGATGTGTCTGCTTGAGTACAATAAAAGTGTATAATCTTTGATGTGAAAACTGTTCTGGGAGTTTACTTCGTCTTCCTGTTGATTGTACAGTGGATTTATGGAAACACTTGGTTTAATGGTTATGTAGTCTCATCTGCTGAGACAAAATGAAAGTGTACAAGTGAAATATTTTTATGTCAGTCTGCTTTATCGTAAGGCCACCTCAAATATCAGATTAATTGTGGAGCTGCCTGAAAACAGCATATCACTTTGATTTCTTGAAACCTTTAAGCTGTAATGTGAATTTTGAGAACTTTCAGCCAACTTTTGTCTTTAGCTGTTGCGAGTGGGATTTTACTGGTGAGTGTGGGAGTGTGTGTCTATCTGTCCTGTGCTTTGATTTTGGTGGCTTATGCTTTATGTATCAGTCCTAGTCTAAAAAATGGAAGAAACTCTGGAATTTGAGCACAGTGCAACAAACTGTAATCTAAATTCTGCTCCTCTAATTCTTATTTTTATCTGCATAGTAAATAATAAATTTACCTTGAAAACTTCTTATCATCCAGTGCATAAATGCCTTACTCCTGTAAAGAATAGCTTGACTTCAAATTGGGGCATGCTGTGTTGGTACAAACCATGTCTTAAAGAGAACTTCTCTACAGAGAAGAAGTTCATGCTTTGTGTGTTTATCAGAGCGATTGTTTAAAAATAACTGGTATCTTTCATCTCCTCCCCCCTCTCTTTACCTTCCCTTAACCAATAGAGACATTGACTTTAATTTGCATGGGGTTGAGTAGTGTAACATTTGTAGAATTTACAGCTGGTTTATGTTTAATAGTAACATGTTGTTTTAAAGAAATTCCTCAGTCCTGCTAATTGGAATATTACTTTCCTTTGTAGGGTGCTGAAGTGGATGCATTTCGTTATGCCACCTTCTGCATCTACTTTATCCTGTTACTTGTACAGCTCATCCTGTGTTGTTTTCCAGAACGACCACCTTTGTTTTCTGAAACAGTAAATGATCCTGTAAGTGTTCAGTCTGTACTATCATATGTGCAATATTCTGTACAGTGAGTTATAGGGCCTTAGTTTCCCAGATGCCAAGCAATTAAAATCTACGTGACTTGTTTGCAGTAGTGTTTTTTCTGCTCTTTAGTTGGTGATGCAGAAGATGAGGCCTGTAACATGCAAAACAAGGTGGGTTGTATTTTAGAGAAAAAAATACTGTTTCAGTCATTTCTGAATAGCATTCCTGAAGGTTAAGTCATATGTATTTTATTCAGAAGTGCTGCTGGAAATCAGTGGGAAATACTGGTTTTAAATGCTGTCCTCCTAGTCATCCAATACTGTTCAGTAGGCAGTAACTCATAAGGATGTGCATTCCCTTCCTGTTGAAGATGAGGAAGAGTCTACACCTGGAAAACTATGATCTGGATAGATGCATTTGACTTCCATATTCTGCTTTCTTGTGTCAAGCAGAAATGTACCTAGCTCAATTGCAAAAGCATTAGCATTATAGGGTGGTCTGCATGTAGAAATGTAATTTTGTCTAAATGTGATCTTTTTGCATATGTTCTTAATTGTATGTGTTAGCTATATGGCATGGATCTAAAGGGACCCAAGGGATGCTGGATCCTTACAGTGCTTGCTTAGCCCTAGGCTAGACCTTCTGGGTCACACTGGAGTGACACCTGTCACTGCCAGGAGTTTGGATGTGCCAATGTCAAGTTTAGAAACCTCAGTTCTCATGTTTGTGGATTTATTTATTTATTTGTTTTAAATAAGGTGTAATTCTGGTTTCATGGCTGTTAGGTGGCACTGACTGGTGAAGAAAGGTGTGATATATGTGTGTGTGTGTAAGTAAGTGTTGCCTTTAACTGTGGAAAAGGTCAATAAACAGTTGCACTTACTAAATTAGAGTTACCTTTCTGTTGGTATCCAGTGTGCCAGTGATGCTCTGCATTACCACTGGCAGTCAATCTGTGTATATGTGCCTGGAGGAAAGAGTATATTGTTCAGTCTTTGGATCCTCTTCATCTTTGGGTTCTTTTCATCTCATGCAGGGTTGAAATGTATATGACAGGATACTGTGAATTTATGGAAACCTTGTTTTCTGCTTTGATCATAGTTAAAATAATTACAAAGGTGCTTTGAAACCACAGTGGTTTGATTTTGTGTTCTGAGTATTTCTAGGAGTGTCTCTAGGAAATAGGACAGACTTCAAATGTTAACCTTCTTGTCATGAGCGTTGTGTTTGTTGAGTGTTATGATGAGGAAAAGAACAAAGCAAGTCGTATAAGTTAGTCTTAAATTCTGCTTTATTCCCTTCTGCCAAGCATTTCCCAACCAGAAATTTTTGTAAGTCTTGAGTAAAATCTTATTATGTGTTTACTTAAGCCAAAAAACTACAGTGAAATTTCTGAGACGTAGGTGCTGATGTGTATAGAAGTCAAACAGTGTGTTGTGTCTCTTGTTTCCTCTTTCTTTGCATCACTGAAGTGCAGACTTGTTACAACTTGTCTTCATCCTGTCTGCATGAATGTCAGTAGGATTAATAGTTCTTTGTGTAACAACTAATTTTATTAAAAATAGTACTGTTTTAACTGTAATCTAATATGTTTTTATGTTTAAAACTTTTGCTTTATGCAAATGAAGTCCAGGTTTTGTTGGTATAAGATCTAGTGGACGCTTGAATTTAGAGTTTCCATCTGCAAGTAGATAAAAAAAGTATAAAGGAAAAAAAAAAAATACATCATTTTATATAAAATTCAGAATATTTTGTAATTTTGTGAAGTTGAAAGTATCCTCTGTATTTGGTGAAGTAGAAATGTGTCTGTCAAGAATGCTGGTGTGGCTGAAGGCTGAAATTACCTAGCTCCATTCCCCCCCCTTTTTTTTTAGTATCTCTGAGTTTAAAACTTGTATTTATTCATTAAGTGATGGTGTTGGATTTGTTTGCAACCATTTTGTTGCAAGTATTTAAATACTTTGGAAATGTTGAACTCTTATCCCCAGTCACAAAAAGCATCCATCTCATACATATTCTCATTGTTCCCTACAAAGTTGCACAAAATCTTGTCGTGTGCAGAAAAGGAAATTCAGGAGTCTGTTTCGTGTAGTATGTTTACAACACACTTCAATTATAGCTTAGTGGAGAAGGCACGTTACACAAACATGAGTTGAAAAATGCAAATCTTGGAAACTCTTAGCTCTGGCTTTTTTGATTGCAGTACTCTAATGATGTTTGGTGACTTCTGCTCCAATTATAGTTGATAAAAAGCTAGTGGTTTGTGTGCTGAAGGAGTGGCCAGTTTTAGCATCTTTATGTGCTGTTGAGAGCAGTGGAAGAGGGAGGAGAGAAATCTGCACTGGAATTCTGCAAGTGAATCACTTTTACTGCCTTTGAAATTCTTCCAGCCTTCCTCTCTGCTGTTTTAATCCAACCAGATTAGGAGAGGATGTTAACCTGAAGAGTAGTTAAAAGAGACAGCCATTAGTCTGGATATAGAATATGAGCTAGCTGTGTGCCTTTATGGCTACTGAAGTTTCTCATGCTTATTGATGAATGAAATGCAGGGGTTTAAAAGGGACTGTTTTGGGATGCTGTTATGGAGTTTACAATTTTTTTTCTTTCATTTGTGCATCTGTTCTGATGGAGTCACAACACTTAACTGCTAGAACAGTACAACTGAACTATTAATTTATGACTAACTGCCCATTTAACATTTATGCTGTCATATGGTAGCACACCTTGCATTGTTACTGGTAGGCACTGGTCATGACATATTGAGAGATTGCCTGGCCTGCACTGTCTTACCAGATTCCCTCAACTATTTGTTGCGTTGTTAATATGGGATACTGCTATTCCTGTGCCCCAGTGGTCTACTCTGCTGACAGCCCTGAAGCTGTGCTTGTGTTTTCTGAACAAGCTGTCAGTGGCATAAATGACAAGATTAGTAATGTGAAAATAAATACTATAAACAAAAGGAATTTCAAAAGTGTCTTTTCTGTTTGGTTTGTTTCTTTTGGCTCTGCATTGCTCACTTTGTATGTGGATTGATTTCTTTTCTTCTCCTTCAGAATCCATGTCCAGAGTTCAGTGCTTCTTTCCTCTCCAGAATCACTTTCTGGTGGATCACTGGGTAAGATCAAGATGATGCATAAAGCACCAGTTAGATGCCATTTTAGGAACCTGCTTTCGGAATTAAATTAGCAATACTCATGCAATAATGATTTTGGTTGTTTTGTAGATAAATTTTTTTTTTTCCTTTTTAATTTTATTAATCTTTTTTACTTCCTTTGTGGAGTCTTTGTAATTTAAGTTTTGCCAGTATGTATTTAGTATGTTTGCTGAAAGAATATAATGAAAATTCTTTGGGAAATATAAGAAGATAGAAATTATGTGCTCTATTTAGAAACTAGGGCATTCAAAACTGTTAGCTCCAATAGGTGTGGGTTCTGTTTATTTTTCATTAATTTAGCTTTAGTTATGCTGTATAATTTTATCACAGCACATGTTCGTGTGAGTTAAAACACAGAAACATGTAAAATAATAGTGGTATATAGTTGTGGTTGGTGCTTGGCCAGAGTTCCAACAGAAAGCTAGATGAAAGGCATTGCTTTGTAAAATTAAAGGCTAATAAAGATTTTGAAACTTTGTAAGCATGGGAATATTAATGGCCTGGCTGATTTTCAAATGAGATCACTGCATGCTTTCTTTTATTTTCCCTGAAATTTGAATCCAGTGGCATATCCTGGATCCTTAGATGTTTCGGTGTCTTAATTCTCAAAGTAAAGACAGGAGGTTGTATATTTTAGCATCTGCACCTCCGTTGCTACAGATGCTAACTCTTGAATGCATTTTTGTGAAGAGTTGGCTCCGTTTTGGGGCTAGGTGTAAGAACCACTGTCTTATGGTGCATACATATATGTGCATGTGTATATATATGTATATACATATATACGTATGTATATGTGTATATATGTGTGTGTATATATATACATGCACACGTAGACACGTATCTCTAGTGTTCTTAAATATATAGTGCTGATTCTTTCTAACACAGGTTGATGGTTCAGGGTTACCGGAGACCTTTGGAAGCCAAGGATTTGTGGTCGTTAAATAAAGAGGACAAATCAGATGAGGTAGTGCCAGGTTTGGCTAGAAACTGGACAAAAGAGTGGGCAAAGGCCAAGAGGTAAGTTCAGTTATCCTGGCTGATGGATCTTCCAAGATGTAGAGGTTCAAAAGCCCAAGTTACTCAGCCACTGCTTAGAGGTATTTGTCATCCGTTATCAAGCCATTTTTTGTAAGGCCCAAGTGGCAGCTCTGTATTTGTCCTTAGGTGCATACAGAACAGGAACTAAGTAGGGTGTCGTGTGTCATCTTTATGAAAAGCTGCATCAGGTTTCCATTAGTCTTCCATGATCTAAAGCTGATTATTGTTTCTTTTGATGTGTGTTTTTTTCCCTAGGGAGGGAATGTTTTTACACAGTCAAACTTCAGTCATAATTTAGGAGCTTGGGCTCCCTCTGTAGTTAGTGAAGCCACAGGAGGGCAGTTCAGGGTGTAAAAGTGAACTGCTTATTTCTTTCCTTTGTCTATATAGGGAGCCTGGGCATCTAAGCCAGATGACTAAAATTAGAAAGAGTGCATGCCTGCAGTTTCCATTTGACTTTCATCATAGTTTACTGCAGGAAATAGAAGTACCTTTTCATTGAAGGAAAATTGCTTGCTTGCTTACACAGTGTATTTTTACATACGGCTTGTCCTCAGAAGTTTGGAAGTACGTAGTCTGGCATAAGCCAGATGTATGTAATGAATGTGTTCAGTCCATTGGAGATGACTTGGAATAAATCTGACTGCAAGCTTTTAACTCCAGTGTACAGTGAGGCTTTGATTTTGAAGAAAGTTCAGCATGCTGGGTTCTGGAATAATAATGTCCTTTGCTCTTTAATACATGTTACAGCCATTATTCCCTCGGGCAGACCTATAGAAGAGATTCAGCAGGAACGTTACTTATCCCTGCAAAGAAGACTATTTGTGAATAGCCAGTTTGTATAGCTATGGTTGTATGATTAAAAAGATGTTTGATTGGCAGTAAAACACGGTTAAACTGTTAAGGAGTAAACAGCTTATAAAAATCTCATTTGTGTACTGTGCATTTTCCCAGTTGGCTTTATGCTTAAATAAAGGCTAAATTACATACCTTCTCTTATTTCAGGCAACCATTAAACATTGTATACTCACCGAAAAAGCAGCAAAAACCAAGCGACTCGAATGGTGATGTGACAGAAGAGGCTGAAGCTTTGATCATAAAACCATCTCAGAAGAGCTCTGAAGCATCTTTATTCAAGGTGTTATATAAAACCTTTGGACCATATTTTCTCATGAGCTTCCTGTTTAAAGCTGCACATGATCTCTTGATGTTTGCAGGCCCAGAAATTCTGAAGTAAGACCTATATACTTTATTATGGTATTAAAAATATGTGGACAGAATTTAAAACACACTGATGTTTGACTCACCAGGCTGCTTTGCCTTCAGCTGGTTCAATGGGGAAGAGTTTCATGCAAGCTAGAGATCATGCATGTGGGTGATTTTGGTCCACTGATTTTCAAAAATTATAACATCATATATCAAGTGTTTGACTTTTTATGTTCCTTTCCAACACTAGGAAGGCCAGGCAGGAACTTAGTCAACAACAGCGGGAGAGTTTATTTAATTCTAACCTGTAATGATTGTGGGATTACAAGTTGCAATATGTGAAGCAACAGAGAGCTAAGAGGGTAGGAGGAGTTGTACTGCTTGAAGGTGACAGATGTAGAACAACTGTAAGCAGTTGTATTTTAGCTGGAGGGAATATGAGATGTTTTAGTGTAGCTGCAAGAGAATGCTGCACATGTAAGGTATGTGATACTTCAGTTTGAAGTAGTACATTGTTAGAAGAAGAGTGATGTGTGCTACTATAAAACGTTTCTAAGAAGTTTGCTGAAATGTTTTATCTAAAGTTTGGTATTTTGGGTGCTTGCATGACCCATGTAATATTTGGCGTAATCTGAGGTTGTAACCCTGACATTTCATTTTCATATATCAAGAGAGCTAATCCCTCTCTCCACAGATTGCTGATCCGCTTCGTAAATAACAAGGCAGCCCCAGACTGGCAAGGCTACTTTTACACAGGGCTGCTGTTTGTTTGTGCCTGTCTTCAGACACTGATTCTTCACCAGTATTTTCATATTTGCTTTGTAACTGGAATGAGGCTTAAAACAGCTATTGTTGGTGTAATTTATCGAAAGGTAGGTGTTTCTTTAAATACACAATACCTCTTGGTGACTGTGCAAATGCATTACTTTAGTGTGAATAATTAAATTAGTTAGGAGACTGTTAGGCTGATTCCTAACTCTTAATAGAAATAAGAGAGTGTCTCATTTATAAATAAAAGCCTTTAAGGTAGAACAACTTTCTAATTTACTAGTTCAGGCACCTTCTTCCTGCTGCCAAACAAGAAACCTTGTCTTGTTTGGAGCAGGGATGTGAAACTGCTTCAGTTTTTGCAGAAATTAGGATGCATCTACATTTACAGCTTCATTTAGGATTTAGCAACAGTGCTACCTCATCTTGGAATAAGTTGGAACATTTTGGAAAGCTGTGGACTGATTGCTCTGTGTGAGAAAAATGTGTGATAAGAAGTGAAAGTTCTTACACTAAAAACCAAGCCAAGCAAACAATACCCCCAAGCAATAAAATCACCCATCAACCAGCCCTAACCCCAAAGACTGCTTGTTCTCTTTAATTCTGTATTACTTTTAAACCCAGCTGCTTGGTTCAAACTATACAACTTGCATTTTGTAAGATGTGCAGGTTAAACAGAATATGAAGCAGGAAGAGGATTGCTTATACTTCTAAAAATGAAGCTCTATAAAGCAGTTGAATTCTGTGAAGAAAATGCAAATGAGTCAAGTCTTCTTTCATGTTGCCTTAATTGTTTTTTATTTTTAATCTTCACCTAGGCACTTGTTATTACCAATTCTGCTAGAAAGACTTCTACTGTGGGTGAGATTGTGAATCTAATGTCTGTGGATGCCCAGAGATTCATGGATTTGGCTACCTATATAAACATGATTTGGTCTGCACCTTTCCAGGTGATATTAGCACTGTACTTACTGTGGCAGGTGAGTATTGCGTGTTGTTTATTGTTTTGCCTTTGGGCAACGTGATGCTGCTTCTGGTCATGACTACAGACAGCTCTTGTTCAGACTACTGGAGGGTTTACAGCAGTGTGCAAAAAATTCTGTTTGTTTAGAAGCCATTCAGTGCTGCTTTTGTCTCTGCTCAAGAAAGAAGGCGGGAGGTTCTTAATTTGCGTGCTGAGTGCATGTGGAAGAGTTCGCAGGTGCAGGCTACTATCTTTTGAGGGACTGCGGCATCTATCTCACTTTTCACTTGATTTAAAGAGAAGTGGTCTTGGTTCTGCACTCTGAGAGTTCCCATATGAGATGTTTGCTGTTTCTAGTCCAGGTAGGCACCAGGCTGACTTCCCAATTCTCACTATCAGTTGGAAAGGTAATGAAATTCCCCAAGAAGTTGGCCACTCCTTGCATGGATCTCTATTTTAGAAGAAGACACAAACCAGTGAAAATTGGAAAACATTAAATGATCTCTGGATTTGTGTATAGAGCTTTATATATATGGATAGATAGATCTGTATCTCAATATACTTCTCTATTTGAGGGCTATATTTGTGTTTGCTTCAAAACTCAAAGCACATAAACATCAACTCAAGCCCTTACTTGATCCTCTTTCCTCCATGCTGCTTTTGAAAAGTGAAGAAGAGGTTGAAAATCTATTTCAGAATGCTTTTCGGTAGCATGTACAGTGGTTTGACTTTAGATTTTTAAAAATGGGTCTGAATAAGTGTTTACAATAAAGTGCCTTTCAGAATTTAGGTCCTTCAGTGCTGGCGGGTGTGGCTGTCATGATCCTTCTGGTTCCAATAAATGCTGTGATGGCAATGAAGACAAAAACCTATCAGGTTAGAACCTTTATACATGTGTCAGAGTGCTTTTAAGAAACATGTTCTGTCCTTTTGGCTTGTTCCTGTGGTTTGTCCTTTTAATTTTTTTCCTTCCCTCTATTTATTCCTTAAAAAAAAGGGAAGGGAAAGAAAGGTCAGAGGTGCTGTGTACGCAGAAAAAAACACACACACGTATTTTTCAGCCTATCTGTACATAATGGTCTAAAAAATTTCCAGTAGTTAAGACCAGGGTAGCAGGTTAACCAGCTTCATGAAATACCTGATGATTGGATTGGAAATAGTTTAGTATTATCTCGTTGCCTAAGAACTAAAGTGCAAATGTAAACTACTTTCTGCCTAATGAACTTTAATGAGTGAAATATTCACATTTCCAGGATGGTTGTTGCAGTGGTAGGGGGTGTGGTTTGTTCACATCTGTCTTCTAGGAGAAGTCTTATTTGTTGGCTGTTCTTGATGCCTTGTTGATTTTAGTTAGAGGGGGTCAGTTTGTTACACATAAGTAAATGTAGACTCAAACTCTCATGTTTTTCTATTGCAAAAACTACTACCCCACCATGTGCTTTCAGGTACAGACTTCACTACTAACTGAATTTACTGAACATTCATCAAAATATACCACAGCATTTAGTTGCCACATGGAAGAAGTGTGGATATCAAGCCTGCCACAGCCACATTGCCACTAGTAACAGCTGTCTGGGGTAGCTGTACCAGTGCAGTCTACTGACTTTGCCTAGTGCTGAGTCAGAACATCATTTCAGCTTTACATTGCCCTCATTAAAATACTTTATGAAGACAGAAGTTTCATCTTATGGCTCAATAGAAAGCTTTTTGCCTTAGCACACCATCAGAAAGCCGTTAATAATGCTGAAAATGAAGCAAACTCAAGTTTGGTCTAAGGTTGGATGTGAACTGCACACTGCTGAAACTTGATTATAGTGGCTTATTTTTTAACTGCATTTTACCTAGGAAGAACCTGAGCCCCAGGGCTCCCTGATGAAAGGTTAAGCTCTTTTGAACCAGTGCCACAATTGTTTTGATCTTGGTTCGGATTTTTAGTTGCAGGAATCATTCTTTTAATTTGTTTAAAACATCTTGTTAATTCTGCGTGTTTGTTTGTTCAGATAGCATCTCAGATTTCCTGCTTGGGAAGCTAGTAAGCGTTTGATGATAATGAGGTAAATTTTGCCATTGCAAAATACGAAGCTCAGAACTTTGTGACTCTGCCAAGTATTGTGCTCTGCTAATTATTTTTTGCAATGTTGTTTTTAGGTGGCTCAAATGAAGAGCAAAGACAACAGAATTAAGCTGATGAATGAAATTCTCAATGGGATTAAAGTTCTGAAACTTTATGCTTGGGAATTAGCCTTCAGAGAGAAGGTATTAGAGATCAGACAGAAAGAACTCAAAGTCCTAAAAAAATCTGCTTACCTTGCTGCAATGGCAACGTTCACTTGGGTTTGTGCTCCTTTTTTGGTAAGTGAAACAAATCTAGAAGTCTGCCCTTATTTTTGGGATCATGCTTTCCGAGGCAATGCTTGAGAACTTGTTTCGGTTATGGATTTAATGAGCGGAAGAATCAAAATGCCCTCTGCAGCAATGAGAAACTGAACACTTGTGTCTCCACTTCTCTATGAGAAGGCACTACTGTTTTATTTGAAACTTAGCAACATCGTAGTTAGAATTACTCTAGAAGTTAATGGCTGAAGTATTTAAAACAATAAAAATCTCCTCTGCATCCCCCTCTATTTTTGGTGGTGTACTCGAGAAGATTACATGTACTGTCAGATTTAGAAGAGTTAACTAATGGGCACAGTACCCTCCAGGTGGTAGCTGTGGCTGAGAGTAAAACTTCCCTTATTTCAGTATCTTTGAGAGCAGCAGGTCCTTAGGTAGACTCCTTGATTGAGTGGGACACTGTGCACCAGGTGTACCTCTGGCCTGGGTTCTCCCAGCATTTGTTTAAGAACAATGTGGAGAAGTAAAGCCATTGCATACCCTGGGATTGCTTCAGATTCTCATTTGAAAAAAGATATTCTCGATATGTGAGGCATCCCCACTGTGTTTGTGGTTAGCTTACATTTATGCTAATTAAAGGGAGAGAAGGGTGAGATCACATCAAAATGTCTTCAGACCCTGTTGGAACAATGGGCCATTGCTTGTCTGAAGCAAACAAAAGGCATGACTACATTAGGATAAAATATGTGCCATTCCAGTTGAAGGTGTCTAAGTGTACTTTCCAGTCTCAGATTCCTTCCCAATAAACATTTTTAGTGTTTACATTATCTTTAGGGCATGATGAAAGGCAGAAGCAGCAGTGCCCTGGATAGGAAACATCAGCTGCATTCTTAAGTGAATGCTTTTCTAAAATAAGTCTGAGATGGTTTTAATATAAATACATTATTAAATGAAGTTTCTAAATAAAACTCTGCAGGGGGACTCCTTAATGCTATTCTGTGGAGTCTGAGAAGACAAATTTGCCTAATGAGTAGCTCTGTTCCAGCACATGTTGTGAATGTGTAGGTATGGTTCTACACCTTTGGGTATTTGCCACTGGGGTACAGCCCCAAGTGCAAGGCTGCTGTTTAACATCCCGTTTCTTGGATTTTTTTTCTTTTGTATGTGTTCTTCTGAACTTCTGATTAAAGAATTATTGCAGGTGCCTACTTTGACATGCAAAACTTTTATTTCCTCTACTCCTTCTGTTTCCTGTGGCCAGGGCTCTGTAAAACATTTCTTAATAACGGTACCAGGAAACCATTCTGCAGTGCCTCCCCTACTGTTATGTGTCCTGATAAGGGTGTGTTTCAGACTAGTTGCTGGTAACACAAGAGTGCAGGCATGCTGCTTGTGAGGTTGTTCTTTGGACCCTGTCTTGTTTTTGGTCTCTGTGGGAGAGCTCTCTCCCTGGGATATGGTTGTCCAAACTAAGGATTGTACAAACAAGCTACTGTACCAGGCACAGCGGAGTCAGATGCTGTAAGAAGAACAATACATGTCCTCACAGCAGTCATATTTTTAACAGAAATACTAATGTCTTCATGGATGCTGGGCTTGGAAGAGGCTGTTCCTTAGGCATTTGAGCTAATTGTTTCAAGTCTTGCGGGAGGGGGAATGCTAAAGGTTAGCCTACCTTCATTTCTTGTTTTAAGTGGCAGTTGGTGGGAAAGACTTGCTGGATCTTGTGTTATACTGGGGTATGAGTGTTGTTACCATGGAAGAAAACACTGTGAGGGGAATAGATCTGAAGGTGAACATTTGGTTTTACTTTATTTAGTTTAGTTTTGCTATAATTTAATCAATACATTTTTAATAAGTAAATAAGTATACGGATTTTTTTAAGATTATCTTTATTCCTTATGCTTGATGTTAACAATGTTTCAGTGTAATTTTCTTGTTCAGCATGGATCTTAAGCTTTTCTGTTGTGAACCATTGAGGTACTATAAAGCTTCATCTTTGTAACGCAGTAGTGTTTCAAGTTTCTTGGTAAACAAACTGTCCATTAAAAGTGGGCTGTATTTGAAAGTCTAGGTTTGTGGTATTTTTTACAAAATATAAAATGGGTTAACGTTGGAGTATTTATAACTTTTTTGTCTATATATGTTATTGATCCACTATCTGGTACCATGGGGAGTGCCTCAAAGCTGAAAGAGCAGCAAGGAAGACTAGTGATCATGCCTCTCCTTCCCTTCTCCTGCCTTTGTGGTTTCACACTTGCTGTATGAAGAAAGTGAGCACTTGACACCTTTCCAAGAGGAGCCATCAATTTCTTTTTACAACAATAGATTTAAATCAAATGTTTGTTTTGCAGAAAGTGTTACCAGGAACAAGGAAGTTACTAGAACATTACTCTTTGATTCCAGTTGTCAGACTGTGTGACTCCCGAGTTAGTGGCTTTAAAGTTACCCTAACCGTATTCATTACACTTTGTTTCAGGTTGCCTTGTCCACCTTTGCTGTGTATGTCACAATAGACAAGAACAACATCCTGGATGCTCAGAAGGCATTTGTTTCCCTAGCCTTATTCAACATCCTCAGGTTTCCACTCAACATGCTTCCTATGGTTATCAGCAGCATAGTAGAAGTAAGACTCTAGTCATTAATGGGTGTTTCTGTGCAGAAGTAGCTGCTGGGTGGAAAGATTACATTCCTGTGCTTAAAAGAATGTCCACTGGTGAAATTCAGCCAGTTCAGAAAGGGATCTTTGCATTTCCTGTGTGCTAAGTGCTGTGCAAGCAAAATTATCAATCTCAGTTATGGTGGATGGGTGTTCCTGAAATCAACCATATTTCGTGTGTTTGGGAAGTGCAAGTTTGGTCACTATCCAAGAAACTGTGCAGTGGATTCAAGGAGGGGTTAGAAGTGCATAATAATGATGTAATACATATGCGGTGCAAAACAGCAAGCTCTTAAATATAACGAGCAGAGCGTAAGATAGTTTTACATCCCTTTCCCATGCAGGCCAGCGTCTCCTTGAAGCGCCTTAGGGTGTTCCTGTCTCATGAAGAGTTAGATCCAGACAGCATAATTAGGGGTCCCATGACAGCAGGTGAGTTTCTTTTCCTGTTGAAAATCAGTGTATGCAGGTTTTAGGTGGCTTTGCAGTGTTTCTTTTGCTTTCTGTAACAGATTTACTGCATTTTGGTGTATTTCACTGATAAATTTTAGCCAGAAAGGAGAGAAGGGAGTTTGTAAAATGAAAATATATGAAAAATTTCTAATGCCTTCTCAGGTATTTCTTTCATCTCTCCAACTCCTTTGTCCAAACCACAGAATGGTTACATCCAGACACAGATGGGCACTTTAAAAATTACCTGTTAGACTGCTTTCAGTGTAGTCATTTGAACTTTGTAGGCAGTTAACTGAATGATTAATGCTGTGCCAAACCCCAATGTTTTGAAGAGTAATCATGTAATGCTTTAGCACTCTTGAAGTAGAAAAGATTAAGTCCCAGTTAGGCGAATGCCTCTGCTTTCGGTTCTGTGCGGAGTGTCACTCCTAGTGTCACTTCCACTAGTATCCAGTGTTGCTGGTCCAGTTACATAGAGCCATTTAGGAGACAGATAAGCATGAAGGCAGATATACTGAAAAACTAATGCCTTTTTCTTGCAAAACAAAATGTAAGTCAGTAATTTTTAAATGTTGTTTTTCTTATATCCTTTTTACAAAGATGGTGAAATCCCACTTGCTCCCTCTCATGCGACTAGCTGAACTCTGTATCATTTGGAACTAGATGACTTCTAGGGTTCCTCCCAACCCAAATCATTCTATGATTTAAGTCACTTGGCTTTATGATAAGCAGCTTCCTTTTGGGAATATCCCTTCCCCTTTCTCAGCTGATAACTATGAATACATTGCTCACAAATCCTTAGTGTATGGGGTTTTTTCTGTCCAATAATGGGTGGCACTTATATGCTAATGTACATATTTATCTAGGCGAAGTATTCATTGCATACTGGTTGAATTAGGAGTGGTATATTTTGAGTTGTTGCTATAAAAATCTGCAGATGCCAGCACCATGCAACATTTCACTGAACAGTGTTTTTGGTTATTTTATTTGGTAGTTTGAAATTTTTCTTTTTTTTCCCCTGTCATTCTTGTATTAACTTGGCTTCACCCTTAGAATTGGCAGTTTAGCTGATGCTTCCAATGAAGCACAAGTCAAATGGAGGCTGCTTGTTTCCTGAATTGACTTTGCATGTTGCAGTGGAGTTGCTGAATAAAGGAGGGTACAGCTGAGTAAGTCAGGATCTTTGTGTAGCTGACATTCATGCATCTCCTGGTTACTGAAGAAGTGTAACCTCAGAACCTCTGCTGTCTTGATAAATTCAGTAAAAGCAGAACACAAGCTTTTGCTAAGCAGTGGGTTGTTGTTTTGCTGGAAAAGTAGCTTTATACCTCTTCCTCTCTGTGGTTGGATTATCTTCTGTGGCACGTTCCAAAGCATGCAATTCAGCTGCTTGCAGTGGCACTTTTATAAATATGAATTTTCTTTTTCTCAGCTGAAGGATGCATTGTTGTAAAGAATGCAACGTTTAGCTGGTCCAAAAATGATCCTCCTTTACTGAACAGGTAAGAATTAGTACTTTTTATTCAGTCCATAGTCTTGCTGCATCATAAAGGATTGGTATTTGAATTATAAAATCTATATGCAGAAGAGTTTGTTGCCGTAGAGGAACAGGAGAACAAATAATGTCTGTTCTATATATATATATATTATTTTTTTTAAACCAGGGGTTTCATGAACTAGAGGAATTTACAAAGTATATTATATGTGTGGAATGCATAAAGGGGAGTAGCAATGGGTGTAATGGGAGGCGAGAAAGCATCAGAGATTACAAGCTCTTGCTGTGTGCTGCAGATGGAATGAACTCCATCTAGAGGAAGCAGCCAGATTAGCTCCTTGTAATTATCCCTGGTCTCTTCTGTTTGCGCTGTGTCCTCAGAGTCTTCCTTTTAAGATTTTATTCTCGCTGAACTGTAGCCATTCTTAATTCCCGTGCTGGAGGAGACTAGTTAACAGCCTTGCATGTGGTATGACTAACAAAGAAACTGGGGTGATGCAGCTACAAGCTGTGTCTTCCCTGTGCCCTGTCCCCTTCTTTAATTTTGGCTGCTTTTTATTGGGCCTTAAATTGCATATTCTTTGGGACAAGGATACTATTTGGGAAGCATCCATTGGTATTTGGATGAGAGAGAAATATTGGACAGGTGCTGTCACAGTGGTCTGTGGTTTGTTTTTTTCTACACACTCCCCTCCCCCTTTGATTAATTACATATTAAAATGCTATGTCCTAAGAAGAGGGCCCCTTGGTGCTTTCTGAATGAGAGGTTTGCGTTTTCATATAGTCAAAGTTTCTATGCTATGTCAGCATTTGCAGTGGATGTTCTGATTGCACCTGGGTTTATATGGTCTGATCAGTGGACTGTTTAACTACTGGGATGTGCCAGTAAGCAAAGCTGAATTATGTGCACTTTATTTCAGCATTAATTTCACTGTTCCTGAAGGCTCCTTGGTAGCTGTTGTCGGTCAGGTTGGCTGTGGAAAGTCTTCGCTGCTGTCTGCATTACTGGGGGAGATGGACAAAAAGGAAGGCTATGTGGTTGTCAAGGTATGATGTGTCTGAAGAACTGTTCAGCTATTTGTGGGTATTGCCAGAGGGATTCTAGATTTCCCAGTGGTCTGAAGAGGGTAAGAGACAGCCTCTCAAATAAATGCAGTTTTAGCCTGATTTCCTGGCAAGCCATGTGTATGCCTTAGCCTGCACTCTGTGTGATTGCCTGTTAAGCCTTGACCCAACAACTTCTAAATCTGTTGGTTTCAGTTTTAGCCAAATAGACAGAATGAAGGAAGTCTCAAAGGTAAGCATTCTGGTCTGGTGAGTCTTGCTGGCAGGCAGGAATGAGGTGGAAAGACCCTATTAGGAGTCCTCCTCCTATTAGAAGTCCTATATGAACCAACAGTATTGGTTCATACCTTCTTAGACACCAGAGAACTACAAGGAGAGAGGGTATACCCAGTTACCCAAACATGGGAAAAGCTGCTGTTGTAATTTGTACTTTCTTAAACATCAGAGTTGCGCAGAGCTAACAGATGAAAAATGACCTGTAAGTAAGTAAATAAGTAAAAAATCATTGGTTTAGATTTTTCTGCTGCTGTAATGTGTGGAAAGGGAATTATTTTTGGAACAAAACAAGTATGTTGCATTTAATAAAATGCACATGTGGTCACCTCCAAAATTATTCTGGAAAAATAAAAGCATGTGAGATCTGAATCACTGATTATTTGTGCAGGAAGAGAAGGCAGAACTAATACTCAAAATACATTGAAATACCTCAGTCTCCTCCTTTGAAGTGACTTACGTGAAAACTACTTCCCCTTCTTTCTGCAGAAGTCTCTTGGCAGGGATGCATTTGTTAAACACTTGCATTCCAGATTAACTTGTTTTATGCAGAACATAATTTATAACTTTATGAAAGAACTAATGACTTTTCACATTCAATAACTGTGCAGGCATTCTCTAAACAAATGTTTCCTTCAAGTTTACATTAGAGAATCATATTTTATTTGAAGTTTTCTTTTACCAGCATACTTTCTGTGTTTTTTACTTTCTACAGTTTTCTACCAACATACTTTGTTACATTCAGTTATATAGAGTTTTATAAAAATAACATTTTGGAGGAGGTGGTAGCCCAACAACTACTTGGCGAAGTTTTGAAATGACCATAGGCAGTTTGTGAGGTGGTTAGCACTGCCTGCCTCACAAAGCTCTGCTGTGCTTTGACTTTGTGTGCAGACTTTTAGTCTAAGGTACTAAATAAGGAACTTTTATTTTTCTTGCAGGGCTCAGTAGCCTACGTTCCTCAGCAAGCCTGGGTCCAAAATGCAACTCTGCAAGATAACATTATCTTTGGAAGGGAGATGAATGAGAGCAGGTACAAGCGTGTGATTGAGGCTTGTGCACTGCTGCCTGATATAGAGATTCTTCCTGCAGGAGACAAAACAGAAATAGGAGAAAAGGTATTTAAATACCCACTCTACCATATCACTGCTATTGCTTGTACTTAAGGCTGTATGACTTCTATTCTACTTTATCTTTAAAGTTGTATTGAATTTAAAACATTCAGAGTAGAAATCCTCTAGAATAAGAGGCAAATTTGAGTAGTATGTTTTCCTTGTCTTTAAGCCTCAAAGGGGAGGACACCCCCCTCCCCCATTACAAATGCAAAAGCATCTTGCAATGACAATTTTTTATTATCTCTTAAGTTGCCATGGTCGTAGAGCACAAAAATGTATGGAAACAGGAGGAGGAGAATCTTCTGAATGCTGTAACTTCGTTTAAAACAAACACCCCCACCCTCCCAAACCTCCAAAACAAAACTTAAAACCAGCTACCACACAAAACTGGCCCTTAGTTGCGAAAACATGTTAGGTGTGGGATTTAGAAACTTGCATGGATGTTGTAGTGCTCTGCTATGGAAGCAGGACTAGTCATCCCCTAGCCACATAGCTAGCAGGCTATGGGTATGTAACCTGCGTAGTATTCTGCTGGGCTGATGTTCTGCAGAAGACAGGGGTATATGCTTTGCCTGCTGACTAGTTATAGGAGGGGTATAGCTGCCAACTGACAGCCCCAGATTCAGTAAAGGTTGCAGCTTTATCTTCCTTATTGCTCAGTAGGCCAACCAAATTGTAGAGTGTGAACAGAGTTTGTTAAATGAGAGGCAGCGCTGCAGAAATACAGCTGAGAAGTAGCCTCTGAATGTACAGAGTAGGTAGGTTGGTCTGGGTTAATTGCTTTGTAAGACTAGCAACCACTTGACTAGCCCCTTACTGACAGTGAGAACTGAATAGATGTGCTTCTTTCCAAGAGGATTTTGACTGTGATTGCTTTTGCTGTTGTGGTGAAATTATTTGCGATGGACATCTGTTTCATACAATGATGAAATTTTGCTAATTTGCATAAAGCACCTGTGACTTTATGCACAAACTGGCAAGACATCTCTTTCCAGCTGTGAGTAAAGGGATCATATTTTCTTGTTTCCCCAGGGTGTGAATTTGTCTGGAGGACAGAAGCAGCGAGTCAGTCTTGCTCGGGCAGTTTACTGTAATGCAGATGTTTGTTTATTTGATGATCCTTTATCAGCTGTTGACGCTCATGTTGGGAAACATATTTTTGAAAATGTTATTGGACCAAAAGGAATCCTGAAAAATAAAGTATGTCATAATGAGATACTTGTCTCTAGAGAATGATCTGTTTTTCTTTTCTGAGTTTAAAAGATTCCAAGTTTGTCAAGTTGCATATTCAAACTTGTCTCAAATGTCTGAGAAATGAAAGCATCCTTCTGAGATTTTAGAGGACTGTTATAAAACACATGAGTTTTTATAATGAAATGTGCTCTGGTTTCTGTAATTCACAGTTCTCTAATAGAAAAATCAAGACAAGGACAGTATTTTTTCTTAAAAATGCTACATGCCTGTCCACAGTTCTTACTGTATCACACCCAGAATTCAAGCAGTATGAGCAGTAGTTCCACCGTTGTATTTACTAATCTGAGATGTTAGAAAAACCTTTGGTTTTCTTTTGCTATTTAGACCCGGGTTTTGGTAACCCATGCGATCAACTATCTGCCTCAAATGGACACGATTCTGGTAATGTCTGATGGAGAAATCTCTGAGATGGGCTCCTACCAGGAGCTGCTGAAGCAAGATCGGGCTTTTGCCGAGTTTCTTCGTACATATGCTAACGCTGAACAAAGCATGGAGAACAGCGGTAAGCTTACAAATAAATTTTCTTGGGATAAGGTGATGTGCGACATGTTAAGGGAGTCATGTTAATGGAAAAACATCAGCAGTGGAAGTAAGGTTAAAAGAAATTACTATTTCTTGTGATATACGTAAAGGTGCTTATTTCTTGAGGGCATTGGAAGTTGAGATTAAATGCACATTATTTCTTAAAAATCAGCAAAATGTGAAGCAGATCTATAGTAAAATTGCTTTCACTTAAAGCATGATGCAGATGGTTGTGAGATCAAGTAAAGGCCAGCAGGGGTTTATACACCCTTCTTGTGCTTATTAGGATATGTCTTCTCTATGCAGATAGTTCAGTTGGGGATGGGGAGGAGGAAGCAGCAGCTCATTTTTCTAACAGATACTCGACTCCTGCTTCTGCTTTACAAAACAGCTGTAGAGCTGCACTGATACAGGAATGTACTTTAGATATTTCAGCTGTAGATGGTCGTGTTGGATTTTAAAAAGGAAACTTAGTCTCTTGCCTCCATCCTGTTTTCTTCAGTGGTTTGCTTGTGGTGACTTTCTGATACTCCCTCATATGCTCATGCTGAAAAGTATGAGGGGTGCTTTCACTTTGCTTGAGGGTTAAGTTGTTGCCATGTGCTTGAGGCCTCATTGGTAGCAAATGCCTGTTGTTGACTGCTGGAGAGCAGGCTCTCCAGAACAAGGAAGGGATTGAGATCACTAAATATTAAAAAATCACAGGTTCTTGAGTAAACACAGAGTAATCTCTGATGGGAGTCAGCCTGAGCTAGCTGGAAAGGATGTGCACACGTATGTTGAAAGGGAGGCTTCCTTATGTCTGAAGTCTTAAGATGGAGCAGAATAGAAAATTCTAGATTGGAGCTTTCTCACTGGAATACATTCTGCTTCTTCAAGAGTGGGAAAGCCTCTACTCCTACCCAGCCTCTGAGGTTTGGCTGCAAGTCTGCTTCCCATTGCCTCCCAGGCCTTCTCTCCCATTGAGGGTTACCTGCTGTCAGTGTGCTGTACTGCCTCCCTTCCCATCCTCAGCTTCATGCGATTTCTTCTGAGTGGGGAAAAACGCCCCACTCAAGAAAGCTGCCCCCATGCGAGTCTGCAGGATGGCTCAGAGGAGATGTGTGAGCTCCCTCTTCCTCTTGAGCATCCTACTTGACGCACAAGGCAGCGACAAGAGTGGCAGCAGTAGCTGCTCAGCCACAGGGAGTGCAATGCGCAGTGCTGCTGCTTTCAGCTGTGGGTACATGAAATGGATGTCCTACTGCGTCTGTGGCGTGTAATCTTCTCCAAAGTAACTGGAACTACTTGTAAAATAACCTCCCAGGTTGTATACAAAGCATCCGAATTCAGTTTGCTTTTAGCGGTTGTTCCGTTCTCTGGCATTTAGTGTGGCTGATTTGCTGATGCCAGTACTACTCCTGCCTGTGCAGATTGGTCTGGAGTCATGGACGTGCCCTTGACCCCTGTGAGTGCGTGTCTTTTTTGGTGTCATCCTATGTCCCCATCTGGATGTGTCCTGTGTTCCCCCTTCCTCCGTCCCCACCCTGTAACTGTTCCTGTAATACCTCTTGGTCTAGAGGTAGCAAATAGTTACTTTAAGATCACCTTTCTTATGACTCTTTTCCCTTGTCTCTCATACAAACTAATGCAGCAGATTTCATTTTTGTTTTAACGTGTTGAGGGGGTTGGGGTTTTGCTGTTTTTTTCCGAATGGTTTCAGCAGAAACTTTGGTTTGTCCTTTGAAAGCTTAGAGCTGTATTCAATGTTTGTGGGGAGTAAGAGTGGCTCCATAGAATTGAAACTGCATCATAAGGTTGAAATACTTTTTAACTGTCTGGACTGTACAGTTTGGTTCAACTATCTACATATCTTGAAAGGAATTGTCTTGATGTGTCACTGGTAGCTATTCAGTTTGAATGTCTTTTGGTTTGGGTTTTTTTTTTCTTAGATTTTGTGGACTTAGCTCCCCAAATGCCAGCTCTTCTCCCATACAAAGTAGAAGGGTGCTGTCTGGAAAAGCTAGTATGGTACAGGAGTAAGATCTGCAGGGCCTTGCTTGGCCTCTATAAGTTGCTTCCCAATTGCAGCAGCAAGGAAAAAAAAATATTTATTTTTCAAGTGCTGAATTTGAAAGGAAGACAGCTTCCTGGCTTTGTACCTAGTGTGTATTTCATTATAAAAATGAATTTGGTGTTATGAGCTGGGATTTCATATCTGTAAGGAAAAGCATTGTGCTTCATGATCAACACGGTCTCCCAGTATAGCCCGGCATGCCTCTATTTTGTGGCTGTGCTTCTTTGTAACAGCATGAGCTGAATAAGTTTAATAGCAATGTTGGATAGTTAAGATAGCTTGTATGATGCCTGTAGGGATGGTTGGGTGCTTCTTTCTGACTCCTTGGAAGGCAAGAGTTAAGCATTGAATGTGCTGGCTCTTCTCCAAATGTTGTGGTAATTCAGGAAACACCTGTCTGTGTCAGGAAATAATCTGACTTTCTCTTAAATTCTTTTTATTTCTAGCAAAACTCGACTCTCTCTCTCATAAAGTAAAAGCTATTTGCAGCCTCTGCCCCAAATGGTAGAAACAAATATTCACTCAAGATGAGGTGCTGTTAGGGTATCAAGATGCTTGGAAGGGTGCAGTATCTCACTGTTTCATAAACTGTCTACTTAGGATGATGACTGGGGACTACAGAGTAGATAGGATTAAGTAAACCTGTACTACTACAGCTCTCCTCTAAGAATAGCAGAGCTGCGGGAGGAGAGATACAGCCATGTGGACAAAAGTTGCCATGAAACGATGCTTTGCATCTTCAATGTTAAGCTCAGAGACTTGAATGAAGTCTCTTTGTCACTACTGGGGAAAATGCATATGGTAGTTCCCTGTACACGGTGAGGTTTTTCTGTGATTGTCAGTATGAGGCCACTTGAGAGTCACTTTTTTTGATTCTCTCTTCATTAGTGCATATCTTGAAAGAAAGGAAGTTTCTTGATCATTCACTGGGAGCTGTCTGATTTGGATTTTTTCTTTTTCCTCAAGGTTGTCTTTTTTGGCTGTATATGAGGCTTGGGATTAAAAAGAAGTCCATTTCAGCAAATTTGATCCTGCCTTGGGCATTTGTGGTTTTGTGGTTTAGGTTGTGCTACTTGGATGTGTTTGTGTTTGTAAAGATTGAAAATGGCTGAGTGTGTTCTGGAAAAAGTTAATTACATATACTTTTAGATTCAGATCCTTCATTAGAAGGAACAGTTGAACCTCTGGAAACAGGTAACTTGCTTTTTTGCCATGTGACTTTGTATTAGTGCTTGCATTGGAGTAATATGAGTAGCTGCAGTTCATTTACAAGTGATTGAGTTGTTACTAGAAGAATTTTGTCTGCACCTTAGAAGGTAACTGCTTGGTTTGCATGGTGCTTGTTTCTGTGATTCTGCAACAGTTGATGTGTCAGCTTGTAATTCGATCAGCAGGAATTCTTTATCTCAAACACTTCCATGAGGAAGCTTTAGATAAATTTTAAAGATGCATGCTGGACTTAAGACTGTAGTGAGTGTACCCAAAGAGGCATCATTCGGGACTGAGCCCCAAAGGTCTTTTTTGTTCTCGTGTTTTCTGTACTTTGCAGCTGTTCCCTTTCAGAATTTCTAGACACATTTTTCAACAGCTCTCATTCAGTGAGCTTGTTCCCTATGTGCACATGCCAGATGTACTATGGCATTTTTCATTTTCAAAAGTTAAATGCAGTATAAGCAGGAAGGATATCTTTGTAGCCTATGACATGAAATCAAATTTAAGAGCTGTTAGGGGAGGATGGTTTATTTGTGGTATTACTTTCTTCATGTGGGTTTAGAACTTCAGTGATTCTCTTGAGCAATATGAGGCTGGAATGCTTGCTGATTTTCAGAAGGGAGCCTTTAAAAATAAATGCTGTCCAGTGCTTAAAATAACCAGTAGTCCCATATTGGTTTCCTCTTATCCATATAAATAAGAACTGAGTCATTCAACTTTTCACTACTTCACATTTTTTGCCTTTTTTCTTCTTCTAGATCACACTGAAGAGTTTAACTTTGGGTGTTTAGAGTAATAAACCAATATTCAGTTTGCAGACACAGGAGGGAACAGCTTTATGTTCAAGCAGTCCACACTTAATGTACTTATGAACTGTTTTTTTTATACATATATATTTTGCTTTAGTATAAAACCATGAAACCTTCAGACTGCAGATCGACACAAATGTTCGTGCATATCTTTTGAATAGATGCAGGTGGGGCTTTCTGTTTGCATAAATTATGCATAGATCCTTTAAAATGCAAAGTTCTTTTTGCTACAGATTCTGGATTGACTTTCATACCTGAAAATAGAGTTCCGTTCACCTGACAGCTAATTCTTTAGGAGTCAATCATTTGGTTTATATTAGGAAAATGGTAACATAAGTTGAACATTGAAGTTTTACTCGTGGCACTGTATTACACTGAATTAAGTTGCTCAGAGAAAGCTTAATATTTCGAGCTAACAGGTTCTGTGAAGTGTTTTAGAGAATTGTCTCGTGTGCTGCATCTTGTTGCAAATGGGATGGTGTGGGATAACAAGACTAAAATTAATAGTACATGCCTGCTGTTATTGCAGCTTTTTCGTTTACTAGAACATCTCATTGAGTTCTAAGATGAAAATAATTTATAGTTAACTGTGTAAAAGGTGTGGTTTGAAGACGAGTGGTTGAAGTGGGTGTCCCCATCAGCCCCTTTCCCCTGAATGAATCGTAATGTGACTTGGTGTTGTATGCTTTAACGTAAGTCCTCACAATTACATTACATGATCATTACTGACCTACATTTGATAGAAAAATAAATGTTCCCTAATAACAACTAATCCTGTTGGAGATGGAACTAAACTGATTTGTTCACCTGGTCGGTTATCTGTTGGTATCTGTAAATATTTGTGTTCCCTGGTTTCTTGGCACATTAGGACCACACCTGGTATTTAGGATTGAAATTAAACCTTTGTATTTCACTGCCTCACTGTGTCCTTGTTTACGCTTTCATCCCTCCAGATACAAATAGTCCATCTGGAAAGGAAGGAAAGCCGGTAGAAAATGGAATCCTTGTGAATGAAGCCCCTGGAAAGTTGATGCATAGGTGTGTAGTCTGTCTGTCTGTCTCTCTTCCATCCCTTTTCCATCCTGTTACTCAGCTGTGGACAAACAGTAATTTGGTGTTTATAGTGTTTGTTAGAGAAAAATATATCATGCTAGATCCAGCAGCCTGAGACAGTCAAGGCTTCTGCTGCTCCATGGCTCCAGGTCCAACAGTAGGAAGGATGAAGGTGTACTACCATCAGACATGTGCATGTAGAGTATACTATGCACATGGCCACCCACACAGATCAGGGACACTTAGAGCATCCCTGAAACACAGCACCAAATGGCCTCATCCTGTTCCCATCTCTGGCTGAGCAGGATGGAGGTTCACTAGTGAGAATATATTATATGTGTATGTACACATTGGATCCCTCCAGTAGATGGGCTTAGATGCTCAGTCTGCCCAGTAGCTGCCCCTAGATCCCAGTCTTCCCAGTTGCTCATACCTGGCTATATGAGCTTCTGAGGCTGGAGCCACGCTCCAGTTGTTGGTACAAATTGTTGTGCATTTGTGTCTGCACACATAGCACTCTCATGCTGTTCTTTCCATTTGAAGAAACTATTGTGTTATAACGAACTGGGGGTTTTCTTGCATAAAAGGGAGAGTATCGCACTGGCTAGTCCAGCTTTTGTATGCTTTCCTGAGGCTTTTTCTGCATTTGATTGCTGTCAGATGGGATAAAGTGCCAAGCAGGCCTTTAGTCTGACCTAATACAGCTGCTGTTATGCTTGAGAGAGGCTAAAGGCAATCACTCTGATTATACCTTCCCCCAATCATCTCATAGTCTATGAGATAGCCTTATTCTTACGGCACTTTAGAGATCCTGTATTTCTGGAAGCTAATGAGTGCCTGGCAGTAAAATTGCCCGTTTTGATGCCAGTGCGGGTACCCTTTTTGCACTTCAGTGGCTGCAGTGTGTATATGATTATAGGGTTTGTAAAGGCTGATGTTGGTGATTACCAGGCGTTTCTCTTTCTGAAGTTTGATTACACAACCAAGACTTTGACTGGGTAGCCTGTTACTCATATCTGAAGGTGGGCACTTGGGAGCTGAATGCTGTCAGGGAGGATTAGGAGTGCACTGTTTGGGGAGGAGGGAAGCACTAATAACCACTGATGACGGCTGGTTAGGAGATTGATTATGACCATCGTAATGTAAGACACTGAGGTGGAGCCATGGACTGTTCAAGTCTATTTATGAAGTAAACACATACCTGGCCTGTATCATGCCAAGACTGAAAAACACATGTCTTCAAACAGGCAACTCAGTAACTCTTCAACATACAGCCGGGACACCGGGAAGTCACAGCACCACAGCAGCACAGCAGAGCTGCAGAAGCCACTGGCTGAAAAGAATTCCTGGAAACTGACGGAGGCTGACACAGCGAAGACAGGGAGGGTAAGGTCTCCTATTCCCACTTCCTGCACCCTCTTTCAGTTTCAGAAAAATCCACAGGGTTCAGGAAAAAATAGCTTCTGAAGCCCATGTAACTGGCGTGAGAAAGGGCTGAGTGTATTCTTGGACTTGCTGCCTGTTGTATAGTACTTCATGAAAGTGTTGCTGTGTCCTCTGCTCCTGAAGCTGAGCCCCAGGTTTGCCCACAGAAAGAGTGCTGACACCAAACCTTTTGTTTAAGATGACAGGCTTGACCGCATCAAAGTTTAAAAGGACTGAAAACCTTGCAACTGTTTCTTGGAGAGAGGTTGTGACAAATGAGGTGACCTAATGAAATGTGCCCTTCAGTGTAAGGAGCTGGAATTGAATCAGATGAATTTAAGCCAAGTTTCCACTGGAGACACAAGTATCGAATCCCAGGATACCCAGGGCTCTCTGAGAAACCTGAGAGTGAGGTTCCTGGGAAAATGGCAGTTACACCTCCTAGCAATGTTGCTTGAATCCTCTGGTTAAAGATAGATCATAGGATAGGAGCCATGTGAGCAAGGGTCTAATTAAAGGCCATATAATCTTGTGGTAAAAAGAGAGCGCCAAAACCTGGAACTCCTTAGTGAAGTTTCTGGCTCTGCCACTGATACTCTGTGTTATTTCAGGCAGCTCTATCCCTACTCTTCCCTTTCCCGTGGAAGACAAGGGAAAGATGATGTGTGCCTGCCCTGAAGGGATGTTGGGTTTGGCATGTCTCCATAGAATGCTTTGCAGCATTTGTTCCCAAGCAGTGGCTCTCTAGAGTGCAGCTGTTGTGTTTTTATGGCCTGATGCAGGGATACTGACTTTAAATAGGTGTTGAAGAAGGGAAAACGGCTGGTTTTGAAACCTGATCTGCAAAATGAATATTTCTTTTTTTCCTTCTGTCTTCAGGTAAAGGCAACAGTGTACTGGGACTATATGAAAGCAATTGGACTCTTCATCTCTTTCTTGAGCATTTTCCTCTTTATGTGTAATCATATAGCATCCCTGGCTTCCAATTACTGGCTGAGTTTATGGACAGATGATCCTGTTATCAATGGGACACAGCACTACACAAATGTCAGACTGGGAGTGTATGGAGCACTGGGAATTTCTCAAGGTTTGCTTGTTCTTACCTATTTTAAGTAGCTGGTTCAGAATGTTTCTAATGCTCTTGGTGACCTTGTATCCTGAGAACTGCAGCAGCAGTTTGCTAAGGATTTGAGTGTGGTTTTTCATAGAAAGCTGAAAAACTTGGAATTAAAACAAACAAGGCAAGCAAACCAACCTGTAAAATCATTCAGGTAGTGAATATGATTTTCTTTCATTTGTACAAAAGGAGAACAAAAGTGGTTTGCAGGGGCTGATGAGCAGCAGTTGGTGACAAAATGTCTGACCTGAGAAATGGCTCCTTGGCCTGTCAACAAACTGTGCTAGCCTGGTTTGCAGGGACAGTTTGTCACTGGAGGCCATGGCTACGTTACCTCCTTGCAGACGCAACCTGGCTGAGCTGCTCAGGCTGGTGTTTCATCTGACCACTTGTGGGTCTATCTATGGCACCACGGCAAGTCCAGCTCAGCAGCTTTTCGTTATGTGTCTTTGTGGTCAAAGTTTGTTTGCCATTAAACCTAATACTCCAGCTACCCTACTTCAGAACTGCCATAAAAATCCTGCAATAAAAACTAAATACCACATTAAAATTCAGTGGGTTTACTCAAGGAAAGCACTCAAATGTTACACAAAATTTTTTAATGAGAGAAATGCAATGATTTCACCATTTTTTTTCTTTTTGTCATACTATACACGTGCTAATGGTAAATGATGGCAAAATGAGGAAGATGTTTTGTGTGAGAGGTTGAAGCAGTTAAAAACAAGTCTTCTTTTCTAGGTATTGCTGTGTTTGGCTACTCAATGGTTGTGTCAGTAGGGGGAATATTTGCTTCACGACACCTGCACCTTAACCTGCTGCACAACGTACTCAGGTCTCCAATGAGTTTCTTTGAACGTACACCCAGTGGAAATCTGGTGAACCGTTTCTCTAAGGAGCTAGATACCATTGACTCTGCCATTCCACCAATCATCAAGATGTTCATGGGTTCAACATTTAATGTGATAGGGGCTTGTATCATCATTCTGCTGGCCACACCTATAGCTGCTGTCATTATTCCACCTCTGGGACTTGTCTACTTGTTTGTGCAGGTAAGGAGTCCCTGGGGGCACTGGGACCAGCAGTCACTCACCCTTGGTTATTTAAGGCAGTTCTTACTCTTCACTAGTGTTTGACTTGAGTCATGCTTGGCTGACTGTACTTTGCATGGTTTACTGATTAGCTGATGTTAGCAGAGCGTTTTCATCCATTATCAACTGTAGAATGGCTTCTGTGCAGAAAGTTATCCTTTAATACCTAAGCAAACTTTATAAAAACGCCATTAGATTTTTGGGCAAATTTCGCATAGCTTGTTGCTCAGAGCCCAAATACGGAAAACCTATGAGCTTTTCTAAAACTTCCAGACAAAAGGGTAACCTTTAGAGGGGAACGTATGCATTGCTGGTGTGCCTGTTTTTTCAGAATATTGTTTACAGGGCAAGAGAAACGATGGCAGCCTTTCCTGTCTTGTGTAGGCAGGGTGTGCTTGCTTCACTCTTGCTTTACTCTTAGAAGTCTAGTAGAGCCAGATAGGAGAGAAGAAGCTGGATTTTGGCTTAGACTCATGAATTAGTGAATCTCTTATGCTCCATTAGTAAACCTCAAAGGTGGTGATGTGTGTTTTCTACTGTTGAACTAAGCTTGCAGAGAAGAGAAAGAGGAGAAAATGGCCATCTCATGAGATAGTTTGATTAGCAGTTGTTTAAAGACCACAGCGTGTATGTAATGGTCTTTTAGGCCCAAAAGTGTTGGAGAGGGCATGTATTCCCATGTGAAAGTTGAATCCTCTAACTAACAGCCCAAACAGCAGGAGACTCCCTTATGATTCCCTTTGTATTTTCAGACGCAGTCTGGATGTAACCATAATTCTCATACTCTGATTTGCAGAGGTTTTATGTGGCCACTTCTCGCCAGCTCAAACGTCTTGAGTCCGTCAGTCGTTCTCCTGTGTATTCTCACTTCAATGAGACCCTCCTGGGAGTCAGCGTCATTCGAGCCTTTGAGGAGCAGAAACGTTTTATAAAGCAGAATGACAAGAAAGTGGATGAAAATCAGAAAGCTTATTATCCAAGCATTGTTGCAAACAGGTAACAGTGGGGTTGAAATACTGAAAGGCAGTTATATAGGGAGGACATCAATCACAGCTCTCAGCATATTTGTCCAGGATAGGGGAGCCTGTGTAGATATATATTTCACAGATGTTTTGCTTAAACTCCTATGATGGAATTAAGATCTTCTGAATTTCTTTTCTTTCTGAGGGTTCCTGACTTTGATTAATTGACCCCAATGTTAACTACAAGTGCTTTCTGAACTAAGACAGGAATTTATGCACATGAAAGGTTTGTTAATTTTGGATGCCTCTAGGTTTGCATGCTGCTGGAGCAGAACCTCAGATATCTCTCAGTTCCTGTGTCACTGGTGGTATGCAGATGCCATATTATTAATCTTTTCAAAACCAAGATGTGACAGAACACTGGTTGACCATGTTTCTAATTACTCTCTTGGTGAATTACCAAAAAGATGCATTACAGTTTTCTGTCTTGCAGGTGGCTGGCTGTCCGACTGGAGTACGTGGGGAACTGTATTGTCCTCTTTGCAGCATTGTTTGCAGTGATGGCACGCAACAAACTCAGTGCAGGACTGGTTGGCCTCTCAGTGTCCTACTCACTACAGGTGATTTTACCTTAATTAAAAAAAAAGGCTCTGAATTGTAAGACTGCATCATAAAGTCGGAACCTTGCTATGGCTTTAGAGGGAACATAGGAAGAGAATAACTACAAGTAGCATGTAGAAAGATGATGGGAAGTTCCTTCTGTGCCTTGCCTATGTGAGGGGATGTGGCAAAGACAACTGATCCCCTGCATATTAAAAGCATCTGGACTTTCCTACTGTCCAGCACTGATTAGCCAAGAGCTTGTCTATGTTTATGCATTCCATGAACTTGCAGTGCTTTGGTTGTTCTGTATTCTTTATTTATTGCAGGGAACTTACTTAGTGTAAACTGCTTCTGGACTTCTTTTCTTCTTGCAGATTACAGCATACTTGAACTGGCTAGTTCGCATGTCGTCTGAGCTGGAAACCAACATTGTTGCTGTTGAAAGGGTCAAAGAATATGCTGAAATGGAGAAAGAGGTACATTGAGTTGTCCACCACACCTGTAGAAGTCTGCTCTGTTCTGAGTTCTCAAGCTTGGCTGAACAGGGTTGGAGCTGTCGTCTGAGCTGAGGGATAGGGTAGAGCTTAGTGCTGTCAGTGCCCTCCCTCTAGAGACAGTCTAGATCTTAGTCGGTAGTTCCTGTGACTGCTTTTGAAGTGTATCCACTGATACTTACACGTTATTTAGCAAATATGCTGGTCTGCCCTGGGCTAAGCAGTAGAGCTGTACAAATGTTTTGATTTCCTATGTCCTTAAACATTATTTTTTTAATTTGTATTTTTCTTTTTTGCTCTCAGTGTGGAGAGTAAAGAGGCTTTACTTGTTTTGTTGAGATTCAAATTGCCTGACAACTCATTTTATCTGCAATTGGCTACAGAACGGAGTTCCCCATGGCTTCTATTTGCCTTGCCTGTCACTTGAACCTGAACTTGCAGCCAAAACTTACGAGGACCCTTCCTAAATTTTTTTTTCAGGTTCAGTGTTTATACAGTTAAAAGCCTTTTGGCACTGGTAGTGAATTCAGTGGGGTAGGTTCTCTCCTCTCCCACCTCTGTGGGAGGCTGAGGCAGCAGCTGTTTACTTTACCAGCTTGTTAATCTTCTGGTGCTTATGCCTCAGATAAACTGCTTCTAGTCGTATGTCTGGCTTCCCCAGTGGTTTACTTAGTGTGATGGGGGTGTACAATTAGGTTATTTGAATACGTGCTGCCTGTATGATTCTGCCTTTTATAAAAGGAAAGTTTAATTAGCAAGTGGGACTTGTGATAGCAAAGCCCTTGGCTGTATATGCCATTTCATCTGCCTTGAGGCAGCTCTTTCCTTCTTTTCCCATCATCATCGCAGTTCCATTTGCAAATTACACACTTATACTGAGCCCATGTTCACTTGAAGGAGGAACTGATCAGATGTGTTTGTGTGGTTCTTTCAGGCTGAATGGAGTATTGAACAAACTGCCCCAGCGAGTACCTGGCCTGAGGAAGGGAAGATTGAGTTTCGAGGCTATGGTTTACGTTACCGAGAAGACTTGGATTTGGTTCTGAAAAACATAAATGTTACCATAAATGGGGGTGAGAAGGTAATGAACCTGAATTTATAGTAGAGTGTTACTGTTCATAAGCCTGCATGCGTAAGCCAAAGAGAGGTCTAACCCTGGTCTGTAGTGTGTCTTGTGTCTTCAAGAACTAGAAAAGCTTCTGTAGAATCAGTCTTAATGTAACTGGCAGATACCGTGGGCTCTTATCCTTTTCAAGGTGTCTTGCATCATGGGATAAACTATTATGCGGGCTTGCGAAGTATCTTTTGGTCTGGATTCATAAGGAGGTGAGGTTTATGCTGTCTTCTCTCCCCTTCCCAGGAAATTTTGTTAATTTGTTTGCTGTAACCAAAGAGGAGTACAGGTTGCAGAGAGATTAACTATAGTCTTAAGAAAATGAGCTACTAAGTAGAGGGGGGAAGCCCTGATCTAGTAAGACTGAAGTTGCAAGGTGAGGCTCTGCAGGAAAATTGGGACTTCAGAATAGGTTCTCTGGATCTGGCCAAACCAACGATGATATGTGTGTGTGTGTCTCCTGCTGCTTCTTTGCACATGTGCTCACATGCATCCTTCCTCAGTCCTATGTGGATTCTGTGATGTCTAACAATAATGTGTTCTTGCATGGCAGCATAAAAGGTAGCTGCAAGATCTATTGCCTGGCTTCCTTATTTATGGTATCCAAGTAGGCATTTGGTTTTTTTCCTGAGTGCCCACTTTCTACCTATATGGGCAGAATACTGCCTCAAGAGTGGTTAGAAAGGGCAGATGGCAAGAGAGAGATCAACTGACCACAGCAGCAATCTTTTATTTAAAAAAATCAAAAAAGAATTGGTGGAGACTTCAGTCAACTGGGAGGCAAAACATGCAGGATGAAACCAAGTGCTTTTGGTGTGTGTTTGCTATAAATTCAAGCAAGATAAATGTCAAGTCAGCAAGTATGGCTGTGAAGCATGAACCAAACAAAGGATTAGGGAACTTTGGCCTGCTCTACCCAGTTCCATCTGCTTTTCTAGAAAAATTGAGAACTTAAGTGATTGGATTGCAAATTTTGAGACTTCTTTTTGTTCTTGCCTTTTTTTTTTTCATATCCAGTGATTTTTCTTCCACTTTGATCAGCTTCAATTTGTTATGCTGCTTTGGGGCTTTAATAGCCCAGCAAATATGACAGCCTTCTGAAAATATGTCAGTTTCAGGTGGATGCTTGGAAATGCTTTAACTCTTGTGGAGTAAGTTGTTCCTGTATTTCTTCCCAACAGATTGGAATAGTTGGAAGAACGGGAGCTGGAAAATCCTCACTTACTTTAGGTTTGTTTCGGATTAATGAAGCAGCTGAAGGAGAAATTATTATTGATGGAGTTAATATTGCAAAGATAGGGCTCCATGACTTGCGGTTCAAGATCACCATCATCCCTCAGGTAGGTGTGAAATCCTGCCATTACCAGAACTCAGTCTGTCACAATGCTGTTGCTGTAATATATACTGGGGACAATCTTCCTTTTCTGATTTATAGCTATGAAATTGAGTCATTTCAGCATGCTCTTTCATGGAACTTGAAACCAAGCTTTTTTCCTAGACTGGCTTCCATTTGTTTGTGCTGGTAACAAGTAGGATCTTGGCTATGGCTGAGTTGCAATGTGGAAGCAAAACCTTGGCCTTTGGACTCATGGGCTTTGTCAGAATCCCACGCTAATTATTTAATTACTATAGACAGCTTTTACTGACTGGGGAGGTCTGATTCCAGATGAACACCTGGTGGGTGTCCCTTGGTTAACTGAGACCATTGCTTTTTTGGCCAGTAGAGGGGAAGTAAAGTCCAAGTATTTTCAGCCGGGGAGAGCCCTCAGGGGAGGTTTTTTTAGAGATCAGTTTCCACTTTCATTTTAGGTAGTTCCATTCTTTTTAGAAATGGAATGAAGGTACGGTGTAGTCTACTTGTGAGGGATTGAGATTTTGCATTGCGATTTCAGGCTCGATATGCACTCTTTGGGCCTTTGTACAAAGAATTCTGAGTTTGGAAGGATCTCATGAGTGAGGTGTGCAGTACTGTTCAGTCACAGAAACCTGTACGTAACCATCCCAGTCTAGCCCAGCAACTGTGGGTTTGATAGTCCAAAACATTTGGAAATAGAGTATTACAAGTACTGGGCTTAGTCTTAAGTCTTGTTCTTACTGTGTGGCCTTTACTGCCTGCCTCTTCTGATTCACAGTAAGATCATAAAATGTAGTTGTATAAATCATCATTGCAGCACGCTGGCAAAAATGAGCACACTGCAGAAGGTTTTCTGCACTGCTTCTTTTGGAAATCTGGGGAGAACTTTTCTTTCTTTGCATCAGTCTGACACTACTAGGTCAAAAGTATTTCCAAAGTAGTATTTCTCCATGTCGAAGAAAAAAATGCATTCATTCCATTAATACTGCAGCTGAAGCTTTCTGAAATATCTACAAATGGTGTAATTCACTAAGAAGTGGAAAGCTGACCTAGTAGTCCCTGCAGGCAGAAGGTTGAGCAGGGAGTAGCTGTTCTTTAACTAAGTAGCCCAGTAAAAAGAAAACAGGCTGGTTTGTTTTCTGGGTTGTTTTTTTTTTTTTTTTTTTTTGTTTGTCTGTTTGTGGTTTTTTTTTTTGTTTGTTTGTTTGGTTTTTTCCTTCCTGGATTCATGAGTTACTGCTCATGGTAAGGTCTGGAGTGCCAGAGTCTGCAGAGGGGCAGAGGTCAGGCCCCGAAGAGGCATAAGGAGTAAGGATGAGGGAGAAGAACTTGCTGTTACTGGAAAAAGTGAGGTCTCACTCCTAAATCCAGTAGATGAGTGTGCTTGCAACTGTGTCTGGACATGTTATTTTTCTTTCACTAAGAAATACTTTCAGAGCATTTGCCATGTTCTATGTGCATTTTCAATGACCTCTTTCTGCAACTAGGATCCAGTATTGTTTTCTGGCTCTCTGCGTATGAATCTTGATCCTTTTGACCAATGCTCTGATGAAGACATTTGGAGGTCTTTGGAATTGGCTCACTTGAAAAACTTTGTATCATCCCTTCCTGCTAAACTTAATCATGATTGTGCTGAAGGTGGCGAGAACCTCAGGTATGTCAAAGTGCTATGCTTGTGAAAATGGCCTTAAGAACGAAATGGCAACTGAGACACGTGTGTGTGTGCCCTCCTATCTGCAACTAGACTCTCCATTTCCAGAAACTTTACAGCTCACTTGGGACTGTATGTTGCTTACTAGCAGTAGCAATGCAGTGTGGGCTGCCCTGTATGAGATTTGTGGAGGGAGTTGGGGAATTCCTAATCCATGACTAGGCAGTCAACCAACTAGGTCTTATTCAACATATTTTAAACTCTCAAGTTTTGGAATTTAAAGTAATTTAAGAAATAATCAGAATGCTGCAAGGTTTGATAGCTTGGGCAGGCTTGGAAAGGATTTTAGTAGCCTGCTATTTAGAGTGGACGTTCTGAATTTACGATAACATTTGCCCAACAGATGCAAGTTTTCTAAGCTGTTAATTTGCTTTTTGCACCATAACAGAGATATATGTTCAGTCAGTAGAAACCATATGAAGTCCAGTCCTCAATACTCATCAATTCAGTCAATCAGCCTGATGCAGTTATGCTGAAACCATTTGTAATGTATTCTCTTATTACATTGCCAGGACTTCATTGTGAGGGGGCTGTAGTTTCAGATGCTCTTAGATACTCTGCAGTGAAGTAGTAAGACAACCCTATCTATTTTGCAGGATTCTTGGCACCTGTACTTAAGAATAAGGAATTGCTAGGCTTCAAAATGAATACTGCAAACTTGTTCTAACTTTTTTTTCCACCCTCCCGTTCCGTCTGTGTAGTGTGGGACAGCGCCAGCTGGTGTGCCTGGCACGAGCTCTGCTCAGGAAGTCCAAAATCCTGGTTCTAGATGAAGCCACAGCTGCTGTTGATCTTGAAACAGATAAGCTTATACAGTCAACAATAAAGTCTCAATTTGAAGAATGTACTGTATTAACTATAGCACATCGTCTGAACACAATCATGGACTACACAAGGTAAAGTAATACCACTTTTATCTTGAAGAATGGTATGTGTGAACTGTACTGTGCTCTACTTAAGTGAGCATCTTTGTGTTTGCTAAATGCTTGCCAGTGCGTTTTTAGCCACCTCTCCAGAGAGCTGCTGGAATCCCTGTTCTGATGGGTGTGATGTGCGTGTTCTGGCTTGCGGTGGCTATGCTTGGGCTAGGAAGCTCCTCTGAGCCCTCTGTTGCACCGCTGTTATGCCATTCCTGTCCAGGCAAACTAGGAGGGGGAGGGAGGCAACGACATGAGTCTATTCCTGGGTCTTGACCTAATTTAGGCACAGCTGGACAAGACATCAGAACTTTTGAGAGCTCAGACAGCATAAGGAATCAAAGGGGCAGGTCCTGGGCTTTTCTGAAGTTTATTCCATGTTTCTGTTTCCATCGCTGTTGGTTATAGTTCATACGTCCTCCCTCATCCTCAACTTGCTAAGGTGTGGTTGAGGGCAGAGTTGTTGTCTCATAATTTCAATTTAAGTGCTCTTATCCTTCTTACCACAGAATGGCAGAGAGCAAAGTGACCAGTGATAAGATATTTGTGTACTTCTATAGACCAATCTTTGTGCTGTCAATAGGGAAAGATAAGTGACAGGAACATTGCCTGTTCCAGGCCCAGCACCAGCACCACCGTCACCGATGATCACCCAGTTCAGTCACAGTAACACTGCAGTAGCACCAGCTCAGGACTTAGCAAGCGTCCCTGCAGTGCCTGGCCGATTAGTGGAGGTAGCTGAAGGCAGTGTTTTAACTGTGAGCTGATTTACTGACTGTGGTAACTTGTTTTTTAAGCTTCCTAATTCCAGTTGCAGGTTTGTTTTGCACAAGCTGTGTCTGTATTTGTATCTTGTCAGCAGAAGCTGTATAACAGCAGTTGATATGGTGCAGCATTATGGGAGGGTTATCCCAGGTCTTGCAAGGTCTTGGGGACACTGACTCACCTTGACAAGAAGTGCTGCTAGACAGTTTCTGGCAGGCTCAGAGCACAGTTGAAAGTCTCATGGCTGCCTGAAAATGACTGGGTAAACATTTGCTACATATAAAATAGACCAGGCAGGATCAGCATTGAGGCCAGGAAGGATGGCGTCAAGAATCTCTGTCCACTCATACGGTCTGGACTGTCTTTGCCTGCATATAGTGGTTGCGCTGCAGTCGGTTTCTGTCTGTACACACACATCTGTGTTCACTGGCCTTCTGCATCTCCTTGTGACCATTTTTTTTTTTTTCTTCTTCTTCTTTTTGTTTTACAGAGTTTTAGTCCTGGACAGAGGAGAAGTGGTGGAGTGTGGTAGCCCAGAACACCTACTTCAGCAAAAAGGCGTTTTCTATAGCATGGCCAAAGATTCAGGCTTGGTGTAGCATTTGAACTTGGTTAGTTCCTGTGAGGAAGAGGGAGGTGATACATTCAGAGAACAGAACTTCCTCAGAACTGGTGTGAACCACACAGAGCAGTTTCAGACCTAGTGAAGTCAGCCACGGCATGGTGACGGAAGTAACATGAAAATGCAGGTTTTTTCTTTTTTTTTTTTCTTTTTTTTTATTCTCTTTAGTATTGATTTTTAGCCATCTGGAGAAGATGCACATACACTGTGCAAAACACTTCAGAGACTTTTCATTTTTGCCTGAAATCTGTCAATATATGCTGGAATGTAAGGTGGAGTGATTCATCAGAGAAGTTCAGAAAGCTTTTTCTTTTCATCTGCTCTTATGCTCTGAAGTTCCCCTCCCTTTTTTAAAAAACCCAACCCAACAAACCACACCAGTTTTACAAATGGTAGTTATTTGCTTGTTTGCTGATTCCTCATCTGATGAGCTGTCTGTTGTGGGATGCACTTGGAACATTTTGTGGCATAGAGTACAATAGTCCAAAGATTTTTTTCTTCGTGTGAAATAACGTGTGCCAGACTATCTCACTATGGCATTTACTGTACATGGTTAATGCTTTTATGCATTGTCCTAAAGGTTTCATGTGTTTACAGTGTATAGCAGCAAGTTCACTGTAAAGTATCAGTAGTGCTGATGTGAAAAAGCACAGACAACTTCAGAGCAGTATTCAAGCATGTCTAGGATGACAATCACTCCAAAACCAAATTCATACAGCAGTTGGTGTGTTGCAGGTGCAGTACCTGATCTTACACCCACTTCACTCAGGAATTCTGACTTGGGTGGCGAATCCTGGTTATGTCTGTGGGGACTAGGCTGAGAAGTGAGGATTTGCCTGAGCGGAGGTTGCGAGCTCGACGTCACATTGATTGTAATACCCTTGGCTTTGGCAGCTCTGTGCTTTAATAGAAGAAGCTCTGCCACATCAAGGACCATTAGCCTTACATCAAAGAAACCTGCCCTTCATGCTGCTGCTGTTGACTCTTCAATTTCGTGAGAAGCTGTTCTGTTACAGTTGTTTAAAAAACAAAAAAGTTTTCTGTTTTTAGTTGTGTGTCAGAGGGGTCTGACGATTCAATTGGCAGAGTCTGGGTTGCAAGATCTATGTTGAATGTTCCATTTTCTATGGGAAGAAAAATTAATTTTCTCATGTTCTGATTAGTCTTATTTTAAAAGGAAAATGCTGGAAGAAGGCAAACTTAAGTCAGATGGACTCAAATACTCAGCACTCTGAGAATGTGGACTTCGTGAATGATATTGCTGACCTTAATACTAGACAATTGTCTTCTTTAGAGTAAAGATATTTATTTTTTTGTAAATTAAGACTCTCTGAAATTGAGTAGACTGAAATTTTCTTTGGTATTTTTTGTAATGACTATACAAATATTTGCAAAGAAGGTGCAGTAAAAAAAATCGTTTGGAAGATAACATGATGTGTCATCTCTTGCTTTGTGTTTGACAAAGGGTTAGCTTCTGTAGTTCAGGTTTTCACCTTGAAAATAGAAATTATTGGTACTGCTTAGACCAGCCAGGCCACTAGGCCTGATGTCTGGGGGCTGTTAGAGTGGATAAGAAACCTGGAGTGCAAATAACAGTATGCTGTGGCAGGGCTGGACCACATCTCATGGATTGTCTTGTAATTTCAGTACTGGAGTTTGTTGGGCAGACCAGGTAGTAACTATGGATCAGTAGAGCAGGATTCATTGTCATATCCATGGTATCCATGGCCTATGCCTTGTCACATTTCTGGGGCAGCTTGGTGTCAGTTTCCCCCATGGAAACGGATTGAGCAAGGGGTGTTGGGGGAGTTTGGGGAGGAGCAGTGGGTTTTGGACTTTATCGCCCAACACTTGTACAGCATTGTGATGGACAGAAGGGTGGAAAGATTGGAGCAAACTGTAAGGAACAGGGTGCAGAGCAGAAAAATGAGCTTCTCAGATATGGTGTGTGGCTGGTATTGTTTTACTCAGCTGCATTAAAATGGAGACAGATCTGTCTGCAGAGGAGACCCAGATGAGGAACCGCGATACCACCATGAGACCTTTCTTGCTTGGGGTCAGTCATCCTCCAGGAACACTTTGTGATCCTTCCGCTTCCACCCCTTCCTAGAAGAGCCCTGGGAAGTAAAAGGGAGAGGGACCACCGGCATCGGTCAACAAGACAGTAAAGCTCCCTGTGCTCTTTCCTTGCCTGTCCAAACAAGTTACCACCAACACCACCTAGGCAGGGCTGCAGAGAACATCCAGTAAAGAAATTCAGATGGGATTCAAATACCTTTGAAAAGCCTTGTGGCTTTAGTGCAGCTCATTGCTGAGCTGGGGACTCTGCAAGTACTCTGCAGGTTCGGCACTGAATTCAAAGAAAGTTATGTTGCTGGAGCTCTTACTTCTGTGGAAACTGATTCCAGATTCGAGGAAATGATGCTTTCCATTGCACACAGATAGACAGAGATTTACAAGCCTTAACATATGAATGTGAGTAAGTCCTTGGAAAACAATGGAACTGCACTTAGGAGCATGGTTAGTTTGATACAGAGCTTGCAGAATTATGCTTCTGCTGAGTAAAGTGTTTGCAGTGGAGTTGTCTGTGTAGGAATGACTTAAACTGCATTTGCAATCTCAAACTGGGTAACTGGAAAGTGTCACTGGATGTTTTCTGTCCTACTTGTGGGCTGTTTGCCATCATTTGGGGAACTGCAAATTTTTGTGTCCAAAATGCTGTATTTTGCAGGCATAACCTAAATAGTGCAGCAAGGGGTCAGAAGTCTGCTCTTGGTGTGTGCTTCAGTCTTGTTCTTATTTACTGATGTGGTCGTTAATATGCATCAATCTGTTCTCCCAGTTTTATGTATTTACACACTTGCTAGCACAAGCTGTTCTGCCCCAGCTCTGGAGTAGGTGCTCTTTTCTGTTTGCTCTAAACACCTGTCACTGCTTTGTGGTGTTGCTGCATTGATTTATGATCCTGGTTCCAAATGTCTGTCTTCATAAAAATGATTAATACCTTGGCTGGATGTAACTTGAACAAAATTGTGCTAATACATGACCAGGATAGACTGAATCATCTTAATTTTAACTGAAAACCTTAACTTTACACAGGGGTGGCTGAACAAGTGCAGCTTTATTCCACAGAACCTGTGTGTATGAGCAGTGTCATATAGGTACTTTCAGGTACCTTGAGTAGGAGTGGTATAGTTGTGAGGTCCTGTTTCAGGTAGGAAAGAGAGGGTCATATGCTGATCCCTGCATGTAGTGTTACTGGGACAAACTGCAGAAAATGATACAACTTGCTGCAAGGTGAAGTACTAGAATTTGGCATTAAACTCAGCTTATTTAGTGCTTGGGACACTTCTACCCCTTCTGAGTATGTAAATGCAGCCCGATGGCATGTGACCTCCAGTACTGGAGAGCCTGGTGGCCTCCAGCAGGGATCAGTGATATCCCAGCCCAGGGGGATGAGTTTTCCCCTCATCAGGGGGCGGGGAAGCACTGGTAAATTCAGAAGTGTGACACTGAATTCCAGCAGCTGAGCTGAGAGTCATGTAGCAGACACTTGCTTTCTTCAAATGCCTTGATGCAGCATATTTACCTTTATGCAGGAAAGCTAATGCCAGCTCTGAAAGACAGCATGTGGGAGAGGAGTAGGAACCGTCCTGAGAGTGTGTACTGCAGTGAGCAGCTTAGTCCTTGGGAAAGAGGTGAGCTGGGCACCTTCATCCACTTGCTGCAGAGCAGGGTTTCCCTGAAGTGTATTGCTGTGGCATGGCCTGAGTTCATTCTGTTCTGGTCCTCCAGGTCCCCTCCTGGTGGAGAGGGGAATTATCTGCCCACCAGGAGGATCTTCATAGCTGGTAGTCTTGTGGGTAGAAGGTGGGTAGGTTCTGACTTCCTATAGAACATGTGGAAGCCTTGCTCCATGGTTTTCCTCCCCCCAACCTGATTTTTTTATAAAGATGGCACAGTTAATTTCATTTAGATCAGCAGGAAAAAAGGAACCCTTATTTAACTGCATTGCTGGCTATCTCTGTGTGTTGTGAAAAATTTGCCAAATACCTGTCAGGACCAAAAGTAAGTGGCCTCTTCTCTTACCTGGAGCAAGGCTGTGCCTCTCTCCAGTTCATTCTGCACTCTTTGCTCTTTGGACTGTTTTTTCCAGTCTTTGAAAAGACCCTTCTCTTTTAAAGCAAAGTTGTTGCCTTTCTCTCAGAATCATTTTGTTCCAATTTCTTCATTAAAATGTTAAGGATCTGTGAAGCCAGTTTGGATCCTGCTGGTTTGTATCTTCTCTTTCAGCAGTAATGTCTGTGCCACTGCAGCCCATGTAAGGCTAGTGGTGGTGTTAATACTAATAAACATCAACATATTTGTTATAAACATGTTAATATTTTTAAAAGAGTAAGAGAAAACTGTTGAATTTACTGTACCATATTTCAGTGCATGTTGATATATCCTGGCTGACATTATTTGCTGCAGCATGGAAGATATCTCACATCTGGAAGAGCTGATTCTGCTGAAGAAACAGCTCAGGAGTTTCAGGAGACCTGCACGTAACACCATAGTTAGTCATGTGTGTGAATACAGCTACTCCTACAAAACTGTCCCCAGCCTGGAGACATCTTTGAAGATATCCTGTAGTAGTTCAACCACAGAGTAGCACAGAAATGCTTGTGCTCTGGCTCACTGATGCCTTTACCATTTGGGCATTCCTGTGCATCTTGTGACCATCTAGGGAACTAGGAGTGCAACTTATAAACTACATTTGGCATGAACTTCATGTAAATCAATGCATGACACTTTCATTCTTATTTTCTAGCTTTAGCAGTTTCAGTATTAAACTTGGAATCATGAGACAAGTATTTTAATGTCATTTTTCTCTCCTGCATAATGCTGTGCTTTCACTTTGAGATAGCCTTAAATGAGGAGGAAAAAGGAAAGGAAAAAAAGAAGTAAATTGGAATTGAAAGCACTAACTCTTGATGTCCAGATTGGACAGACAACTGGAACAGTGCTAGTACTAATTAAGCCCTTGACCTCATTGCTCCAAAGAGAAAAATAGACTTGGAAAGCCACTGAGATGTTAATAAACTCTCTTTAGATTAGTGGATTTTATTTGGGCTGAGCTAAACACAGCTGCTCTGTGTATTGTTGCACTTGTGCTGCAC
Organism: Strigops habroptila; assembly: GCF_004027225.2. Lineage (NCBI taxonomy): Eukaryota > Metazoa > Chordata > Aves > Psittaciformes > Psittacidae > Strigops > Strigops habroptila. The sequence continues at coordinate 76,421,341 of NC_046358.1, forward strand.
AATAGCTATTAAAAATGAATGCTGCAAATGTGTAGACGGGGAAGTCCAGGTTCTCCTCTTGAGCACCTCTTGATATTCACATTACTGGAGATTTTGGGCAAGCTTTTATTTCTTAGTATTAACATTTATTCAGCGCAACTTATGAAATAGGCTGTTAGCATAGTTCTGAGCCTGCTGTAGTTACCTCCTGTGCTAATTGCAAAATTCAATCAAATAGTCTAATCAAAGAAGTACATTTAGAAAGACCCAACAGACCTGTCCTTTTAAACAGTGCTTTCTGTTCCTTGAACTAGATTTTCAAGAGAGGATGGTATCTCCAAGCATTAACTCCTTTATATATTTTGCTTTAACCAGTTCCAGATGACTTCCTTCTGATGACTATTACTTTTCTTGTGAGACTGGAGCTCCTAGTTTGTCACTTACTTACAGTACCAGTTGGACATAAAGCTGAGGACTCTGCCTCATCTGAAACAGGGGGTTTTGTCACATGTAATTTTGGGAATCCCTTTTGCCTTTTCAAGCACAGCTTGACATGTGAAAACTGATGGTATTTTTGCTGCTCTTACTTTGTGCAAGCCAACAGCAAAACTGCGCCCTTTCAAAGATTACCAGTGTGAAAGAATGTTTTGATTATTTTCCACTTCTGTTGCCTTCTTTCTTCATTACCAACTTAGGAACGGAAAGCAAGCATTTGGAAGATGTTTATATCGGAGATTATGGTATGCTAAAAGATGTCTGTCTTGGAATTACCCAGCAACATGGTCACTTCTGTTTGACCTCAGTTAAAAAGAAAAAATATCTAACTTATCTTTATCCCACTACTTCTAGATGCTCCCGGTTTTGAGATCCATTGATAAACCTTTCAAGTGCTCATAACTTGCATTTGTTGTTTGAATTTTTCTTTTGTCTCTGCCCTTGAGTAAGGTTTGGAGAAAATAGAGGGAAAAAAATTGCCTTTCCTGGTGTTTGAGCAGCAGTATGGCAGCAGGCACTGGACTTCGATATCTTAGGTACTTGTCCAGCAGAAACTGTTAACTGCTCTTAACATGGGTGAACAGGCTACAGAACAGCTCTCAGTTAAGAAACTGCTGGGTTTTGCTGGTCTGGGTTGACTCTTCCCAGTTTGAACTCTCCCATCCCCTCCCCCATTACTCCTTTTTATACTTTATTTACTTTAACTTACTGAAGAGACCCATTTCAATACTTGATTCTGGTTTTATTTCAGCTTTCTAGAAAATTAAGTGCTTTAACAAAAGTCACAGTAAACAGCAGTATTTCACAGTGTGATTGTTTGTCACGTTGTCTTGTGATTCCTGAGGAGAGACTTGGGGACAGATCTGACTGCAGCTCCTTGGCACTGCGGGCAGCCCAGGAAGGCTTTGCTTTCAGCTGCTGCTTTGGTTTGTTAAAGCAACATCTCGAAGATGTCCATGCCAGAGGCTCTGCAGCACCAGGGTGGCACATGCAGGAGGTAAACTTGCACACAAGAAGAAAACCAGGAATGAACCACCAGGCTGACAGATGAGTGAGTCCCTGTTGCTTTCCCCATCTGCCAGACTGCCATGCTGCAGGGATCAGAGGAGGATGCTTCCCACCACACAAATATTCCTTGTGGTCAAATTCAGTTTGGACATGGTGTTCGCATTTGCACATGCTCTGCTGTGACCGACTGGCATTTGGCAGCAGGGCTGCTCCAAGCCTTCAAGCAGAAGGAATGACACTCTGCTGCCCACTTCCAGCCAAGTTACTCTCTTCTGCATCAGTGAGCCCGTGTCTGAGCTGGCTCCCTTCTTCCAGCAGTCTGTCAGCCCTCTGCACAGCATGCTTTCGCTCAGGACCCCTCCAAAGCTGACACAGAAAGAGACGGGGCCCATAGGCAGCCTGTATGCTCTCATGCTTGGTGTCACCCCATAGCCCCATGCTTGTGCACTTTGGGTGACTAGATCCACCTGCTGCCTTGGAGTCCGCATCTATGCAAGAACAGCGTTCAGGTGAGCAGCCATTAAGACATTGTCAAAAGACTAAATTTGTTCTGCCTGGAACTCAGAACAAGCTGTAGAACAGTTAAGTTTCCTTGCTACCATTTAAATTCTTGCTTGCTGTCCATAAAACCTTGTTGGCTTTTAAAAAGAATATGTATAATCTTTAAGTATGACAGTTTGTTTGGACTCCATTTATGGTATAATTGGACATGCTGTGGTCTTTTGGCTTGTTTGCTTTTATATCATAAAAGCAACAAGGTGTTTAAGTTCTTACTGGCTCACTTGCAACAGAAGAGTGAAGTTTTGGTATCCGGAAACATAATGAAAATGGAATTGCTAAGTTTCTTATGGCAATAACCTCCATCCCAAGTCATCCCTTTTCATCTACTCACTGCAGTTATAGCTCAACCAAGATTTGGTTGTGCAATGCATTTTAGAGTGAAACCAAGATAACAATTATGAGATTAATTATTCCTGATATTGGTGGCCCTGTGGCATACTCCATGAGTGAGTCATGCAAAGCCTGATTCTTCCATCAGTTTGTAGAACAGTCCCTTCTCAGCTTTTAAGTGTTCCGGAGTATCAAATTCAGCTATCTGACCATTTTCCAAGACTAAAATCCTGTGAACATTAAAACACAAGTGTAAGCTTGGGGATGTACCAGCAGTTATAATAAACTTAAGTTATTTCCACTGATTTCTAAAATAAATTTCAGTACTTGCTTGTTATTCAACCAAGCTTTTCAGCTAGGAAACAGCTGTGGGATAGAAAGAGGTTTCTGATGAGTGACTGTTCAAGAACAGAGTTGGGGGGGGGGGAGGGAGAGTTGTTTGGCAACTGAGATTGGAGTAAGATTTGTGAACGTGTATTTTAGTTTCACCATTTTAAGATGATGCAAAGCTGTAGTCACACATGTAGTCAGTGGAGGGCAAAGAGGGGTATGACACAGCATGAAATGAACCACGTGGGAATAAATGATCTTTGATTAACCTACTGGTGCCTAGCTGATTTAAGATAGCTCCTACAACCTCTAAAGCAAAGCTTTGAGGTTTAAAGAAAAGGACAGAAATTAAATTGTTCATGAACACTGTGTGGTTTGTCTAGTTCACACAAGTTGCCTGTGTCTGTCTTTCATGCTCCTTAGGTAAGTGGCTGAAGATATTACCTGTCGCAGTCCATGATGGTGTTTATCCGGTGAGCTATTGTTAACACTGTGCTGTCTTTGAACTGAGTCCTCAGGGTGGACTGAATCTGAAGATCAGTTTCTAAATCTACTGCTGCTGTGGCCTCATCCAGAATGAGGATTTTGGCTTTCCGAAGAAGTGCTCTGGCCAGACAAACCAGCTGTTTCTGACCAGTGCTGCAAGTAAGAAGAGGGATGGTAAACTGAGAGTTTTCCGTGGGATCAGAATATGTGATTCATTTGAAAATAATAATAAAAAGGTGATTGTTCCCTTTCTCTGAAAGGGTGATTGAGGCTGGCAGCACTGCAGGTAACAGCATGCAACAGCCTAAGGAAACAAAGGGAGTGTATTACTATAGCCCCAGGAGATCTGCACTTGGAACAGGATTCCAGTGGTTTAAGTACTGCACAAACACAAGCCACCACAATGATTAAGTATCAACGGTCTTCCACTTGGTGTCTTATGACTTGATCTCATGCTGTTAAACAGGACAGTAATGCAGCAATTTGCTGTCTGGGTACCATTTTTTTCTGTTTTTATGAATTGGACTCCTTGTCCCACTAGCTCCACGTTCTCCTAGACTACAGGCCAGCGCTGCCCTGCCACTGTCTTTCTGCAGATAAGGTACCTTAGGTTTTCCCCTTGGTCAGTGCACTTATATTCCAACTGATCTGGCAAATCTGCAACAAAGTTCTTGAGCTGAGTCAGTTCCAAAGCTGTCCAGATGTCTGCATCAGTGTATTGGTTTAATGGGTCAAGATTCATTCTTAGAGAGCCAGAAAACAAGACTGGATCCTGAACACAGAGACAGTACAAACAACTCCTGAAATGAGTTACAAAAATGAGTTCTCCAGTTTTCCCTGCTGTGGGTGAAAACCTGTGGCTAATGTTACATTGAACAGGAGACTAGCGTGGCATAGAGGTTATTTCCAACTTTGACATTTCCAAATGTCCCTCAGAGAATCTTTATAAACTTTTCTTAGGTGTTAAGACCTACAACACTGCTGAAGCATTTTGGAAATTAATTTCATACCTGGGGAATGACAGTTATCTTGGATCTAAGGTCATGGAGACCTAGTTGAGCAATATCTAGTCCATCAATTAGGATCGCTCCTTCCGCAGCTTCCACTAATCGCAGCAATCCCACAGCAAGAGTAGATTTCCCAGCTCCTGTTCTTCCAGTTATGCCAATCTGTAAAGAGCAATGGAAACCTTTTGATTCTGATATTGACAGTTTTCCACAGTTGGGCAGACCTATCATGTAATTCCTTTTGACCTTTTGAAGAGATACAGCTTTGCATGGATCAGATCTTCAGGACTGTTCAAGATTCACAGTCTAGCAATACATTCTAAAGGGAATAATTTGTAAGTCATAATTGTTTTGTATGAAAAGGAATCTTGAAAGCTTTTGAGGGGAAAAATAACTACCAGACTTAGCAGCTACAACATGGCCTTGATTTAAAAAGTGAAATTCCTTTGCTGTGTAACTACTAACCTTCTGTGAAATGAAACTTCACTCAGAACAATGTCGTGTGTATATATCCAACAATCCTGGAAACACTACTTCATACTAGGAGAGGTGTGCAGTGCAGTAGATGGGCTCATAATTTACCCTACCTTGGTGTAGGGCAGGGACTTTATCTGCCCCGATCTGATCACTGCAAAGTACTGCTCATACTTTGTAGCTCTTCTGAACCAAGTGGCTTTGCTTACCTTCTCTTGCCCTTTGATGCTTAGATTGACATGCTTCAGTGCTAACTCCAAATTTGGCCTGTATCGCAAGCTATAGTTTCTAAATTCAATTTTTCCTTCAGTGAGCCAAACCTGACCTTGAGGTTTGTCATTCAGAGTCCAGGGTGCCTAAATAGATGAAAACAAACAGCAGTGGATAAAGCCAATTTAAATTACCAAATCGAGTAGCCACACTGAAACAAGCAGCTTATGAAGACATCTGTGCGAAATTTCCCCAATCTGTTTACTGTTTTCACCACAGAAAATGGCCTCTGACTTTTATATTGCAAATGTTGACTTTATAGAAAGATGCCAATTGTCTTAACTGAAAATGGGGATAAACATTTGTTTGCATGTCAGAGTTATGACATTTTGAGTAGTTCAATAAAAAAAGATTTATATGGTCCTGTAAAAGTCTCCTTTAGTAGGATCTCAGGGCAGCATATGGAGAAATAATTTTAATGATTACAGAATAGAAATGGTTGCACTGGAGACTTGTAGTGGCTAAAAGGCTATCTAGCAGCCATCAGTTATCAGAAGGCTGCATCTGAACTCGCACAATAAATACTCCAAATATGGGCAGAAAATACAGCTCATTCCATGAGTGTTACCAAGTGAAGCTATTTTAATGGCAATCTAATGTTTAACTGTCTTAAGGAAATAATGATGATCAGAGGTTATAAAACAAATCTAGTCAGTTGGATAAAAACCAAATGCCTTTGTTTCCCCTTTCTTTAAGGGAAATATAACTGGCCTTTTAGAAGGAGAAAACTAGAGGGTTTGTCCAGGTGGAACAGAGAAGTTACTTGTTTAGTTTTCACCTGTGTTGACCTCTGCTAGTAAGGACAGTAGTTGGTTAGCTACCTCCTTAGGAGTCCTCAAGTATTCTCTCACTCTCTCCACAGAAACAATATTGTTCTCTATTTCTGTCCAGGAGCGTACCATCCAGTTCAGAACACCAGTTATCTAGCAGAAAGTAACAGAAGCATTACGGCAGATAAAATAAGTCTTGACCTGTGTTTCTAAGGTACCTGGTACTTTGTCTTAGTGTTTATTTATGAAGACCTCCTTATCAGCTAATTACTTCAGAAATCATCCCTTAAAAGGCTAAAAAATAACCATGGATCCCTGTGAAAGTTTATAAAGCTGTGTTTAAAGAGCCTAGCCAGTTCCCTCCGTTGTTTCTTCTCAGCCAGTCTCTAGAGAAGGATATGCTAGTACTTGGATGCTAAAAGAATGTGTAGCTGTTTCTTAGGCTATTGTGTACCTAGTCTACAAGCAAGTAAGACAGATGCTGAAGACCTTGCTTCAGTTGCTCAGAACATGCTGAGGCTTCTGTGTGAGTTCAAGTACAGGAGGAAAAAGATGGCTGGTGCATGTGTTTGAGATTCATTCTTTAAGGGGCCATGTCCAACAGATGCTCTGGGTTTCAGCAATGACAGCAGGCTTTGGTAGGACAAGGCATCTAGCCAGCCACAGAAATAATTCATGATTTCTTAAAAATTAAATGGTAGCAGAAATTAAAATGCAAGTTGCTTTTGATGAAAGGCAAGCATGGTATTATTTTAACACTCAGTTACCTGAAGAGCATATGAAATGGAGAAGCCAGCAGTTCCTGGACTAAGATATGTCCTGCCCATTGCTGCAAACAGTGCTGCAAACAACACGATGCCATTGCCTAGAAGCTCCAGGTTTGTAGCAAGCCATCTGCAAGAGGAGAGCACAGGGCTGTTACTGGGTGCCCTCTTCCTTTCTCCCAACAGAATCTGTGATTACTTTGCAAAACACTTGTGGAGCTGCTGGGGTACAGGATGCTCAACAAAGCTTGTCATGCCCTGGTTGCTCTTATCCAGCTACCCTGGAGCTCTAGAATGGCTACAATCTGCCTAAACTAGTTGGCTTGTGGTCTTGTTAGGATTTTCTCCAAGGTTTTTTGGATGAGAGCAGCCAGCACACAGTTTCTTTGATGAGTTGGTTTAACATCTCTCACTCCTAGTGGTACTCATTTGTTTTGTGACTGATTGCTGATAGCTTTATTGTCTGCTGGGTTCTGCATATACCAGAGGCCTCATACACTCTGTCATATGATGGTGGGCCTCGTATCTCCACTCACCAAGGCCATGAGAGTAATATATATATATATATTCTTCACACTGCAGATTTCTACCTGTCAGCAACTGCTCCGGGGAAGCATATTCGCTGATTCTCATCCACTAGGAAATTGCTCTTCAAAATAAACCTCTCCTGGTCCTTGTAAGCACGGATCACGCTACTCCCTTGGAAGGTTTCTGAAATGTGGGAGTAGATGGGTGACCTGCTGACTGCCTCTATGCGTCTCAGCTGGCAGGAGGTGACAACGTAGAAGTGCTGGTACAAAGAGAAATGGAAGGGGAAGTGATTAGAAGGCTTATGCCTCCATGGAGGTGCTCCACAGAAAATTTGGGAAGGCTTCAACAAGTGCAATAGTACATACTATACTAGTGTTATAAAACCTAATGTGCAGGTAGGAGATGCCCTTAAAAGGTGTGGTAGTGATTCTGCCTGTGTTATGTCCTATCTTCATTAAGAATAACCCTGTGGTTAGTTAATGCAGAGAAGCCAGGGTACTCTGAACTCGCAAAGCCTCTATGCTCACACTGACTTTCTCCTGCAGGCCAGCCCTTTGCTTGATGGAGAACAGAGGCATACTTGCACCCTTACTTGCCCTTCCCTCAGTCTTAGCTGGTAAAGCATTTCAGAGCCCAGTTGGAGAGCTGCATGGCATACATGGATATATTAAAAAGCAGTGTAGGAATTCTTGAGGAAAGGTAAAATGCTTTTTGTCCTCATATGATTGCATTTCCACTAATGGAGACAAGAAATATAGGTAGGGTCTGATCTGGGTATCAGAGAAGCACAAGCCTCTTTGTGAGATCTCTGGGATGCTTTGGAAGGCTGAGGTGATGCAGGAAGAGCCATGGACATTGCTCTTCTTCAGATGCAATTTGAGATGATGAAACTAGTTTCTGCATGTCACTGCTCCTAAGAAATGGAAGGAGGTGTTCTGCAGGGACATGGCTATGCTGCTTCAGCCTCTCCTGTCTGTCTATCTCTCCGAGTTCCTACCTGGAATGCAGCATAAAGAACAGTCAAGGGCACTATGGCCATTGCTGCCCTTGGTGTAGCCACTATAATCACAATGTAGATCTTCAGCAAGTTGAACAAGAATCCCAGCAAGGACTTCAGCTTGTCAGGGATGACAGAATCGATAGCATCCATTTCTTTGGAGAAGCGGTTCAGCAAGTTTCCAATGGGTGTTTGCTCAAAGAAGACCATTGGGGATCTAGCAACGTTCCTCAGCAACTGCAGAAAGAGCTTCTGCGACGCTAACACGCCACCTAGAAGGACTGCTGCTGTGGAGGCAAATCTGCCAAGGGCTGCAATACCAAAAATAATCATTATTACTAGCTGTCCTGGTTTTGGCTGGGATAGAATTAAACCACAGCACTAGGTCTGAACAAACTCACCTTGGAGCTCTGCTTTGCAATATCACAATTTTCACTTAGTACTGTGAATAACGTACTAGTGAAAGGAGCTGACTTTCTCTTTGATAATAATTAAGCCAAGCCTCAGAGCTGCAGTGTAAACTACGTTTTCGGTAAAGTAATTAAAATGGGGCAGAAGACCTTCTAAGTAAGCTTGACAGGGGCCATGGATTCAGCAACTTAAACATGCAGGACAAATTCTTTATTCTTCACAAAATGAGCTTGGCTGGAATTACACTGAATTACTCAATCTTAGGTTTCCTGCCTACGGATTCAGTTACATAAAAAGGTACCCAACTTTCCCACTTGTTTCAACTTGTTCACAACTTTTCCAGTTTTTTGTCACTCGGGCTGAGATTTTTCCGATTTTTTTTTTCTTTTTTTTAAGAGTAACCAAAAGAATTGTGGTAATTTTAAAAAAGAAAGATTTAAAGAAATGTAGAATTCCACAAGTTCCTCTTTTTCCCTCTCTTTTACACTCAAAAGACCTAAACCAAGATTTAGTCCAGCATGGAGAAGAGCCACTGCTTGCACTTTGATATGATTTATTTATATTGGAGGAATGTAAAGGGTAAGAAGAAGAAAGGTATGCAGAAGATATTGGATACAAAGGGGCAGGAGAGAAAAATAAGGATGTTGTAGTTCTTCCATTGCTGAATGGTTTTTAAGGGCTCAGGTCATTTAGTTTCAGCAGGAAATATAGAGGAATACACTACTGATCATGATCTGCTGAAAAGCACAGAACGCTTCTAGCATACCATGAAGTAGAATTTCAGGCAGTAACACTGGAAATATTGTTCAGATCCCTTAGAAATCCTCTCTGTGCGTCAGAGCCTGTAGATTTAGGTCCCATGCCAAACCTTTAGGGCTGGTGCCAAAAGCCTGGGAGGCTAAAAGCCCATGGGTATGAATTTGTTTATGTTCTGAGAAAACATCCTGGATATGGGAAAGGGAGATGGAAATACAGAGAACTAGGTGAGCAAATTAAACGAACCTTGAATGACTCCTAGTGCACCGAAGACTCCAACTCTCAGCTCTGTGTGCTGTTGTGTCCCGTTGTGAACAGGGTCATCTGTCCACATGCTGAGCCAGTAACCACGAAAAAATGACACCACTTGCTGACACGTGAACAACAGAATGATGTACACACACAGTGGTAAGCCTGTTGCCTTCAGGTAGGCTGCATAAATCGAAGTATGAACCTAGAGTGAAACATTTCCCTCTCATTTCCATCATGTGCTCTCTGCAATGTATGTGCATTATTCCTGTTTTGGTACCAGTGCTTGGATCAGGGCATCCAGGGAGATACAGTTTGCAGAGAAGGGGCCATGTAGAATAAGGCTGAAATGACTGTGTCTCAATTATAGGGCAAACTTGTACAGCTCAGCTGACTTCTCTGGAGTTGTACTGGTTTAACTTAGGCAGTGAGCTGACCTGCCTGCTGTGAGTGGTCAGTAATGAACCCATGGTATGTGCCTTTGCCTTTATAGGAAGGTGCTTTGCTTACCCTGCCATGCTGAGTTTTTTCACCCTTGGTTAATCTTCCTTTGGCGTCTGCAGCAGTGGTACAGTCTTGACTTCCAGGAGTGGTTTCCCTTCCCATAGCAGAAGACTTGGCTGAATTGTCACTTCATAAAGAAAACAAAAATCCTTTCAATTTTTAGCCAAGGCAATGAGTATTTTAAAGCTGGATCTCCTTACCCATTCACCCCTGTATTTGTGTTTATTTTGAGGGCTGCAGTTTTCAGGGTCCTCCAAAGCGACCCCAACCATTGTCCACACTTGTCACAGGGACTGGACTCTGCCAAGCTATCAACAAGCAAAGCTGAGTTAAGCATTCAGTAGCCATGGCTGGGTTGAGATGAGTCAGACCTAACAGCTCCACTGAGAAGTGAACAGCAAGCAAATGTACCAACGTGCCTTGTATGTGAGCTCTGGAACAAATTCTGGCTCCTTGTGAAATACGGAGAAAATGTTAGTTAACCTCTGCATTCAAGAGCAGTTTCTTATCTATTCTTGACTTTTGCTAGTTTGCTCTCATTATTAATTTACAGATCAATCCCAAACCTGTATTATATCAGTAACAGCCTCCATGTAGGCTTATAGGAGCTTTTGGAGCAAGTTCTTCAGTATCTGAGACAACTTCAAGCTTACCTAAAGAGCTTCTCCTGCGATGAATCATTTCTAGAGGTGATGGTGCCTTTGGTGTCTCCTATACCTGTGAAATAAATGCTTTTTAAAAAAATGCTTTAGAATCCCATTTTGCATTGTATGGCCTTTGAGAGACCGGTAACACAAAGATGCATTACAAGGAATTGTTTCTAAGGGTAGAAATACCAAGGTGAGGCTTGAAGAATAGCACATGTAGTTTATTCTGTTTATGGCATGATTGTTGTCTACTAAGATAGAACTGTTTATTCAAGAACCAATTTTAAGGTGGTGAGTCAGCTAACTTGACAAGCTTATTTTTCCCCGAAGTGACAGCTTACTGTGATTGGATCTTGGCTTTAAATGTCTATAAAAAAACATTTAAGAATGGCTTTTCCAGTTTTATTCTCTTATCTCTCTTCCCAGCTGTGAACAGCAGCAGATTCCCCTTCTTCCCCAGTTCTTTAAGTATCTACTAAGGAAACAGTTGACTGATAGACTTAGGAAGAATTATTTCAACTCATTTGGGTTACCTGGAAAACCAGCACCTGCGTTCTCTTCTGCAGTAACGTGTGAATGAAGGAATTCTGCAAAGGCCCCATTTCTCTGTAGAAGTTCTTGGTAGGAACCAATTTCTGAGATCGTTCCATCCACCAGAAAAACAATGTTGTCCACTTGAGGCAAAATGTTGATTGTGTGAGTCACCAGCACACAAGTCTGAATAAAGAGGGAACAGTTACAATTGTTCTGGTGTTCCCCTGCTGTGTCAGTCAGCTGTCTTCTGAAGAAAGACATGTATTCAGTGTCCTTTTTTGCTAACTGGGAGACGTTTCTGTTATTCCACTTCTGACTGCCTCTTCAATGAAGTTTAACTTTGCAGCACAGCTTCGTGCCCATTTTGAAGAACTTGGGACTGGAGGGGTGAATCAGCTTGCTTTGTGTCATGCACAGCATAAAAGAGTGAGGATAGGAGCTGAAACCTGAAGCCCGAGGCTAGCACTCTGTGTGCAGGGACCTTTTGCTTGGCTCACTGACCAGTTCCAAGTTGTTGATTCCCCCCAGACTGAAGCTCTAAAGTAGAATGATGTTGATTGGGAAGCATGTCACACTTACTGTCACTGATATCACTATTTCAAAATTAAGTTTGTGCCTGAAAACTTCATCAACCTGAATGGAGTTAGAGTGTACCTCTTTTTCATTTAAATTTCTGAGCATATTTACACAGGTAAGAAAGGACATGTTCTATATTTCTAATATACTGTTAAGTCCTTTGAATACTGCTTAAGTCTAATACCTTTTTTTTCCCCCCAGTCTTTCTGTTTCAATACAATAATTACATTCTGATACTTGCAACTAATCCACATGAAGAGAAAAGAGAAAGGTATTTGTCATCAGACATCTGTTTTAATTGGACTTCCTAATGAAAGAAATTACCTGTTTTTCTTCTACAATGTGAAACTGAATCAAGTATTTGTAGGCAATTAATACCATCAAGCAAAAAGAGCTGCTCTTGCCTTCCTTCTTATGTAACCACATTTATTACCCAGATTGCTTGACAGCAGAGAAATACCAAAGAATGCAACCAATGCAAAAAAGAATGGAAGTGCTTAAGATGGATTTTAATACTTAAGTGATGAACTGTACTGTAAAGATGCCACTGAACTATTCAAAAGTGATTAGACATTATGATAAGATACGATGAGCTGGAAGAGATCAGTCAGCTCTTCCTAACTATACTAGAAGTAAATCTCAAAAAGAGAATAGGATAATGTCAGTGGAAGACCAAAGAGCTATAAACTTGCTGTAGCAGTAAGGCTGGCACAAGGCATGTGGTTTGCATGAGGATAAAGACAATCTTTCAGGAGAACCTAACTTTTCAGTCTTCCTCCTCCTAAGTGAGATTCACCACAGGACTTCCAGGTGCTCTATGGACTGCAGAGGTTACCCATCCCGCTGTTGCTAACAGCAGTACCTGCTGCCACTAGCAAAAAAGTGAGTAACCCACCTTACTTGGAAAGATTTCGGGGCCCTGTTAGTTAGATACATCGCGCAATCTTTTAAAGTTCAGGATTTATAACATACCTTGTCTTTCAGTAAGCCATTGGGTCCAAGAACATGTTCAAAAATGTGCTGTCCAACATGGGCATCAACAGCTGAGAGGGGATCATCGAGTAGGTAAACCGAAGCCTTCTGGTACACAGCACGAGCAAGGTTCACTCTTTGCTTCTGTCCTCCAGATATATTTATTCCCTGTAAAAATGTATTGACAGTCTTTATTCCAAAGCTATAGTATATTTGCCAACTGTTGACTCCATTTTTACACTGCAGTTTTATGACTTCCTTATTTTTACATTAGTGCACCTTCCTCTCTCTCTTCCTCTGTCCAAATAGTGCTCTTGAGATGCAGAGACAGATTTTCTTGAACAACTCGATTTTCCTACAGAAGAGGATCTAAGAATGACCTGGATTTGTTGCTTTTTGTCTTAAGCATCTCTTGTATCTCTGGTTAGGTTAACTGTCAGGAGGCGGGCTTCAGACCCCACTAAATCATGGCCTGACTTTTCAGAAATTACTGAGAACCTGCCTCCTGCAAGTTTAGTGCTTTTGTAGGTGTTTTAAACAGGACACCCAAAGTTGTAACTAGTCATGAAAAAGCTGGCCAAAATATCAACCTAAGCCAGTACCTTCTCTCCTATTTCACTCTTCTGCCCTGCAGGGAAGCTCTCCAAATCAGGTTTCAGTGCACAAGCATCTATCACTGTATTGAACCATGTTTCATCCATCTCTTTCCCAAAGAGAATATTGTCTTCCACTGAAGCATTTTGTATCCAAGCTTGCTGGGGGACATAAGCTACAGTGTCCTATAAAAATGGAAGTGGAATAATGTTAACAATCTGTTTCATAAGCTCAGCTTGACACTGTGGGAACCTGTCTTTGAAGAAAAACTCTCCCAATTAGATTTATAGAAATCTGGAATTGGAGGGCTTTGCAAAACATGAGTCTGCACTCTCATTATCTTACAGAGAAGAAACAGAGGTGCAAATACATGATGTGATTTACCAGGATGCCACTTCAGTTCACTGTCAGAGTGGGAAATGGAACAGGCTTCCCATTCTTAAGGGTCAGGCTCATCTGAGAAGTCTTAAGCATCTTCAGATAATTAAATGTGGGCTGCTACATACTGCCTCTGTTAAAATTCAGCAGTAAATGGGTTTTCATCCAGTACCTGATGCCTTGGTTCATACCTTACTGTTCCTGCAGACAGCCTAATTAGAAGCAAACGCTCAAGGGAAAATTTACCTTCATGCTCACACAGCCATCCACCATCTCCAGCTCACCAAGTAACGCTGACAGCAAGGAGGACTTTCCAGCACCCACCTGGCCAACTACAGCAAGCAAGGAGCCTTGCGGCATGGTAAGATCTATCCTATTGAGAAAAGATTAGTCTCTTACCACCTTTTACATACAATTTCTGAAAAGAAAATCACCAAAATTCTTGCTATTGTCTTGTAGCAATTAAAATGTACCAACTAAACCCCCTGATTTCATACTTGAGGCCTCACTTGCACAGGGTTACTCTTCCATCATGTTGAGTTTCTGCAGCAGGAGTCATCCCTTCAAAGGTGCCTCCAACCAGAAAGTCTTGATCTGCATTCCCATCTGAGTTTAAAACCCAGATCACCGCTCTGGAGATTGGCTAGCCCAAAGCACTGGATATGAAACATTCCTGATGAGAACTTTTCAACACTGCTTCTTCTCTAACATGGCAATGCCTTTTGAAATAAGCATGTAGTGATGTCATATAATATCTGCATTCTAGTTTTTTGACTTCAATTGCTGCAATTCCGTATTTGGACAAGAAAATTGTGTAAAGAAAGTAGTCTCTGTATATTAAGGAAATATCTAGATACAGGAACCTTCCCCTTTATGTGCTTCCAAGCATAAAAGTAAGACTACATTCTGTCTGACTTTATAATTTTTGGAATTCAATGTTAAATATGAAGCAAACTCAGAATTCTTTAGATATTTCACGCTAGTTTCACTTAGGCCTTGAGGAATTAGTTCATTCAGCATCCACCCTGACCTACAGAATTGAGATGACTAAAGGTAAGTCTGTACCTTCTAAGACAAGGAGAAATTTCTTTGCTCCAGCAAAAAGTCCCATTTCTTATGGTGATACTTGCCTGTGCTGAAATACAAGGAGAAACAGAAAGAACACTTGTAAATGCAAAGGGTAGGTGCATCCCTATTTACATGACTATGTTTCAGTGTGTATTTACATTACATAAAATGAACCTTAAGTATGAAAAGAAGAGGTTAATCACCAGATTAGATTTCATCATTAGAAATAATTAGGCCTGAGAGACAAAGTGACAGTAAGGGGCAAACATTTTTCTCTTATGACTATGGTAGGCACCCTAAGAGTGGAAGCTGATCAATGGAAGCTATTCCTCTCATAAGACAAAAACTCACCACAGTCAGAAGTATTTCTGCTTGAGCTCTCAGGATTCAGTTCTTCCAGATTTAGAAAAGCTGCTAAGCGGTTTAAAGAAACTTTGGCCTGAAATGAAGAAGCATACAAAAGAGTAAGATTTAGAATAGAAAGGGAGCTAAAACCCAAAGTGAAGACTCAACTTGAAGATCCACTTAGAATGTTGATTAAGTGCTACGTTGCAGATGCTGTAGGTTTAGGTGGACAAATGCAGCTCTTCCTTATGTCAACTGGCATTATTTCCACCTGGCTTAGCAAAACCCCATATTCTTCCCTGCGTTTTCCCTTATGTTCACACAGTGAAAACTGGTGCTTTTTTCTCCAATTCATCCTGCAATCTTTCCAGTGATTGCTCCTGTATGTGAAAAGTTGTGACAGTCTTCTTGGGGTGCAAGAGTGAAATGAATTTCCTAATTTCTTACTGGACAATGACTTGCTTTTCTCTCTGGCCTGTGCTAGCAGAGTTTCCACTAATCTACCATAGATTTTCCTCATCTATTCTGATTTCTGTGATTGGAAACAGAACTAGAAGCACTTCTGAGATCTAATGGTGCTTATGATTGGCTCCGAAAGACTTCAGAGCTGTTCCTGCTGACTAACTTATGCCTTATATGAAGCCTTTCTGAAAAACAGTATTACAAAGTACCTTTAGCTGTAAGTCCTTGCACTTCACTGTTTCATAATAGCAATTAAATAGCTGACGTTCAGAGCCCTAAGAAATCCCAACATTTACCCGTTAATGGTGATATGTAACAAACCCACTCATGGCCAAAGAAAAAGGAACATAGCTGCAGTTAACCTGAACAGCAGCATTTATGGAGAATGGCAGGAAGGAGTGCGCAGTGTTAAGAATGTTGATCAGTGTTACAGACACAAAGGCTTTCTGAGCATCCAGGACATGAGTGTTATCCACCAGGGTGTAGACAGCAAACATGGCAAATGCAATCTGAAAGGAAGCAAAGGAAAAGCAAACCATTTGCTTCAGACAAGGAAGAGAATGCTTCAAGAGTGACAAGCCTCCTCCTAAAGACTCTGGAACCCATTTAGTTAAATCCAGGCTATCACACATATACACAGTACCTATCCTGCAAGTATCATAAGCAAAGGTCTTGGATGTTGGTGACAAAACCAAGACTGATCATTTGACATTTGTTCTCCTTTAAGGCAGTTTTGGTGCTGCAACCATAGCAGGGTGAAAGCACAGCCATTTCCCATTGAAAACACATGGCTGAGCTGCAACAGCAAGTTGCAAAAGTGGCCTCTGCAGCTACTGACTGTGCCATGAGGTCTCCAGGTGGTTCTTCACAGCAGGCTCAGTCTGCCTGGAGCACATTGCCAGACCAGATGACTTGTCCATGGAACTGTTAGGACAGTGCAACTATCTGTGTGGCTGATTCCACTGGAACTCAGCAACTCCTGTGAGACCAACTGCTCCAGGCAGATACTATATTTGACTGTCCCACACAAAAAATCTGTGCAGACAGGAGTGCAAAGAGAAATGGAAGTAATAGTGCATGTTTTATATAGGAAAGTGAACCACTCACCAGGAAAGTTGATGAATGGAAAGAAGCTAGAGATGCTGAGAAAAGAATCTGAGATCTTTTTAGGGCCTGAAGTTCTTGCGTCCGGATACCAAGCACTTTCTCCATGAAGGTTTTCTCCCAGCCATACAGTTTGATTACTTTAATGTCACTGAGAAAGGCATTTGTGAGTTTGGCTCGCTCATCTTTATGTTTCATCTGGGTCTCCTGTAATAAATGTTTGACTTTTATCATTTGATAGGTTGAATATTTAACAGTGCAATTATTCTGAAAAAAGAACCACCTTATTCCTGCCTATGAGTCCTGAATAAATTTCCCTGCAGTTGAGCAGTGTGTACTGTTTTTATTCATAATCTTCCAGGCTGGGAAATATTTTGCTTTTCATCTTCAGAGCTTTATTTTTACTGGCAATTCATAAAAAACACAGAAAAGGTGGCAAACCAGGTAAAAGACTGAACATGCATGCAAGAGCTTACTGTAAACTTCAAGAAACATTGCAGGCTTTGGATCCCCCTATGTTCCTTCATATAGCCATGATAAGCATGAATAATAAATATTAAGCCATCGCATAATTCAAGTCAGAAAGCCACTTCATTTTTATGAAGCAAAATGTACCTGAAACTGACTCCTCTTCTTGGTGATCACAAAATTCAGAGGCAGAAGAAAAAGGAATACCACAATTGAAGTCAAGGCAGAGGGCCCAAGAAGCTGCCAGGAGAGAAAATGAAAGAGGAAGAACTTCCAGTGATTACTAGAAATTAGTGTTTTACATTCCCCTTGCCCACCTTCTGCCTTACTTGAATTTATGCCTAACATCCCTCATGGCTAAGGCTTTACTCTAATCTTGCTTTTGCTTTTCCTGACAATTGTGCTCCCTAAGCACCCTGGATTGTTAACCCTCCAGGCAGGGTAACTCGTGTCACCATGCTCTGCTGAATTTATTCATTTCCCTTTTAGGAACTAGATGAGTGTTGAAAGAGATCCAGACACACAGCTGGCAATTCAAGTAATTTCTTTTTTCCATCTGCTCTTGGATGTTTTAAGGAGGACATCTTGTGGCTGGCCTAAGTAAGTGACCCGAAACCCCAGGTTTTGGTTCAAGAACAAACCCACAACAAACTATTCTTGCAGCACAAACAACCCACCCTGTCGGAATTTACATCAACTAGTGAGATTAAATGGTAGCATTATACTGTGCCATGTACTCGTGACAGGTCTTGGATAACAGGGCTCATAACGACTTACATATCAGAAATGGTTTAGTTACATCAGATGGCGTACGTTTGCTGGAGAGGTGAGTTCTGGTATACCCAGAGAGATAAAAGTATTCTCTACACAAATGGTTTATGAATACTAGCAAATAGTGTTAATTATGCTCCAGCTACATGCAACCACATTCAACTTGTCAACATTTCTAGAAAAGGGACGATCCTTTTTCAACAGCCTATACCATGGCTACTAATTTTCCAGCATCATAGTATCCTGCCAGACATGAGGCACAGTCCACCCTGGGTAGCAAAGGAAGGTCTCAAAGGCTTCTGCAAACTTCCTGGGAATCAGCTGTCTCTATAGTGCTCACACTTCCTTTTGGTGAGCTGCCAAAAACAGGTTCTAAGAAATAGGCCTTTATGCTGCTGAGAAAATTCCGCTCTAAGCAGAATTTTGAAATTCATTTTTCCTTTTATACCTAGAATAGAAAGGGATTGATAAGTACTGCCATCATATTTTACCTGCCACAAGAAGACAAAGCAGACAATGATCCGAATAGGAGCAAGCCAAGTCCCATTAAAATAGATAATCAGATCCATTAGCTTTTGGACATCAACAGACACCAGATTAACTATTTCACCTACTGTTGCTGCTTTCCTTGATGCATTTGACATGACTAGGATCTAGATAGGATGGAGAAGAAAGGAAAGGCATCATCAAACAGCAGCTTTGGTCCAAAAATAAAACTTTCTTTTCCTTATAAAGAAAGAAGGAAATAAAAAAAGCAAGGAAGAAAAATGCCAAATCCTAGGTACTGAAAACATGCTGCTGCCTGGGATATGACTTCACTTCAAGACGAAGAATTTACTCCTTTCCCCAACCATCATCTACAGCATAAGAAAGCTGATGTTGCTTTTTCCTCTTTCCTTTTTTTGGCTTTTCATTAAGGTAAGATCCGAAAAATAAGTAGTAAAATTCCTCCCACATACCGTTCAGAGACAAATATAGCACAGAGTTCCATCCCAAAAGCAGTTTCTAATAACATCTCCCCTGATATTGTTACAAACAATGTACCAACAATGTCATAACTACCAACACAGGGCTAGAAAACAATGAAGCTGAAAGGAAGCTACAGACTCACTTTCCTGTACACAAGCCCTGTTACTGCAGTTCTCAGTCTCAACCCCAGAACAAGGCACATGTACATGTATCGTTGCTCAAACAGAGTCTGGAGACAAGCCAAAAGGAACATGGTGAAGGCATAGAAGTAGCCATGCCAGGTAGGTGCTTCTTGATCTTCAATGAACTCCAGGAAAAGGCTGCAAGACAGGAGCAAAATGTTGATGAATCCATGTAGAAGTGACACACAAAAATGCATAAATGCCAGGAATTTTTGTGTATTCTCTCTGGCTGATGTTCATCAGTAAAATAGGAGAAGAACTGAAAAAAACTGCTGAGTATCTTGTATAATATCCTGATTTTTGATATTGAGCTATTCTTGGTTTGGAAGCAATCTCTGATCTCAGCATCTTCTCAGGCGAGACCTCATTTTCAGTGTTAAGTATGGCTCCCAAATCTTATGAGTTTGTCAGTCATATGCAAATTGAGAACCATAATTTAAGGAAGTCATCATTGACATTTCCAGAACTACTCTTAATGACTCAAAAGTGATTTTGCCCTTGAAAATATACTGTAATGCACGTTTGTGTTGTACCAACACAGTCCACAAAGCATTATGTCAGCTGACTAAAGGAGCGATTTAAGATGTATAGGATGCAGAGCTGTGCTCTTTAGAATTAATCAGGGGACATGAAGCCTTAAGACTGCAGCATGTGGCTGACAGCCTGTGCAAATGATGTGATATGAACCATCCAGTAACTCACTCCTGACCATGTAGAGCTGTCAAAAGGCTCAGTGCAGCCTGCCCTTTCCACTGCTGGAATACAGACATCTCTGTGTGAGCTCATGCACACAGCAATCTTGCACATGTCATAGAAACACATTACAAATATGTGCATACCTCAGTAACTTTGGGATGGAGAACAAGAAGACATCACAGATAACTAAGCAGACAGTGCCAAGAAGGAAATAGGTTCCAAACATGCTCCAAAACACTTTCAGTAAGGGCCAGCTCTGACTTTGCTCTGATTGCAGTAGAACCTCTGTCTCTTCAGCTTCTGCTACGCCAGTTTCACTCTTCTGACCCTTTTTAAATGCAGCAGACTCCATTTTTCTAAAGAAAGAAGCAATGAGAAAACTAACCACAATTGGAGAAAGCTTGGGAATCCTGTGCTTTCAAAAAATCCTTAAATATCTCACACTGGGTCTCATG
The DNA here is from genome assembly GCF_004027225.2 of Strigops habroptila. NCBI lineage: Eukaryota > Metazoa > Chordata > Aves > Psittaciformes > Psittacidae > Strigops > Strigops habroptila. The sequence continues at coordinate 76,441,484 of NC_046358.1, forward strand.
CCATGTCCAGTAAAAATGCTCAGGAAAAAATGATCCCTCTCACAAAAAATTTACAATTCTGTGCTTCCAGGAACAAAAAGATGTTCTCCAGCAGATTTCAACACTTGAAATCATATTTTGCACAAAGGAAGTCACTGAGCACTCACCCACTGAAGACTTAAGACCCCCAAGTTTTCATAGAGTGTTACTTGGACCATTTTATATACACTATCCTTTTCTGCTTCTTGTTTAATGGACAAATAAATCAGTGGGATTGACTCTTTCAACTATTGTATTGTCCAGACAGGAAGCACCTAGCAGAGCTTACGTTCAGAGCCTGAATATATGCTGAAGCAGTCTGTCTAGCACTTTGTGGGGAATGGGGGGGCTTATAGCCTGTTCTGAGATGGCACACCAGCATCAGTGAGCATATTTGCTTGTGCTATCTAGAGGCAAGAGAGAAACTGCCCAGCTGAGCCCATGATGCACTCTCTCCATCAAGTACTCACTGCTGGGTTCTGCTACGACACTTCTTCCACTCTCTTTCAGCCCAGGCAACAATTTCTTCAGAGGATTCCTCTTTCCTCACTGGCCACAAGTCATCTGCCCCCAAGGACTGCTGACAGCCTTTCCAGAGGAGCCTGGAGAACACACAGACTGCTGTAAGGTAAGCACAGAAGGATTTGTGGCCCTCGTAACATTTTGAAAACAGATGGGTTTTAAGTTAGTGCACCATAGTGAGCACATAGGGACCTACTCACATAAAACACTACTCAGGGCTGCCCTTTCCCAGAATAAATATGAATGGTCAGGAACAGCAGTTTTGCTTCAAATCCCTGTGCTATGTTCCGTGAACTTAATGAGGATTCGCAAGTAAGCCCCAATTTCTAATCCATACTGAGAGCTGGGTCTTAGGCAGTGGACGACAAAGTTCAGTTTAATTTACTCTGCGGCTCAGCGAAATGCAGACGAGGTTTTATCATAGCAGACATTAGGCCTAAGGTATGTAATCATTTTACTTCTGATTCCTAAGCAGCAGGCTGGGCCTCCTCACTATTTTCACCTTGCCCAGCATTTGTTATGGGAAGGTCTGCAGGCAAAACAGGGCTGTGGTTGCTGTGCAGTGATCTTTTGAGATTGCTGAGGTCTATTTCAAGATTGGGAGGGTACTGGAAGGGTAGCTGGAAGGGGGAAGAGAATTATCTAGAATCACAAATCACAAATCTGTGTTTTAAACTACTTTGAGAAAAGTAAGTTAATTCTTTATAATTTGATCTTGTGAGAATACCTTAAGTCCCCAGAGAAAGAATTTAAATCCTTACTGCATAAACTCAGGGGCTGAGTTATTTCCTACTGGCTCTCTAGACCCTCTCCTATGTTGCTTGTTTGTTTGGTTTTGAGTTTGTTTGGGGTTTTTTTCTGATATTCTAGCAAAACCACATCTTTTTCTTACCCAGAGAACCACCAGTATGTGATTTTGGAAAGAAAAGAGCTGCTGGCTTCTGGACACTGATTCTGATGGGAGGAAAAACATGGGTGATATTTATATATAGAAAAGGGCTTGTGTCAGATAAATATAATTCCTTTCTGTGCTTCCCCAGAAAAAGCAATTGAAGTTACACACACCCCATTCATTGACCCTGGCAGTGTAAATGTATTGTGGAGGATCAATGGGATCGGGGGATTTTGCGGAATGAGACTTTGAATAATGTCTTAGCTGGAGGAACAAAGAACATCATTCTTCATACCCCAAGACATTTATTTTCTGAATCACACAGCTCTGCCATACACATACCTCAGAGTACTGCTGTACGAGAGAGAATGGGGAAGCAATGTGAGCCCTACCTACTCATTTCAATGAAAATAAAGATGAGTATGGATAGAAGAGGGGTTTAGTTTTTCAAAACACACATTGAGAGACAGAGTACTGTTATCCCAAATTCTGCTGGTTACCTTTTAAAACTGCCAACCTTTACACAGAATGATGCATTTTGTATCTCCCAGATACTCATGTTCCTGTGTATCCCCATAAATTTAACTTCCTGTTTGAGCAATGAAGCAGTGCCTCACGAAAAGCTACGTTATACTTACAGGATCGTTGACAACTTTAGAGAAGAAGGGAGGGTGATCAACTAAGCAGAATAACACAAGTTCTCCTAACACCAGGCTACCATAAAGGTAAGTTGTAATGTGGTGGAAATGGTCTTCCAGGAAACCCTAAGAAACAAAATACTTTTGAGAATGAGGCAAGAACCTTCACATGAAATCAACTAAGAAAGATAACTTCTATTCTACTAGTCATAAGCTCTGAGATTTGGATTGAAGCATGAGATGCATTTATTTAAACTGTTAGTTATGTAGAACTACTTAAATAGATAATTCCTAAAAGTGAAATATCAGAAAATGCTAAATAATAGACATATTTATTATTTATAGTGATGGTTTTATTACGAGACTTCATAGTAGTCTAGTCAAGTCAGACATCCACATTGCAGCATTATTCAAGGAAACTTGGGTGCTCTGAGGGACAGAAGCTCCTTGCTCACTTAGTGGGAAGAGCTGTTGATAAAATAAAGCACTTTCCAGGTTTTATTATAAATGGTGTGTCTGAGAGGCGCCAAGAAGGGTGCTCTAATTAATTTTATGAGTGAAAAAGAGAAAAAACAGGGAAAAAAATGTTTTTGGAGCTGTATTTTGGTAGCAAGAAGTAGCAAAGTATTATTTCTACAAGAGACCTGCAGCCCAAGTACCATTCAAAACAGCAGGAACAAGCAAGCTCCCAGCTGTCTTTTGTTTAGTGGCCACATACTTTTCCCCTATTATTTAAACACACTGGTAACATAAACTTTTGTCTACTCCTTGTTGTGATGGAAAGGTACAACTGTTCACCTCAGGAAAACAGCCACTTATGTTTAAGCGTCAGATGTGTAAACCTACCCAGCACTCCTCCACAAATAAACATTTGCCACAAATACCCAAATAATAAAAATGTATAATATATCAGCATATTTATGCAGATACAAAATTTGATATAAGGCCAGTTTTTAGGGATGGTGTTCATGTTTCTTTTGCTTTTATTCATATATGAAATCCAACGAGCTCCCAGAAAACTATATTGTCTACATTGAAAGGGATACCATGAATAGAGATGACAAGTGTCATTAATCATTTTTCTCAGCACATATCTTAAGAGAGGAGTTTGGTTCTCCACCTCACAATCAATGAAGCAAAAGTGCCCTGTTGTTTAGAAACTTCATACCCCTGCAGGTTAAAGATATGTGATTTCACTTACTCTTTCCAGGGCATGTTGGACTTTGGAACTAAACATCACAACTGCAGCCACGAATGAGAGTAGCCAGTAAATCAACAGGATGCCTGAAGACTGGGTGCCCATCATTCTTTCTACTTGGGTAAGGAACATGGCAAGGATCTGCAACGAAGTACAAATTTGTCCAAATAAATAGCTGGTCACGGAACGCCAAACATTACTATTAAATTATCAGATACAATAAGGGAAAATCAGTTCCTTGCCCAAACATTTCAAGATATTCAGAGCTGCAGTATTGTTCCTAAAAGGCTAAAACTTGAAAAGCATTATATGCAATTTTACAGTCAAGAATGTCTCTCCAGAAAGGGCAAGTAATAAAACTTGTGGGAGGATCTAGGCTATAAAGACGCAATGACAGAAGGGGAAAATAGGCATTTAGGTTGAACAGGAATCCCGTTTTGTTCTAAACCAAACCACATTGCATACCATAGTTAAGGTAACTACATGGTTAAGCTGGGCCACATGCAGACAAAACAAATGAAAAATTACCATTGTGATTCCCACTACAGCAGGGCTAATGAGGAACACTGGAGCCCATGAGGTTCCTTGGCTTATCTCCCACAATATGAAGAAGACATTAGTAAAACACAGTATTACCAGCATGAATCCAAGGACCTGGGTCAGAGACAGCAAACACATGTTGAAATGGACTGAAACGATGATGAGACCATCTACCAAACTGAGTGCTCCAAGCAGCCTGGGCAGTAAGACTATAGAGGTGGAAGAGCAGGTTTGGGACAGAGAGCATCATGGAAGTAGCGAGGGAACCAAATGAAAGTACAGGGGAGAAGCTTTTATGACAAGTCATCCTAAAATTTTCCTTGATTTATACTGACCAGACTTCACCTGAGTCAGTAAATGTCAAAGCAAACACAGAGATGGATCATCAGAAAAGTTAGATGATTTAGAAAAATTAAGTTCAAGTTCTGCATTGAAGTTGTGATAATGTTAGGATCAAACCCCTTACCATCTTGGCTTTGAAGATGTGGGACATCCTGATATAGCCTTTGGCTTTGTGTCGAAGATACAAGTAGTAGAAAGGAAAACAGATCCAAAGATAGGCACAAGGGATCCAAGCAATGACTGTACTCTCAAAACACCGGGTAAATCTTGGGGTGTTTGTGTACCATGTCTGGTTCCAGTCCTGTCACAGAATCAACATGGAAGTGAAAGAATGTATGCAGAATTTCACCAGCTAATGCAAGTTTCTAATGGTATAATTGAGATCTACTATAATGTTAGAGAAATTTGTTTTAGGATTTCAAATGTAAAAATCTCTTGGACTCAGCAATATCTTTTGGAGCAAATGGAAGTAGAAAGAGGGGAGATGTTGGAAAAGTGAAGGATGCCAAAGAAAGGGCATCATTTATTACAACTAGAGAGGAAAAAAAAAAAAGGAAAAAATTTAAGTTATTGAATGTGGAATGAAAAAAGTAATCTGGATACAAAAAGTATTATCAGCATTTGGGAACTATCAGCATAGTCAGCAGGGAATGACCAGTGAAATGGAGATGGGGAGGGAAGAAGTGTCCTAGTGCACAAAGTGCATCACAACTGCATTTCCTCAGCTCTATTTATAATTCTTTTGTAATTTTTTGACTGAATAGTTAGATCTCATCTGCAAACATAACAATGTTGTAGATGAACAGGAAAGGGTATTTTTTCTTCAGCATCTTGTAGTGGTTTGAGCCCCTTCTGTGAGGGAGATGATGAAAATCAAGACATGGGGAAAGGAATCACTTGATAAAAAGAGGAGGCAGGTAATGGCTCACAAATTCTTATAGGAGTTTATCAACCTTGAGGATGGAAATCCATGTGAGTCTGCACTGGTAACTCATTAGAGCCCTTTTAAAGGCATTTCTTCAATGTGTCACTCAGGAAGGGGCTGATTTCAGTACCCTTCCAGCAGTGCAGCCGGACTGGCTCCCACATAACTCCCATCAGATTTGCTGTAACCGACAGAGACCCAGGGATTTGGGTGAGCCCCAGGAAGGCAAAGTCCACCACACCAGCACTCTCTGATGGGAACATACTTCGCTGCTCACACTGTGTCTGCTGCCTTACTCGATACACCCCAGCCCCTGCCGCCGGGGGTGCTGCCCGTGGAGCGGCCCCGCGCAGGCGGAACCCGCAAACCGCGGGGTCGGGTCGGGTCTGGCCGCCGCTCGCTCCCTTCGCGGGCTGGTGGGGCCGGGCCGGGCTCTGAGAGGCCTCTGGAGGGGCTCTGGCCGGCGGGACGGTGCCGCGGCGCTCGCTCACTTACTCACTCACCCAGAACCCAGCGGAGCCGCACAGCGCGCCGCCGAAAGCCATCTCGCCCGCCGCTCGGTGCCCTGGGGCGCCCCGTCCCGTCCCGGCTGCGGGCGCCGGGAGGTGCTGCGGGTTCGGGAGCTCCTGGAAGCCGGGGGCGGGACAGCCCGCCGGGCCGGCAGGGGGCAGCACCCAGCCCAGGCCGGCTCGGCTCTTCCGGCAGCGCGGCGGGCGGCGCTGAGTCAGGGAGCCGGTGGCGGCGGGATGCGGGTCCCGGCGGCCGCGGGGCTGGCGCGGGGGCTGGTGTGCGCGCTGTGCTGCGCCCTGGCGCGGGGCTCCGAGGACATCGTCGTGGGCTGCGGCGGTTTCGTCAAGTCCGATGTGGAGATCAACTACTCCCTGATCGAGGTGGGCGCCGCCGCCCCTTCCCTCTGCCGGCCGGGCCGGACGGAGCAGCGCGGCTGGCGGCCCTGGCTCCCTGTGCTCTGCCCGGCTGCGGAGCCGCGGCCTGGGCGCCCGCCTGCTCGGCGTGACCGAAGCCCTTGTGCCATGGCCGCTGTCTGAGCCGGCTGTGGTTGCGGCCTGGTTTCAGTTGAAGTGGGCTTTTCTTCAGGAGTCCGGGGCTGAACTCGGCCGGCTTCGCCTGGCAGATTGCAGTCTTCTTGCAATAAACCTTTTCCCTCTTAACCGCTGGGATACTCGGGCGCTGCTGTGTAAAACACTTGGTTGGAGAACGCCTGGTTCAGGCGTTGCTCACGTTTTCTTAAAGTATCTTTTTGTTTGTTTCTTTTAGATTAAGTTGTATACAAAACATGGTACCTTGAAATACCAGACAGATTGTGCTCCAAACAATGGGTATTTCATGATTCCCCTCTATGATAAGGTAAGAAACTGAAATACCAGTGCTGTCTGCCCTGTGCTGGAGGCAGGAGCTGTTTTCACGTTCAGATCTGCCAGCAGAACACTGCCTACCCATGAAACATTTGAAACAGAACATCATCTGTTTTGTTTTCGACCAGACTTCCAAGTGTTTCTTTTTGTAGTGCAACTATTTTATTTCTCTGTGCTACGTATTATGAGAAAATCCAGGTAATTTTAGCTGCAGTGTTGCATTTGTGCTGCTTCTCTGAATGACTGCAGCATTGACAGCCTGAGTTACTGCCAGCAGCCATGTGCTAGCAGCAGTGCAAATACTGCACAGAAAGTGCAGCTTCCTACACAGTACAGACAAAGCTTTCAGTTACCTATAGAAGTGAAAATAAATCTGTATAAGAATGTGTTTTGATCTGACTGAATTGAAAATAACTTGAATAACTAATGGCAGATGTTAAAAATGTCATAATGAAATAATACTGGAAGCTCAGAATGTATCAGAAGTTTGATGTCCGTTTAGGCTGGAAAGATGTTTACATTCAAATTAAACGCAGGCTGCCCTCAGATGGTGTAAGTGTTTGCTCTTTTAAAGAGCTGGTTAACTTAGGGATCAGAGATAGAATTATAAAATCATAGAATGGGTTGGGTTGGAAGGAACCTTTAAAGGTCACCTAGTCCAACTTCAAAAGAAATCCTTCCCTTCCCAATCTAAGAACATGAGATGCTTTGTGAGCTCAGTGTTTTCATTCTTAGGTCTTTGAGCCTTTCCATGAATGAACTCCAGAACAGAAATGTGGCAGAACATAATGCAGTGCACACTGATTTAAGAGGATCCCTGTTTAGATTAATACTCTTTTGGCGCAAAGCTTTTGGTAGGATTGAAATTTTTTTATCCCCTGTTTGGGCAGAATGGTTGAGCAGGACCTCCTAGTGGAAATACTAAAGGCTGATTTAGAGCACATCTGTTGGGGTAGGTAGAGATACATTTGAACACTTTCTAACACTGAGCTGCTTGAACATGAGCCAGGTTTGCTCTGGAAGCAGTATAAATATGATGATACTTAATGTTGCTCTTAGCTGGCTGGATGTGAGCCCAGCATCCCAGCCTGTCTGGGTAGATACTACTGCTTCTTTAAACAGAGTATCTTAGGTATGAGGAAGGGAGAAGATGGACACTTGAGCCTTGTGTTGCTCTGTAGCTTGATGCTTATGTTCCAACTTTTCTTTTTTTTTCATCCTCTAGCTAAATTGTATTTAGATCAGTGAAGACAGTTATTGATTTTTATTTTTTTTTTTTTTTTCCTCTCATTTTTAGGGGGATTTCATTCTTAAAATTGAGCCTCCCCTAGGGTGGAGTTTTGGTAAGTGCTTGTATGTCTTACAATAGGATAGTGTATCCGCAATGTGGGACTTAACTGTCTTTGACTTGCAGTTGGCAGGGAAAATAAAGTGCTTTTCAAAAGAGATAAGCCCGACTGTATGGTTTTAATAACTAAAATGTTCTTACTGTACCAGAGGATAATAAAGCTATAAGGTAGACACTGACAAAGTAACCCATGAACTGATTCGAAGGAATGTGGGTTCTTGACAAAAATGGCTGCAGTGGGAGGGAGGAAGAGGATTTTCAACATCAGGGTCTGTGGGTACTTTAACTTTGCTGAGGCAAGAGTTCCAGAGCAACCCTTGTGTGCTTGAGCTAATGCATGTCTGTGAGACTTCTGTAAAGCTAAAGTAGAATTGCTTCATGTTTGCTCTCTCACTAACTACCACACTGTTTCATTGTTCTTCCCCTCCAGAACCAACCAGTGTAGACATCCATGTGGATGGCATTAATGACATTTGCACAAAAGGAGGTGATATTAACTTTGTGTTCACAGGGTTTTCTGTGAATGGAAAGGTTAGTCTCCTCTATCTTTCTTTATTCCATTTTATGCTAATTCTGTCTTCATAAAAACATTGTACTTCAGCCCTGCAAGTTATTTTTATCCATTCACACCCTGGTTTGTCTTCATTTTGACAGGTTCTCAGTAAAGGTCAGACATTAGGTCCTGCTGGAGTCCAGGTTGTACTGAGAAATGCTGGCAGTGACGTAAACATACAAGCAACTGTTACACAACCTGGAGGAAAGTGAGTGTGGGTGTTACATACTTAATTCATCTGCTCATTTACACAAGCTTCTTTCAATTCAGCCATATCGACTGGGATTACAGCAGTTCTGAAATGTTTTTTCTAATATGCCTAGAGTCTGAGTTGTTTTTGTATAAACAGATGTTTGTGACTATTGCTGAAGAGATGTAACCCCTTTCTCGCCCCACAGGTTTGCTTTCTTTAAAGTGCTTCCTGGCGAATATGAAATCTTTGCATCTCATCCTACCTGGATGTTGAAAGAGGTTAGCGCCTACAAAAGTTCTATTTTACCTGTTCAGTGAGGGTGGATCTGCTAGACCTTGTATTGATCAACTGGGGTGAGGAAGGGTTTTTGTGAGTGGACAAGATTAATATACATTTAAGTTAGGTTGTCAGGAAACTGCCTCATGCAGGCCCAGTTTGGAGATAGTAGAGTCAACCAGGGCAGGACTGGCAAATGAGCTTTTGCTTTCGATCTTCTAATCTTACACATTTTGCAAGAGCTTGAATATTGTAGCAGATGCTCTAATCCCTCCCTCTCAGACTGCTTGCTTTCTGAGAAGCTCTGAGATCCCAACCAATTCCTAAATCAGTAAACCAGGAAGAATACTGTTTTGAAAAGTATCTTTGCTTTAGTGTCTTTGTGTTTTTGAATAGCCTCTTTGAGTACTGCTGCTCTGGCTTCTGTTTCTGTTGTTGCGTGTGCAGCTTCTGATTGTTACTTAGGTGCTGTAAATGAGATGCCTGCTTTTGATGGAGATGTATGTGTTTCTGTATTTCAGTCAAACACAGTGGTACGGGTGACGAGTTCTAACGCTTACGCTGCTAGCCCTCTGGTTGTTGCAGGCTACAATGTTTCTGGGTCAGTACGGAGTGATGGAGAACCAATGAAAGGGGTCATGTTTCTCCTTTTCTCTTCTTCGGTCGCTAAAGAGGTAATGGTGTATCTGTACCTTTTCAGTATGAGTATGGACATAAATAAGAAACAGCTAAATAGCTTCTAGATTCGTATTGTCCTGATACTCATCTCTGTCCTTCATTGAGCTTGGCTTATAGAAAACATAAACTGTACAGCCCCTTAAGCTGTATTTTTTTGTTTGCTCTTTGCTTTTTTTCCCCCCTTTATTTTTTTCAACAAGGCCCTTGTAATACAACATTTGTGTACATGCTGAGTTTTCACATGATGTGTAACACAATAGCCATCTGTTTAAATGGTGGCAAAATTGAGGCCTAAGGTCTACATATTTTTTGAACACAAGAAATTAGAAAATTCTTTTAATTTCAACTCTTTTGAACTCTTCATTATTGTTTTCAAATAACCAGGTTCCTCAACAATCAGGCTGCTCAGGGGCATAGAAAACTAAGATCTGAACTGAAGCAGGGAACAAGTGCAAAATATAGTGCAGTTCACAGCATGTTATTGATCTGTATATTCCTTGTGGGTCAGCAGGGTTGAGGGCTGCAGTTTTAAAAGTATTTTTCCAGTTACGCCTTTTAGCATGTTAAATGTTGGTTAGTGTATGTGTTCCCTCACGAGGATGATGCTTTTCCATGGTGGAAGACCAGCTTCTGGCACAAGATGTTGCCAGACATATCCTGAAATTCACTGTACAGCAGCTGTAATTTGTCTTCAGCATGAGGTCCTAACTGCTTTTTGACCTCTTGATGTGAAGACAAAGTTCAACAGCTTCTCTTGCCACCTTAAAAGTGTGTTATGAAATGAGTGTGAGACATTTGGACATGTTCTGTGATTCGTAGAACTCTGTTCTGTAATGATAACCATGTCCACAGAACTGAAGTCAGTTAATGTTAAAACATGCAGTGCAATTCTGGGGTACTAGGGGATGTTGAATTTCCCAGTTTTGTGTCCTTGTTACTATGATTATTGGCTGGTTTTTCTGCCTTTTACCTACACATGAATTTTAAGCCATGCTGTCAAACCTTGCCTCTAAAATGGTTTTGTACTTCCTAGTCTTCATTCACAGTATAGTATTTTGAACCCTCCTACATTCGCCGAGATTACTTTCTCTCTTTTCTCATGAGAAAAAAGTTGTATTGCATTTATTGCCACAGGATGTCGTGGGCTGCAGTATTTCTCCTGTAGATGGATTCCAGTCAAGAGATGAGTCTCTTTCCTATTTGTGCAATGTTGTATCAAAAGAAGATGGATCTTTCAGCTTTCTTTCTCTCCCGAGTGGGAAATACACTGTGGTAAGTATCTAGGAAGTTCATTGTTTGTCTGTCCATTGATTTTTTTTTTTTTTTTTTCAACTTTCATTTTCTAATTGCATAACTTTGTAGCTGTTAAAACATAAATAGTTGAAATATTTTGAATTTGATGAAATAATCAGAATAGGAACCTCCAACTTAAAGTATATACTGAAATAAGTTGCTGTGATAGGGCTCTCTGGTGTGGTTTCTGAGGAAGGACTACTGCAAATCAGGCTCTGAGTTACCTGAATGCACTGGCCAGTCATGGAACAACACTAGAGGCTGCTGGGAGACTGGAAGTTTCAGTTGGCTACAGCCTCATGTACTTTAAGTTCTCTTGTTTTCTTTTTGCCCATTCTCTTTATTATATCCAGGTAGTGTAGGAGCATGGTTGTCAGTGCAACACTAAAGTGATGGCCCTGCATTCTCAGTCTGCATGCTTTAGAAGTGGGATTCAAACTTCTCTCATTCCTTTAACCCTTCTAAGCGATCATATAGTCTCCTATCTGTAAGCTCTTGGACATCAAAGTACCTTTCCTGTATTCTGACTAGAGGGTTACTTTTATGCCTCTTTGGATAATCTCATATGGTTTTCATCAAACACTCTTGAAATACTGCCTTTATTCTTGTCTCCATCCCTCTGAGTTATTTTTTCCAGGAAGTTTGCAGCCCATTTGACCTTTCTTAGAGGTGTATGACGGTGATAAGGACATGGAAAATGGTGAAGGAAAACAATTCTGTCATCATTGCTTCTTAGGAGTCAAAGTGATTTGTCTTCTTTCAGATACCTTTCTACAGGGGAGAGAGAATTACCTTTGATGTTGCGCCGTCTAGATTGGACTTCCTTGTAGAGCATGACAGTTTACAGATTGAGGTAAGTCATTCAGAGGAAATAATCTTTTTCTGCCATTCATTCCTCTAAAAGTGTAACTGATTTTAGCAGAACACAGGTGTATTATGAAAAACCTTCTTTGTAAGAAGTTTGAAAACATTAAAGAGGGTGCATACCCTGTTGTACAGCAGCTTGAAGAGAATATCTGGCATCATGCTGTATTTCTGCACTTCAGTCCCTTTTACTACGAAGAAACAAGATAGGGAAAAGATGTCTGCTATGTTCACCTCCATGTCTGTGTTGCAAACAGGGCAGTAATCTTTCAGGTTGCTTAAATTTTCTCATTCAGATTGTCAGATCTCTGGAGAAGGGCCTGTAGGGTTTTAAGGTTTGCAGAGTGCCTTATGTAATGGCATTATGATCTGTGATTGGGTCTTCTAAACTGTCCTCATGCAGATAAATTGAGAATCAGTTCCTGTACGTAGGGAAATGGTATGCCTGGAGATTGATATGTACTTTCATTGTGATTATCCTGGTACAATTTTTTTTTTTCTAAAGCTGGAAATAAATTTCCTTTATATATGTGTGTGTGAAACAGTGTTGATTGGTGTAGGTGTGTGTTTGCTTTTACTGAGTAAAGATTAATGTTAACTTTTTTTCCCCCGTTTCAGCCTGTTTTCCATGTGATGGGTTTCTCTGTCACAGGCAGAGTGTTGAATGGTCCTGAAGGAGAAGGAGTTCCTGATGCCACTGTGACTCTGAACAATCAGATTAAAGGTATACAGTGGTCTTGGTCTTTGTTGCTACAGGGAAGCCTTTATTAAGCTCAAGTACAGTAGTAGTAGTAGTAATGTATGAGATGGAATTAATCCTTCAGGATAATACACTACCTTTGCTGCCATTTATTTTAAATAGTAAAGTGGTTTTCATGCAGTTGATTAATTTTGCATTTTCTGGCTTAGATGAGAAAACTAGGTGTTCATTTATTTTGCTGCTGAAAATTTCTTAGTTTCTTTCAACCATGTGCCAAATTGTGCTTTGAAATACAGAAATGAATGTTGCTCTAGTATGGAAGCTTAATACTGTTTCTTTGTTGTGCAATATAAATTAAAAATAGCCTAAAGCAGTGCATGCCCTTTGGGTCTTTTGGCACGTAAGGATAGACAATCAACACATGCTCTATTTTTTTAACTCTTCTTGTTATTTGTTACAGTAAAAACAAAAGCTGATGGCTCTTTCCGCCTTGAGAACATAACAACGGGTACATACACAATTCATGCCAGGAAAGAGCATCTGTTCTTTGATACTATTACTGTGAAGATTGCACCAAACACACCTCAGCTAGCAAACATCATTGCAACAGGGTAAGTACTGGTGGTGTGATGAAAATGTCATTTGTTATGTGGACAGGGTCCTTTCCCATGTCATTCCCAGATTTATGTACTGTTGTCAGGAGCTAAATGTTGCTTGAGAAATTCAAGGTAAATAGGACAGCATGAGTACTAATAGGATAATACTTTTATCGGTACTAGTTAAGGTTTAGAGTATGCTCTTAACCTCTTCCTTGCAAATGAGGACACCAAGATATGGGTATATTGAGCAGTTTTAGAACAGCATGTGAACCAAGTGGCTTTCTGCCACTGATGCTGTGTGTCAGATAGTCTTATGTGCAAGAGTGGAGTTACATACCTGTCTGGCGCTGTGGTGTACCAAATCTCTACATTTTATTGCTCACTTTCAAGGTCATAGTTTGTCTTATGTGAATAATCTTTTTCTTGGGCATCAGCCTGTGTAATGGTGACAGGATGATTTTGGAAGTGTAAATCTGTGCAGTGGTGGGAGATACAGCATGAGCTGAGGAAGGCAAATGGGGCATGGTTCAGCATCCAGGAGTTTACCCTGGGGAGGAAATAGTGGCAACCTCCCAGAAAAGTGAAAACTAGGAATTTGCTAAGGCAAATGGCAGCTAGGTCATACAGAATCAGCTAGCTAAATAGAAAAAACCCCTGTGTGACGTGAAATGATCAGTTACAAGTTTTTTTTCAGTCACTAAATACATTGTGCTGTTGAAGGTGAAAAGTAAAACTTAGCAACTTCTGATTAGGCATCTTGTCTTGGTTTTGGTTTGTTTTATTTTTTGTTTGGGTTTTTTTTTTTTCCCCACAAGTGTAGGTGTACTATGATTGTGTTCCAGTGAATTACCTATTGTATTTGAGGTCTTTGACACAAAACATTTCAAACTATTTAAACTTGAAGGATGGTAATCCTAAGTCAATTGCTGCGTAGGGGCAAAGAAAAGAAAAAGAAAAACAAGAAAAAAGTCTTGAAGTGTTTGGGTTGGTGGTAGGGAAGAGTGAAACAAGTTGCTTGTAAATAAAAATGTAACATAACATCATGGTGACTTTGTAAAAGAAAAGATCCCATTATTCGCACATGAGTTTGCGCTTGCTCCACTGTGTTTGCTTATAGTATCTCTTTCGTATGAATACTCTTTCAGGAGAAATCCATTTCAATTCATGTGTTAGTACCTCAACATAGTGAGGTTTACTTTTTAAGGAAGATGTTTTAAACCAAGGTTTTCTTTTATGAGCTTTGTCAAATCAAGATACTTATTCTGAGGGCTGGCTTTTATTTAACAGGTTCAGTGTGTGTGGCCGGATCTCAGTAACTCGTTTCCCTGACACAGTCAAACAGATTAGTAAATACAAGGTAACGATGATGCCTCAAGATAAGGACAAAGCATCACTAGTTACAACAGAAACCGACCCTCATGGAGCATTTTGTTTTAAGGCAAAATCGGGTACATACAATGTTCAGGTAAGAATAAGCTTCCATTTCTTCATTGTAGGGCTGTTGGGAGGTTTTAGAAGATTTTAAACAGTTAATCTCTAAAATTTGAGAAGTTGAATTTAGATTTTCCTGGTCTTTCTCTCCTGTTTGCACTATTTAAACTGACAGTCATTTCCTTTTTTTTTCCATTAATCAGCTGAGATTCCCATGCTCCTTGTTCTTTACACTTGTTAAAAGGAGATCAGGCCATTTGGGTTGAAAGCTCTTATTTCTCTCTCCTCTTAGCTGTGATATCCCTTAGACTGCTTCTTAATATATTATCCTGTGAGACATGTAATGTTTACTTTTCTCAGGTGCCTAAATGGTTCCTGAGATTATAGGTCACAGCAGAACCTGTAGCAGAACCAGCATGAATCTTGCATTGTGGAAGATAGTGCAGGCCGGAAGACAAGGAAGTGCATGGTTATAATGCCTCTAACTGTCCTCATAGATAATGAAATAGGCTAATGCAGAAGCATCCTGAAGTGAAGTTCACTCAGACTTTTGAAACTGAGCTGTTTGGAGGATTTTTAGCTCAGTTTTATTGCCATTCTTTGGAAGATTTTTATTACGGCATTTTGGAAAGCGTATTTGGGAAGCTGGTTTTGCTTTGACTGGGTTTTACGGTAAATTTCCATTTTCTAATTTCTGGTAAGGGGATCGAACTCAGCAGAGTGGTGTATTTGAACTGGTATCTAAAAGCTGGTGATGTCTTCATGTCATATACTCTACAGGTGATTATTCCAGAGGCTGAGACCAGAGCAGGATTGGCTTTGAAACCCAAAATGTTCCCTGTTACTGTTACAGACAGACCAATAATGGATGTGACCTTCTCTCAGTTTTTGGCTTCTGTCTCAGGGAAGATCTCTTGTTTAGGTAAGCCAGTTCTGAAAGTGAAGTGGAAATGGGAACAGAGAACTTTAGCACTGCATGTTTGAATGAGTACTGTTTAGATCAAGACACATCAGCTCTTTTTTTTGGGAAACCTTACAGCCTAATAACGTACCTTGATAAAGTTTGAAGTAAAATTATGTACCTATTTTTAATGCTTGCTAGGAATAAGCAAGTATTCCTTCCCCAGGAAGGAATTCTGACCCCTTTTCCTCAGAAGATGGGTAAGTTCTAGAAAGAAATGCTCCTGGCTGACACTAGATGTACTGTACATCAATCAGAGGAGTATTGGAGGCGAAAAGACATCAAGAAATAAAAAGGCAAGGCATGTAAAAACCTTTAGGCTAGAGCCTCAAGCTGTCGACAGAAGCTTGCAATCTCTGTTCCTTTTCATAAGCTTTTACTCTTTATTTTAGTCTAAGGTTCCTCTCTGCTGCCATTTTTCTTGATTACCCACTGATTTCAGCAGGTGATGATTGGAGCTTGACTTTACCTCTTTTTTCTCTCTGAATCTTCTCTGCACTTCGTGTTCTGTCTTTCAGGTGTTTACTGGGTTCTGTCATCTGCAGAGCAAGGTGGACCCAGGGATTTAATGTTGGCCTCTGGTTGTTACTTGCCAATAAATAAAAGAATATGATTAACAGTCTCAAATTTCCTGACAAATTCAAAAAAGCACTGGAGAACATGTGCTTAAGATATAAGAATTTTAATTGGAAACGTTCTCTACTGGAAGAGAGTAATCATTTTAACCTTAGTACACATGAAGCTTGCTTGGAGGGGGGGTTTTGGAGGCAATGCTGGCAAGCCAGAATGCAGTCTCGTTTTCTCTGTCTTTTCTGAACAGATACTTGTGGTGATCTGGTGGTGACATTACAGTCTGTGAGCCGCCAGGGTGAAAAACGCAACCTGCAGCTCTCTGGAAACATGGACTCAGTGGCCTTCACATTTGAAAATGTGCTACCTGGCAAATACAAAGGTTGGATTATGGGGAACTACTTGAAGTCTTACCTTAGTAGCTAAGTTTGTGACTCAATCTGTATACTTCTCTTATTATGGATACCATTTGCAGTATGCCCAGCATGGAACTAGTTCTGAAACTTGAGAGAATCTGGAAGAATACTATACAAGAGTTGTCGTGGTTTAAACCCAGCTGGTAACTCAGAACCACGCAGCTGCTCACTTAATAATGAACTGACTTATCCCAAGCCTAAGATTAGGGCCAGACCCTGCTTCCAGAATACTTCTCCTAAGAGCAGCATGTGTTTTGGCCAGCCTGCCTTCACCTACTACGAGAATAAATTGTTTCCCAGGAGAAGGTGTAGAAGCAGTGTGTACAGATTGCTCTTTTTATACATGAGTCAGAACATCTTTCCACCTGGTGAAATTGGAGGTTAGGTTCTGATGTCCTCTAGGCTTCTTTGACTGTCACAGTGGTAGTGCACATTGCAGAACTTCCCAGGGTGACTAGACTTCATTAATCCTTTTTATAATAGCTTTTCTGTTATGAGATGTGCTGGATTCCTGGTGATGCTGCAGTGCTGTGAGACAGGTCTGTTCATGCAGTCATTGTCTATCTGGCTTTGAAGTTTATTGTCAGGGAAGGTAGATTGATATGAACTTTGTATACCACAGAACCTGCTCTTATTCACACAGTTTTACATTACTAAAATGCTTCATGTGATGTATATTCTAGTAAGCATTGTACATGAAGACTGGTGCTGGAAGAATAAGTCTTTGGAGCTGGAAGTCATGGAGGAAGATGTTTCAGGAGTAGAATTCAGGCAGACTGGATATATGCTCAGGTGTTCTCTTTCTCATGCAATTACACTGGTAAGTAGATAACAGACATACTTGTATTTTTTAGTGAATTTGTGAAGGCAGGTTGGGATATGCTTGGAATCAAGGCTTTCTTATGTCTCTAGGGAGTCATAAAGCACAGCAACATTCATGTTTAGAGTGCTTTGAGATTAGTCTCTCGGATCTAGTGAAATGGTCATGTTGTTAGCTGCGATGAAGGAGAAGCATTAATGTATCTTTAAGCAAATACTGTTTTAATTTTGTTGTTTGGAAGTTAGTAACAGTGAATTGTGTTGTGGCTTTGCAGGAATTTTATCAAGATGGAAATGGACCAGAGAATGTTGGTGTTTATAACCTGTCCAAAGGAGTTAATAGATTCTGTCTCTCAAAGCCAGGTAACAGCTCTAAAATGTTAGTTTAAAAAACAAAAAAGAACCAGTCAAGTAATACTGCTGGGTATTAAAAAAAATCTCTCGTGGTTTCTGAGAGGCATTATTTCATTTATATGTATGTATATATATACATATATATGTATATAAATGCTCTAAGTTCTTAGAAATCTCATATTATTTAGTCCTTTATTTAAGTACAGATTCCAGAAGTAAAATAATTATTTTCTTTTGCTCGGTGAAGGGCTTTGATCTTCAATAAATGAAAAGCATGTTAAAGTGTTCTTGTTCATATGGGTTCCATTTGTCACTCACATGAAAATGTGACCGACAAATAGAAGTTGAATTTGAATACAGGATTCTTGAGGTATAACTGGTAAAAGTACCACAGGGTTATCTATAACAGGAAAAAAAAAAGACTTTTAAATTTGATTTTTTTTTTTTCCTCCTTTTAACATCTTAGAGCTAATTCTCTGTTATGCCACCTTAGCAAAACAGTTAACAAATCTATTTAATTTCGATCCAGTTTTCAACTTTGAATATTTCATCCTTAGAGCCACTGGTCTCATTCACAATACAAAAACACAATGGTTCTATAATCAGTCAAAGGGTATCAGCTATGGGACCATAATAGGTTACATCTGAGCTTGTTTGGTTTGTTCTGTTTGTATTTACGTTTATCTGTGGTGAGGCCTAATTGTGTTTTGTGTCAGCATGCATGAGAAATTGCACAGCTTCCAGTAGTGATCTCTGACTGAACAGAGATGAATTAATTGACAAGCATTTGTGCGAAAGGGAGGAGATGTACAGTCAGATTTTATAATTGTTTCTATACCTCAAATCTCTTGAGAGTGCAGCCAACACTAACCTTGATTTTTTTCAGCAGATCATTCTTTGACTTAATGTTTACAGGTGTATATGAAGTGACTCCACGTTCCTGCCACCAGTTTGAACATGAGTATTACACTTATGACACGTAAGAGCCTACCAATATGCTTTCATAAAGCTTCCTTCTGCTGCAGCTACTTTATTTTCAGCAATTCAGGATGTATTGCTATGGCTGTCTCTGACCAATAGAGGGGAGCTTCAGCAAAGTGTATCAGATGTTCTCTTGCCTTTTCTAGTCTTAAAAAAGTAACTAATGATAGGCTTTAAAGATGCTTTTGGTACTTTAACTGGATATTTTTGTCAGCCTTTTGTCTAATGTTGGTTTTTTTGTTTTGTAACAAAGGAGAGATGTTTCAGTGGAAACTGTTGATCACTTGAGAGAGTTGAAATGCAAAAGATGGGATAGTAAGTTTACTCAGAGGTATATACTACCTGTTGTACATCCCCAGAGCCATGACTCTCTGGTGATTTGATTCTTCTCTCTCCAGTTTTTGCAAGCTGAATAAATATTCACCCTACTGACAAGTAAGCAGTGCTGATCTTCCTAGGTCAGCCATGTTTTATTAGTTGTTTGTAGGTTGTGGTCTGGCAATGTGCTTAATGGCTCTTTGCTTCCAAAAAGAGGTTTTCTGTTCCCAAACTACTTCTAATTCATGAACATGGCAGAAAACGAACTCAGCATTAAGGTCTTACTCTTTTCTGCTGTGTTAGTGAATCAAAAGTGATGTGCTCAACAGGAGAGTCAGCACAGCGTGAGTGAATGGATAGAAGCAGAAACCCTCTTGGCAGCAAAGCACCATTAGGCTTTTGGCATCTTGGTGAACTATGTCTAATATGACAAACTTTTGAGTGTCCTTCTGTTGTGTGTAAAGTACATATGAAATCAATCAAGTCAGTTTTAGCTTGAGAAGAAGCAGGAGGAACAAAGGAAGGAATTGGTTTAGCCTATTGTCATGCTATGGTTTGGGATTCAAAGTTGGAAAATGCTCCTTTTCCAATATGCTGTCATCTCAGCACTGCAACTTTGCTGTGTAATTTGTATGTTGTCTTTTATAAAGCACTTCTAAGTTAGAGATGAGAGCATAAACTCTGCTAAATATGGTTATTTTCTTTAGGAGGGGGACCTTGAATTCACCTCTGTAACTTTGATTTACAGGTCTTCTCCTAGTATACTGACGCTCACTGCGATTCGACACCATGTCCTTGGCACAATTGTAACAGATAAACTGATGGATGTGACTATTACCATTAAGTAAGAACAAAGAAATCTTGGTGCTATAAAAGGTGGAAGAAAAAGACATCTCTCTCGTAAAGCTTTACTCTGGTTTTAATACCACAGTGGCTGCTTTCTAAAGAGGTGGCATCCAATTCTGGACTGCAAGAGGTTTTTATGCTGAGATGCGCTTTGGTTCTTTGTAGATAGATAAATAAGTTCTAGCCCTTGTTTTGAACGTTGTCTCTTCATTTCAATATAGCCCCTTTCTACTTGTGTGTCATAATAAGGAATGATTATCTGAGTTTTTACACACTTTAATGAACTGAAATTTCAGAATTCAGGGATATTGCTTTAGCTCAGATGTGAGCTCTTCAGCACTGGCATCTATTTTTTTTTCTTCTTTTGTTTCCTCAGAATGAGAATCTGCTGCTTTAGAGCATTGTTGCTGGTGTGAAGAGGGTTATAAAAGGAAAACCATGCAGAGTGATTACACACTAATGTGCCAGTTTATATTTAGCTGAGCAGACAGCTCACTAGAGAGCACTGATTTGTGGACAGCTTTAATTGTATAAGGTGCCAGATCTGCCTGGAAGTGTCTGAGGATGAGCGCTTTATTAATGCTCTGCTGATGTCTCCTTGTTCTAGACTACGGTTTCTTAAACTTTCTGGAGTGTAGAAACATCTTTTCAGAGAACAAATTACCTGCAGAGCATTCCCTTGAGTTCCCTGAGTTTGTTTAACCTCTAGCTGCAACTGCTGGGCAACTACAGCAGTTGGAACAGAAACATTGAGACAGCAGAATGCCATTAGGATTTCAAAAACAACTTAGTGAGGAGATGAATATTATACTGGCCTTCTAGGCTGGTTGTTTCTTTGAGACAAGTGCTTTGAAAGCAGCTCAGTTGCCACAGACTGTTCAAGCCTACCTGAAGCTTTTCAGCCAAAGTCCAATTTGTGAAGTGACATCAAAATAAAAGGAATAGCTCAGGATTTAAAAGCAAGCCTTTTTACAAGTCTGTATTTGTGTACCAGATCCATGGCAGTGACCTGTTAACTTTCAGTTAACCAAAACAATCTGAACAACCCAAACTAAAAATAAAGCTGATTGTTAACAATTTTTGATGATGGCTTGTTATGCTTGAAAAATAACACTGTAGTAATTTATTATGGATATCGTGAGACTGAGTGTGTGTTTATGCATATTATTAATAGGTTTTAAGACAGTATTTTTTAATACGTTTCTGCATTGTCTCTGCACTGCAGAGAAGTAATTTAAAGCCTTCATGAAACTCAGTGTGATAGAGCAATAGTATCTGTTTCTCTTAAAAAAGACAGAATATAGGTGAAGACTGAAGCAGGAGACAGAACTATCCTGATAATGTAAAGTGGTTGTAGGGAAAGTAATCGTGATCATTGCAGGTCACTCAGAGAATTTTGCAATGTTCTGTGACAGTTTTTCAGGCTATTGCAGAAGAGACAGAAGATAAGATACAAAGGATGGTTGGAGACTAGAAGAAATTGCTAGGAAAGAGAGTGTGTAAGATCCGGGAAAGGGAAACATTGTTCTGAGCTGATAGAAAGAACGTGGTTAAACTTACCTAGCAATCTGTTCAGTGGACAGTGACAAGATAGCCAGATAGTTCAAATCTATAGGGCAGATAGGCTAGAACTCAGAGCTCTTCCTGGGAATTGCCAGCTATTGGAAGTATTTATTTGTGATAGAATTGTTTTCTCCTTACATACTTCTGAGAGGTAGGTTCTGAGGGAAAGGTCCTAGTATGAATCAAAAAAGGGAGCTTACCTGTCTTTTTATTTATTTTGTGTAACTCATCCTTTCTGTATTAAGCTTGTTGTCAGGTTTGGAATTCCAGCTTTTCTCTTTCAGTTTAGGGCTTTGTTAAAAGTGCGCTTGCAGACTGGTCCTTTGGCTCAAAAAATTTATCACTCCTGCTGGCTTGTCAGTGCTGTTGTGGGAGGTTATTGCCCCTGCAGCAGAGCTGGTGTGTGGTACTTGGTGCAAAATCAAGACTCTACTTACCATAAGCTAAGCTAAAATGCAGGACAATGCAAGGTGGTTGAGATGTAGGCATGTGACCCTGGCTCTGCAGTGGAATGCTGAGGCACACAGAGAGGAGGAGGAGGCAACAGGGATGTAGCTTCTTAAATGGTTATTGCATGATGAGGTAGAATTTGTGAGAGTTGCAAGTAGGTCCTTTCCTGCCAGGCCAGGTAGGTCACCTGTAGATGGTATGAATGTGCCTTTCTTGTAGCTGATTGATATGGAGGTTAAAAGTTTTAGCTGTGATTGGAATAAGTAGCAGGAATGGGTTTTAAAAAAATAAATCCTGGCACTTGTCTGCTGTGATATGCAGGCAATAATTATCAGATATAACAAGCTTTTATCCCTCCATGTGGAAGGAGCTGATTTTGTTTTCTCCCCCATGTTTTCAGGTCATCCATTGACAGTGAACCTGCCTTAGTTTTGGGGCCCCTGAAATCTGTACAGGAGTTACGTAGGGAGCAGCAGCTGGCAGAAATTGAGACCCGCCGACAGGAGAGAGAAAAGAAGGGTCAAGAGGAGGAAGGAACAAAGCCACCAGTGCAAGAAATGGTGGAGGAACTCCAAGGACCTTTCTTATATGAATTTTCTTACTGGGCAAGGTAATACCAAGCTCCAGTGGACAAGGTGTAATCTTTGTTCTGTTGTTCAGCATTGCCACCAAACGGAATAGTGATATATTCCATTCAGGAAAGGTGCCGTATGGGTTCCCATGCCTGTTCTTGTTGACTGTCAGCTAAATGAAAACTAGTACCATATAGTATGAATTTTGCTTAGGTTATTGTTGATGCTTTTTCCTTGGGGTATTTAGATGGATTCTTGGGTCAATATGCAGTTGATATTGTGAATAGAATAGAATATTCTATTCTACATGGGAGCTGCTAATTCGATTTTCTTCTAATTGTATCTTATTTGTGTTTTGCAGGTCTGGAGAGAAAATTACTGTAACACCATCATCAAAAGAGCTGCTTTTTTACCCACCGTATGTGGAAACAGTTGTTAGTGGAGGTAAATATAAATAAAATCTAGTTTGAAAGGAGTAGATTTTTAAGGCGGAAATGTATCCTTACAGATGAATGTATGAATAGCTCTTCAAAGGTAATGTTAGGAAAGTTCCAGTTGTAGCTGTTTCTTTTGGCCAATTTCACTCTGGAATTTGGAAGCGTGGTATTTGGTAGACGGTGCAACTACAGTTTGTATCAGCAGAATATGCTTTCAAGTGCTGAAAGACCACCTGACACAAGAGGAAGGGCTGGATTTCTGGGTTGGATGCTCAGAATTGTTCATATTACTCTCATTTAGAAAAATAGTTGTGCAAAAGCAATGTTTGTATTTTGAGTTTGATCCCAAATTCACGTTTCTGTTAAGTTTGTTAGGGTTTGTTTGGTAGTAAATTACAAGAATAAAAATATTCACAAAAAAGTAAACTTCAAAATTGTCAGGATTATCATCAATCAGTCGATGCTACTTGTAAGTCAGTGTCCATCTTGCCCTCAGGTTGCTAAGTGAAGAGATTTCGTTTGAAATCACTAGATAATGTTAGGTAATTCTTTTTATATGCCTCTCTGTTGTACCTGTTCTAAATACACTGGAGAGGGGGGAAATAAAATGCTGCTCATGTCATTAAACATGAAATATGCTGACCCGAATATGAACTCAAAAGAATTTTGTCAAAGTTATGTATAATACCAGCTAGAAGGGCATGTTGTTGGAATGTTCTCCAATTCATGGCTGCAGTACATGTAACTTAATGAATCCTTGAAGCACTTAGCAAATCCAGAATGTTTGTTTTGGAGATGTGCTTATAGCTTTGGAACTCGGATATTGATTTTGTGAATGTTCAGGTGTTTTGAGATGTGCTGAGAGGCCATGCAATTGCCTGGGCTGATCTCTTATTCTGAGGTTAAAGAACATCAACCGGTCACTTTGGAAGTAGTTAAACTCTTGGTGTAAGACAGAATGGTGAGTGTATTTTGACTTTCTTGTTTATCTTAAATCCCCTTTGCAACGACCAAGAGAGTTGTCCTGGAAAGCTGATAGAGATTCATGGAAAAGCAGGCTTATTTCTGGAAGGGCGAATTCATCCTGAATTGGAAGGTGTTGAGATTATCATTGGTGAAAAGGGAGCAACTTCCCCACTCATCACAGTTTTCACTGATGACAAAGGTGCTTACAGGTAATTAACAGATTAGTTTTGATCTTTTGGATCCTGTAATTAAAGTGCAATGGTGACTTGACAACGTGTATGTGCCATCCAGGTGCTTTTTTTCAAATGAGTTCTTTCCTTTTCTTTGAAGTGTTGGGCCACTCCACAGTGACTTGGAATATACAGTTACTGCTCAGAAAGAAGGGTTTGTTTTGACTGCAGTGGAAGGAACAGTTGGGGACTTCAAAGCTTTTGCTCTTGCTGGGGTGACATTTGAGGTAATGTTCTAATCACTTCGGGTTCTAAATGAATAGTGTGTGCAGTTAGAGCTAGACAGGTAAAAAAGTTAGCTCACATCTCCCAGCCAAACACAAATGGGTGTGGGATTTGGGGATAATTTTGTCATGGGGAAACAAATCTCAGTGGATGACTTTAGTTGTAGAGCATGACTTGCCATGCAAAAGATATTTTGCAAGGTTTTAGAGTGAAAGTTAGAGCCTGCAGACCAAAAGACTGGGTTTGTTTGCTTATGTAGAGTTGGTCCACTTTCTCTTAATGAGTTTTATCCCTCAAGGTGATTTTTTTCATGTACAGTCTGCTTCTAGTCTTTGGGATACTTTGTTCTGGCCCCCAAATGTCCTGTGAAGTGATAGAGAATGACTGTTCTGGTGGCACATGCTATGCGTGGCTGGGACTGCCCAGATGTTGTCAGCAGAAGCTTCTGTAGCCCTGCAGTCTCACAGAAGGGGATGTGCTGTAGATGTGGCTACTTTTCTTCTGCTTGTGGCCGAGCGTTCAGAGCCAGCCTATCTGTGCACTCTGCAAAGGGCTTCTGAACTGAACCTTTCTTCGTAAAGCAGCCCTCGCTTACACCTAAAATTACTGCTTTTTCAAAAATAGATCAAGTCAGAGGATGACCAGGCTCTTGCTGGAGTTCTCTTGTCTCTCAGTGGAGGGGTGTTTCGGTCCAACCTCCTTACACAGGATAATGGCATGCTGACTTTTTCCAATCTGGTGAGTTGAAATTGATTCTTCTGATTGTGGCTGCATGTGCAATGCTGTGTTACTTGCCCTCCAAAATAGGGGTGCTATTGGCTCCCTTCAGTGGTAGGGGGATGTATGGCCTCCTTTGAAATTGAAGCCCACAATGAGCCATGTGGGTCCCTCAGGGTGGACAGCACTTAAATTCTTACCAAGTGAAAGATGCAAAATCTAACCTAATAAGAGATTCTCCCCAACAGGTAGTAGATGATGTTGATGGATCTCAGTTACTAATTTGCAGTCTGTAAACGTGAAACAAGCCAATTTGTTGATGGTCATTTGAGAGTCTTTAGAGGAAAGAAATCTAATCAGATTTATTGATCTGTATATGTGCATAGACATGCCTGTATAGTTTCCTTGCAGACACCCTTCTCTCCTGGTCACTTCCTTGTCCTTGAGGTCTTGTGGTAAGGTTTTAGGGCCATAGTTTCCTTTCCTCCTTCAGGCTTTATCACCTAGTGGAGTTTCATGGGTTTATTGCCCAACGTGCTCACTGTTTTTCAGTGCTCACATCTTTTGACCAGTTTACCTACAGCTGGGACAGAGATCTTGAGCTCTTCAGGGATCTCCTGTAGAAATACAGTTGTTTGGAATTGGTGAATTTCTGTGCCGCTATCAGTAAACAGCTTGGTTTATGCCTCTCTGCAGAGCCCAGGGCAGTATTACTTTAAACCCATGATGAAAGAGTTTCGCTTTGAACCATCATCACAAATGATTGAAGTGCAGGAAGGACAGAATCTCAAAATTCGGATAACTGGATACAGAACAGCTTACAGGTCAGTGGAGCTGAAATGCCATGCAAAATGCTATGTACTCTGTCGGGAGGCATTGTGCAAAATATGTGTCTTCTAATATACTTTTGTTCTGAAGGTCTGGAGTGTACTTCTGAAAGCACAATTTAACTTTGTTATGCTGTGTGTAAGTACTTTTCTTAGCCTTTTCTCATGCATGTTGATACATAGCTAAGCCCAGATGGCAGCTCTGTAAGGAGAAATATTGCTATGAAAGCACTATGTCGGTGGCACTGGAAGTGGCTTGTGCTGCATCCAGTGGAAGAGGACTATTTTAGGGATGGCAGATCAATTCATATACCTGACTTCAAGATCCTTCCTTTTCTTGCCCTCAGGGATAAGTGCTGCTGTTCACGGAGGTCAGGGAACTTGGATTACTGAAGTTGTACTCTGAACTGCAGCCAATTCTATACATTACAAATTCACTTTCTCCATGCTATGCTGAATATATTAAGTGCTTTTTTCATCATTTATACCAATAAAATATATTAAAAATGTGCATCAATTTGCAGCATATCTGTAGCAATTGGTTCTTTTTATACCTCTAGCTGTTACGGCACAGTTTCTTCTTTAAACGGAGAGCCTGAGCAGGGAATCTCAGTAGAAGCTGTGGGGCAGAAGGATTGTAGCATCTATGGAGAAGACACGATAACTGATGAAGAGGGCAAATTCAGGCTACGTGGCCTTCTGGTAAGGATTAGAGTGCTCTCTGTCATTTACTTCTATGTTAATGTGATGATGAAGCAATAAAACGTGTTTTATTAATTAGCTACCAATTTCTGTTTCCCCATCACATTTGCTAGCTCAGATTCCCTTGAGGCTGTCTGTGTTAGGAAACACTGTTGTGTAGTGAATGTTGATTCTAGGAAAGGGGGATAAAAGTACCAGTAGCAGAACAGACTTTTAGTACTAAAGTCTGTAGAACCTGCTGCTGGTACACTTTGATGGCCTCCCACAAACACTGAACAGTTCTCATTACATGACCTGAGCCCCCAGTCGAGGTACTGAAGATGTCTTAACAGTTGTGCAGCAGTGTTCGGGTGTTAGAGCAGAGAATTGCCTTAGGCAAAAGAATCTGGGGAAGCATTTCGTTTCTCTTGTGAAAATACTGGGTCAGGATATTTGGTGTATGTCTGATGTTGATTGTTCGGCATGTATTTGAAGTAAGCTGATCTGCAGGAAATGTGGAAGCTGAATTTATTGGACCACTATATGCGTAGTAAGCAATTTGCTGAAGTAGAAAGCAGTATTTGATCAGGTTTTACTCCTGTTTAATGCATTTTCTTTCTAGCTAAAACACTTCACAGCAGATGATTTAACGCTGTAATGTAATAAACTTGTGAAAGTTCTGTGATAGCCCTTTCATATTTGCTGACAGTAAACACCCTTAATAGTGTTCTTGAGTTAAATATTCTACTTGGGAAAAGGAAGACTTTAACTGGGTAAAGTTAGATCTGTTTGGGTGGTGTATCCTAAATGGAATGTTAGAAAATGCTCTTAATGTTTTCTAAAATTAAAATGTGTATTATTCAGTGGTGGGATTTATCATCTGAATGTTGCTTTTAGCCTGGTTGTGTGTATCATGTGCAACTCAAAGCTGAAGGTAATGATCACATTGAAAGAGCTTTACCACAGCATCGGGCAATTGAGGTAATTTTTTCTTTTTCTGTATTATAACTTAACTATGAAATGCATCTGTCAGGGCATTATGTCTGTTCTGTCAGCAGCGATGTACTTGAATGCATTCTGTTTAGACAAGCAGCTTTCAGCAAGTTAGTTCCCTAAATACAGGCCCCATATTGTGTGTTTTAGCACCATAGCTTAAAACTGAAGTAAGATAAGCCCAAACAGTGAACAAGTGGAAAAGATTCTTTCACAGTCACAAAAACTATACATCAAGAAACAAGAGAGTAAATGTGTAGAATACCTTTCAGCATTTCTTTATGATGTGGAACAAAGCAGCAGTGACTTGAGGATGTCATAAATTGTCATATTTTCCTATCTGTGTATTTAGTTATTGATTGATAGCTAGATCTTGTTACGCTTTATTTTGTCCAAATCCTGCAGTCTTGATGTAGGTGAAATTGTCATTCAGGCTAGCAAATCTTTATAAAACGTAATAATAATTTTGAATTGAAAACTGATGAAATGTTGTTAAATATTCTGCCATCCTTGCAGATGCATATTAGCTGCCTTGCATTTATCTCTTGACATCCAGCAAAGGTTAATTAGCCTTCATTAGTTGTACAGAACTTTTCAGTGGGAGATGGTCATTATTTGAGCTCAGACACTCCCCAGACCAGGGTGCCTTCCTTTGCAGCAAAACAGAAAGGCAGAAATCTTTCAAGTCCTTAGTGTCTTCTTGCTAAGAGTGCTTGCTGGTTGGGAAGAGGAAGAGCAACCCAAATTCCAGAAAATCATCTGAAGGTTATGCATTGCAAATGACAGCTGTATGCAGCAGCTTGTACTAATAGTATCCTTGCTAGCCTGCCATTTTCTCCAGGATCTGAAAGATACCTGCAGGAAAAATGTACAGCCTTAGTGGCACCAGACTGTTGATACAGCTCCTGGCCTAACCATAACCTGTCTGTTGCCATAGTTATTATTTGAGTAAATGTCTTTCCTTGCTCTGAT
This sequence comes from Strigops habroptila, assembly GCF_004027225.2. Classification (NCBI taxonomy): domain Eukaryota; kingdom Metazoa; phylum Chordata; class Aves; order Psittaciformes; family Psittacidae; genus Strigops; species Strigops habroptila. The sequence goes on from NC_046358.1 coordinate 76,469,765, forward strand.
CAGAGTTCAGATGTAGAAACACAAATGTTTCATATTTTAAACAATTTTGAAGAGTATAAAGTTATGAATTTTCAAAGTAGGTTATATTATATGAGCATATTCTTCATTAATTAACTGCATAAACATCCTAGCATAGTAATATGCATCTCTCAGCACAGATGCAAAATAGGGAGACCAGTGTTCAGATACCAGGCCTTCCTTTGTGTGTAACTCAGCCTCTTACAAAATAATGCATGCTTTTGATACTTCTTCCATTTTTAGTTTAACTTAATGCCATCAGTCTTGTACTGATAATGCACAAGTCTTTAATTGCAAGCTGTTCACTCTGGAGGAAAAGTATTTGGAAAAGAAACTTGGAAAGCCTTCAAGTTTCCATGTGGTTAGTATAGAACAAAATACGCTTTTTGTTTAAACAGTTGGGCAGTATTTGTGTTGTGCTGGGTGTCCTGTTAACTGCTTCTCTGTTGGTAAAAACATGACTGTGTTTTATGTTGCAGGTTGGGAACAGTGACATTGGTGATGTAAATATTATAGCATTTCGGCAAATTAATCAATTTGATTTAAGTGGAAATGTAATTACGTCTTCTGAGTATCTCTCCACGTTGTGTGTAAGTTCAAGCCTTTCATCTTTTAAGTGTATTTGCCATTGGTTTCACAATAGTTTTTTGCAAGGTCACTGGAAATTGTTCAGTAGCCAGAGCACACATTTAATTCAAATTATGACTAATACTTTAATGAAAGTGAATTTGAATTCCTGGTAGGATTAAGATTCCAGTGTTCCTGACTGCTTTGCTTTAATGTTTCCATGTTTTTTCATGGGAGTATGTTTAAGAAATACTTTTTACAGTTGGCCTGTCCCTTTGTGGGTCTTTTTCCCTGTCCTTAGGGAGAGCAAGGCACCAGAGGTGAAATGAGTCCTCTGTACCAGAGAACTGCATTAATTCCTGAAATACCTGGAAGTTTTGACATGCATGTCTGCTAGCAAGAAGATACCATGTGAATGCAATGATGCCATAGGACACATGAATTTAAAATACAGTTATAAGAGAGACAAATAGTAAAGCTGAAATTTTCAAAATTCAAAAGACTGCACTATGAGCTGAAAAAAACTTGCTAAACACCCGTGATCCCTTTGGCTTAGCATGCAAACGCTGGAAGCATCTACAAGAGGCATTAGTGTGGTAGGAGTTACAGTACCACTTCTGAGGTTTGAAAGCTTCTTGAAACGTTACCTACAAATATAAATGCAATGCCTGGATTTATTTCAGACTAGCGTGTTGCGCATCTCACCTGCCAAGTTCTCATGCTAAGCTGTTGGGTTTTTGGGAGATATCCAAAGGATCCAATGCTCAGAGAAGGTGTGAAGGGAAGATGTATCGCCTTACTGAAGAATACCTGAGCAAGCTTCCCATCCTTCTGGGGAAATTTAGGCCCTTGCAGTTCAGCCTAAGCAAATAGGAATGGATGTCAAAATTTCATTATAAGGAAGTTGCCCAAGCCTGTACATGTTTCATATGAGGTTGGGTCTTGCGTTGCTTGTAATGCACATGTGCTGTTGATTAGTGCGTATCATCCGCTTTGTTTTCAAGGCAGAAGTTTTTGTCTTTGAAAGATGTTCTGAGATTTGATACAGACACAAGTGAGAGGTTTTATGACCTCGGTCTGGTCCCTTCTGGTTGTGTGGGCTTGATGAAACAACTGGAAATGCTCTGCTGAGCTGTGGTTTGAGCTGCAACCGCAGTAGCACTGAGCAGAAGCAATGAGAATTTAGTTGGGCTCTGCCTGCAAGGAGAGCCGAGTCTTGAAAGATACCTGATACAGAGGTTTACAAACAGTGGTATAGATGCTGCTTCAGAGTGGTCCACAAAGCCCATCGCTTTGCTTACTGTGTCCTCTGGAGGAGGCACAGTGGCTGATAAACGGTGGTGTGTTCAGGCAGCCTCATGTAAGGAGGTGCTGCTGCCTCTACCAGCCTTACTTGACTATGATACAGCCCTCTCTAAATTGTGTTGGTCACGAAGCAAACTGTATTTGCTGTGGACTTCAGGCCTGTTCTATAGCTTGAGAATGTCTAGCTTGTTAAATTTAAGTGTAGAGAAATTGGAATCAAGCAAAATGAGCCTGTTGGAGAAATAGAAACAACCCCCAGCTGCAAATTCCTATGAAGCTGCTGGGATTATTTCAAAGAATTAATTGGTTCTGGTTGATGCACAGCACAGGCTACTTTTAATACACTAGATAGATAGTGAAAATGTCAGACATCAGTTACTCTGATTATTTCAACTTCTGTGAAAAGACTGTTTCTGTGACTTTTCGCATCCCAGATTAGAACAGTTCCAGGTGTTTTTACTTGACAACTTTCTGTTTACAAAACACATGATGAATTTTGAAGTGCTTTTATCCCTTAAGATGTGGGATGTCTGAAATATCTATTGTACTGCAGGCTTAAAAGTACCTGGTTTGTGCTTTCTTCTTTCCTTCATAGGTGAAGCTCTACAAAAGTGAAAATCTTGACAACCCAATTCATACAGTCAATTTGGGACTATCCCTATTTTTCCATTTCCCACCACTGCTCCGAGATGGTGAGGTAAGGACATTGATGAATAATGAGCTTAGGTCATTTAATCTTTTTCTCTAAAGACATGGAAGTTTATTTCTGGTGTATTCATGCTGAAGCGACCAGTGTCTCAGAAGATTTGAAGCCTGTTAAACTGTCGTTTGCCTTTAAATCTGATTTTGTCTCAGGCTGCTACTGATGCTGTATACTGAGTGTATTTTTTACCCACAGAATTATGTGGTGCTCCTGGATTCTACACTGTCTAAATCACAGTATGATTACACCCTGCCTCAAGTTTCATTCACTGCTATTGGATATCATAAACATATTACATTGATTTTCAGTCCCACTGTAAGTACAAAATACTTAAATATTCAAGTGTTCACCTTGAGAGCAATGGCTGGTAGTGTAGCCTGCATGTATTTTGTGGTCTTGGCCAAACTTTCTATTAATGTAAATATAAAGAGGTTTATGAAAGGCATTAAAGTGACAATGAATTTGGCTGTAGCCACATTTAAGGCATCACTTGGTATGTTATGGGAGGCAGGTAAGGAGGTCAGGAAGGTGGTGTGTATTTTTGCACTTCTGAACATAGTGCAGTCAATTTAGTGAAGTGTTTGTTCTGTAATATTGAATTGATCTTCTGCATCACTGCATGCTCAGATGCCAGCAGAACATGAGGGGAACTTGAAATGGCAGTTATAAATGAAGGATGAATATGTACCTGAAAGATTTTTGTGCTAGTATGGTTGCTGTAGTATGATCACAGGGATCACAGAGGTGCAGCAGGTAAATCTAAGGAGACCAGGAAACTGTAAAGTGGAGACTGACCATTAGTGAGTTAGCTTTAATGAACAGCAAACCCCAGGAAGAAGGTAAAATATGAATGAATCTCACCAAGGGGACTGCTTTGAAGTTGAAGCTAAAGTAAATCTTAAAGGCAGCACTTAGAAGGAAGTCAGATGGGAAGGGCTGGACATGCAACATGATCCGGTTGCTGAAGTTGCTTAAAGCTGAGGGATTTCATAGGCAAAATGACTGTTTAAAAAAGAAGAGAGAAAAAAATCCATGGTACCCACTGTTTTCAGAGAAAGCTGCCTGAACAAGATATTGCCCAAGGATCTTACATCGCATTACCACTGACGCTGCTTCTGTTGCTGGCTGGTTACAACCACGATAAGGTAGGTCATGGGTGGTATTGTCTTCTCCAAATACCCTTGTCTTATCAATGAATACTTTGTACTGTGTTAAGTGAGGGTTTGTTGAGGTTGTTATCCAGACAGAGATGCAGTCAGCAGTCCCCTTTTGTGACACATTTTAAGAAAAGCCACAATGTAGCCAAGTTATTGGACAATTACCTTCCTTTAAAAAACACTTAGTGTGATGGTGAGTTCCTGTGGCACTTCTGAACTTTATCTTCTCATTTGATGGCTCTGGGAAAAAAAACAATGTAGCACCATTCAAATTCAGATAATCAAACTCAGTGATAATAGGAATGAAAATAATTATTTGATCTGCTTCAGGAACAATCAGACTGGAAAGAATCTTGCAAGTCATTGAGTCTGGTCTCTTTAGCTTTATACCCTCCCTAGGGAAAAAGCTCTCAAGAGAAACATAACTACCTACTATATAACCCCTCTGGCTTTGCTAATTGGCCACGCTCTTCTAATCTTCACTGATATGCCTGGGTTTCTGTTTTGCTGATAAGAGAAAAGAAGTTTGTGCCATTTGATTTCCTCTCATAGGTAAGAGCTCAGAACATGGGATTCTCTGGGATATTCTTTACTGTCACTGAAAACAGCAGTGGTTTTCTAGACTCAGGACTCAAACTGCTGTTCTTGGCTAGATTACTGCAGGAAAAAAAAAGTTACTGACAGGCATTTTAGTTTTTGATTGTCAGAAATTTCCAGAAGTTTGGTTTGATTCCTTCCCAAGACTTGCTGCCATTTTCTGGTATCTTTGTATATGTGCCATTTTTGCAATAAATTCTGTTTTGTCTGGGGATGCACAGGTCTGAGGAAGGTTATCATTCGCACCTTACATACCATTGTAATCACAACCTGCTTACCCTTTTCTTTGCCCAGCTTATTCCCTTATTGCTACAGCTGACAACACGGCTGCAAGGAGTGCGTGCTCTCGGACAGACTGGTTCTGATGCAGGTGGCTCAGAGGATGCAAAGAGGCAAACAAAAAAACAGAAGACAAGACGGACGTGAGATGAAAGGACTGACTTCATGCAGTGGTGCTCCGTCAAACTGGAGCCTGAGGAAGCAAAGCCACTGAAATACACTTTTGTTGAACTTGTGGACTTTACATTTTCGTTGCTATACGAGCACCGTTTGTCACACTAGCTCCATTTTGGTTGTAAATTTTTTATGGAGTCTATAGATTTCCTTGTTTTAAAGTAATGAAATGAATGCCTCTATTGTCACTGTGAGTGCATCTCCCATACTTGAAGACAATTAATGATTTATTTTTTCTCTGCAGTGGAACAGGTCATGCTGTCCTTATTAATGATTTGTACAAGCAGTAGTAATAGACTGCTTGACTTCACTTTCAGTCTCTATGTTTTGAGATCTTTTTGCCTTGACACCAACTTTACAGAAGCAGCAGGTAGGGATTTTACTAAATCGGTGGTGCTTGAAACAAAGTTTTGGGGGACATACATGAACTGGTGAATTATGTCTTTTTCACTTCCAGTTCAGCAGCTTGATTGAAGAGTCTGTCATCTGCACACCTGTGATTTCAGTTCTTATCCAATGATTATGTTATCTTTGATTAAAATCAGGTTTTTGCCTGATGAAGACAGATTGTTGATGTCAGGTAAGTTCTGATGATCCTACTGCAAAAGCAGTGTTTAAATTTCAGTTTTGTATACAGTGTGATCTTTTCACACCTCCAGTATTCCTGAAGTGGCACCAGCTGATTGTACCATTCTTTCCAAAGCTGTTTGATGTTGTTGGTGATACCCATTCACCTGCGTGGCTGTCACATCTCCTGCTCAGCCATGAGCAGCCTGTTTGCCAAGTGATTGACTTTTTTTTTCTTTTTTTACTTTTTTTAATTTTGTTTTTTCCTTACTTTAAGAAATGTGAGCTTTTCAAACTCTCCAATGCGTACAGTCCCAATAATGTAGTCTGTAATAAACAGCTGTTTCTTACAGGCTATCTTTTGATTCCTGTTTGAAGTAAACAGTTGGACATACACAGTTTAAATGTTAATGGGGCTTTTTATTGACAAATAGTATAAAGGTTAATAGAGCTTTTGAAAGATGCACATGAATGCCTACAAATATTGCAGAGACATTGGTACCGCCAGTAAGTGGCAATGTTTCTCTTTTACAGTACTTGAAATAAAGTCCTTTTACATTTAAATATTGAAGCTTACAAACTCTATCATTGTTAGAAATTTGGATGCTACAGGTTTCATGCTATTTTTGTTGGCATTTTGTACTAGTTTGGGCCTAAATAATTAAAACTTCATTCGGTGATCATTCTAATCTCTCTGAGGGAAATTTTATCAAGATCATAATAAAAAAGAAGACAAAGCATGCATGTATGGAGTTTGAGATGAAGCTCTAATAAACAAGTGTCATGCTCACTGCTTAATGACCTTGAATTTTATATTGCTGTGATGAAATATATGGGGAAAAAACAAAGTGTTGTAATTACATTGTACATTTTCAATGCATCTTTATTTTAAGCTAGTGAATGTTAAGAAAAGTATTGCCACTTTGGGGGAATGCATGAGGAAGAATTGCACATGTCCATGTGCCTTCAGAGAGTACCAGATATCCTGACCTCTGAACTGTGGGACTTGCTGATGATTTACCTTAAACGTTGGAAATGCTGTTAATAAAAAGAAAAAAGTGCTAATGATTGCTAATTTAGTGCTTCTAAACCCAGGATTTGCCCAATGTCTTTTCTCAAAATTTTCTTTTCTTTGCCTTCTGCAGCACACTGGTGTCCTCCTTGCTTCCAACGCTTGTGTTTCAAGGTTTATTCTGCTTTTGAAGTGTTTGTTCCTAACAGAAACTATAGCTTGCAGTTTCTTACTTGGCAGAGAAGTCATGGTGCTCTTTGAGAACATGGAGAAAACTAACACATGAGATAATTTCCTAAAGCAGAACTAAATGCCAAGAAATCAGTATCTCCAATTATATTTAGAAACCAATAATCAACTACACAGACCCAAGCGGAAAAACCAGTGTGGTCTCCCAAACTCGCAGAGCCACACACATAACATGGGGCTAGGCAGAGCTCTGTCCATGCTGGCCATGGACAGGCTGACTGGGGCACTGGGAGGGAGTATTTGTGTGGACATGGTGGTCTGCATGGGCAAACAACTCCTGCCTTCAGCTGCCCACTCCAGGTGGCACCTGGTACCTCTGCTGTCTTCACAGCCCTTTACCTATAGACCTGGCGTGGTAATAGCTCTGCCTTCATATACATAACCTATCATATATATCCTCTAGAACATGTAGCTCTAGAGGATCTCCTTCATACAATGTGACAGCGTTACAGTGCTTTTTTGGTGCAGAAATGCTGGGTTCAGTTTTGGATTGCCTTCTGTACTCTTCTGTTGAATATTTAGGTATCGCTTGCTCTGCATATTTGTGGTTTGCAGTTGATTTTGTGCTCTTAAAACCAAGACTTCTATACCAGTTGGGCTGGCCTTTTAGGTATTTCCTATTGAAATGTCTGTTAAAGCTGCTTGTTGCATCTTTAATGAATTGATGTTAATACAAAAGACAAATGCAGAATGGAACTAACATTTAGATGCTGACTTCTGCTAGAAAAAATTCAAGGCTAAGCGTTGACTGTTCCTTTTTGCAGGCACAATAGTGAAAGAATGATTAATTCCTTTGCTTGGTGAATTAAATATGGGCAAATGGCTGAATTCTGTTGGGAATGAGAGTAAGGCCATCTGGATAAAGATGGCATGATTTTTCTATCAAAAGCAACAGTGAGTATTACATAGATTTAGTTGGCTCATCAGTGATGCACAGAATTCTATTGTTTAAGAATGAAATGGATCATTAATATTGAATTTTAAAATTTCTTCATAGACGGTTCAGCTTAGGTTCTAAAGCATCATCTTCATTAGATAGCTGTCAGATTCCCAAAACAAGTGTTTTCGATGCATAAACAAAATGTTGTTAAAGATACAGTGGTTTAAAAAAAACAAATGAGCTTAAAAGCAAGAAAACAAATACTTAAAACGGAGAAATTAGCATTCTCAGCTAGGGTGGAGAAGCACAGGTTTCTTCATGGTTAATAGTCTTTGTTGTGTTTATTTTTAAAATCTAAATATTTGGTGAGTTGCATTACTTAATGTAAGATACATGGTTGTATGAATCTTCCTTGTGTTAATTTTGTTCTTTGGATATTGAAAGGGCAACTATAGACTTATCCCTTTCATAGTACTGAGTACTATTCTCAACCCTGGGTTGAGAAAACATGGACTAAGCACTGAGGCTTCTGAAGTCAAAATGGCATTGAAAATCCTACAAGACATCTGAGTAACTGAACTGTCCAGAAAAGCTGAGGCTGAACATGGAATTGGACCCTGAGAGGACTGGTGTCTTACTTTCCTCCTGTTCAGTATTCACTGCTTTGTATGGTATCTGTATGTCTACTTTTTCCAGTCCAAAAGTAATTTAAATTGGGTTTCTTGGAAAGGTAGAAGCAATGAAATGAGTGATGTAGGAAAGACCTGAAAGGGAGCAAATCTGAGCTGAGCACAACAGCACTGGCTCACATCTCACCCAGTGCTGGGGTCACGTTACCTGTGGTAACTCATGTTTTCCTTGCAGATGATTTGGTGGTTTTAGAAAATCTCTGGAAGTCTCTGAAAATCCAGTAAATGTATTTCTGGCACATTATTGACTAATGCCAGAACTCTAGGGGTTTTTCACTTTTAAAAGAACACCAATGAGTTTAGTCTCTGCCATTCAGTCATTTCTTCAAACCTGGAACAGAACCATACGTCCTTGTACAAACGAAGAGCAGCTCTATGCTAATTAGCATTCCCTAAACCTTCATGGATTATTATTAGCAAGTGCAACTTTTTCCCCTTGAATGTTTTACAGAGTTTTTGTGAGCTTTTTACATGAGTTAGCTTGTCCTTTCAATTTTCTACTGTACCTTTTGTAATTGCTTTCTGTCCATGTTTGATATGTTGTTGCTTTACTTCAGTAACTTCCATTATCACTTTTAACTGTTAGCTATTACTGGCATCAATATGATTGCATTATTTACTCTGTGTGCTTTAAATACCACTTTTTCCTTGTTCCCCCCCCTCCTCTCCCAACATCTTTCTGGGAATATTTGAGCTTAGCAGCATGATGCTGTCTGAAGTCTCATTACCTTCATAGCCCAAGACCATGATTACCTCAAGCCGAGTGATATATTACTGTAAAGCACTAAACACCCACCAGACCATTATTGAATTTATCATATCTATGAGCTCAATAAACAGTGAAAGATAAACCTGTTTTTTACTGCCTGTGGAAGCCAGCAAGTTGATTCCTCCTTTAATTCTCATTTTTGTCAATACTAGAATAATTAAATCCCCATCATGAAGGCTCTAATTTCTTCACAGGTCTCTCATCACACTGACTCTAGCTACATTTTTTATTTTTCTTAAAGCATAGGGTTGGTGGTAAACCATCAGCAAACCTTCACTCCAAGCCTTCCTGCTCTCAGGCACAAAGGAATTTAATAGGGGCTTAAGTAAAACACGTGAAAAGGAATTATTTTGTTTCTATGGTCTCTAGTGTTCGCTGCATTGAAGCGTTTTCTACATCAGCCATCAGAAAGATGATGGATTGGTGTGCTCCATTCCGTACTGTAGGGCTTGCTTCTTCCAGGAGAGGATGGATGCCACCAGGGCCTTCCTCTCCCCTTTCCTCAGTACATGGAATGTGTCACAGCCATGGATGATTTCACTTTGCAGATGAACTCAAGAGTTCATTAAGTGCACATCTGCAGGCTGGGGCCTGGGTTGTTTGTTTTTGCTGTGCAGACAGGCCTGACAAAGTTTAGCCAGCACCTGCGATTCCCAGCCCGTGTGAAACAGCCCGCTCTGTCATTGGAGGAGCCGAGCCCCTCGTGCAGAGAGAAAAATTATTTTAATAAGCATGGAAATTGGATGCAAATTTGCTTATGCATTTAAAATCAGGAATGGTGTTTCCCTTTTATTCTGTGCTCCAGCTGTATGTACTATCATCCTTGGGGAGGCTTGTTGCGGTTGCAGAGTACGCATACAAGGGACTCTCTCATTCTTTCTGGCATAAAGGAAGGAAAGACCAACTTTAGTAAGTGTCAGCTCTGAAACAAGCTTGTAAAGTTTTGTAAGCTTGTTTTAATGAGGATTCATGTGGCTCTGTGTGCTCATACAAAGCTCAATCCAGCAGCGATATCTCAAGTCATGGTGAGCAGATGTGGAACTGGTGATACACAATAAAGTTAGAACTTCACAAAGTAAACAAGTTTTTAAAAAGTGTATTAATGTGACACTTTTCATGTTTATAGCTGTGTAAATCTCTGTGATTGTGTTTATATTTTTACTTTCCAGTAAATTTTTTATTGCCTCTCTGGTGCAGGTATGAGAATGGACTAAGTGATGCCGTGGTGGTTCTGAGCACTGAGCACTGACTGAAGGATGGGAAATAAGACCATGAATTTCACTTTACATAGTATGGATGGACGATTTTGCTTTCAAAGCTTTTGATTTCTGGTGAGCACCACGGCAGAAGATGACCAAAGGAGACTTTGGTGCTTTGGGAATTAACTTTTATTGGTCTGTGTGTAACTCTAAGAGCTGACACTTTGGTTCATGGAGATTCAGATCCTGGGCTGACCCGTGTGTCTGGAGCAGCTCAGGCATTGTGAACAAGACAAAACAAATCTCTCCCTTTCTACATGGTACGTTACAGAACTGCCGCATTGCAGAAGGGAGAAACAGCAAGAAACAGAGACACAGTACTGCTAGTCACTATGGGAAATGACAACGGATACCCATAGGTCTTTGAGGAAGACGGCGTGATTAATATCATCAGTATTGAATCCGATTTGCATGTACATCACAAAACCCTCAATAAAAACAACAGATTTATAATGTACTTCATGGAACATGAATATTCAATAAATTTAATGACTTACAGGCATTTGTCCTATCTGGTAGTCGAATTAGACACCTGGCTTATCCTTATTTGCTCACTTTTTCTTTTTTTCGTTCTCATTGTAAGAGAGTAAGTGGCTTCTCAGACATGATCAGCCCAGTGGTGATCATCCTTAGCTGGATGCTCTGCTATCCCACATGGACATTTTCGTCATCTTCCTTAAAATACAAGCAGCCTGCTACCTTTCTCTGCTTCTGGTCCTTGAAACCTGGTACCAGCTCTCCCTGCTGTGTCTTAAATAGATAGAATAGATGACTATTTCATAAATGAGCTGTTGTTTTTCCTGCCTCCATTACCACAAGGGCACTGGGTAGTCAAACACCTATTACCAGGCTGCAAGCATGATCTGTCCAGAAGACTGAGGCTATGCCCGAGACAAATATTTGTTGTGTAGCTTCAGGCTCAGATGTGGGCCTGTGTGTAAATATAGCTTCAGTCTTTAGGCATGTTTCTCTTGCACTTCAGCTATTTGTACAGATCTTCTACAGCAAAAATGCAAAACGCTGAAAAAGCTCATTATACCAATAAAGAATAGATGGCTTATACAATTAGGCGGCTTCCTCTCTGTTATAGTTTTCAGTCATTTAAATATAAGCTGAATAAATATGGAAAGGAAGTGGCAGAGAAGATAAAAGATGAGGGCACAAACATATAACATATTTGGCTATTTAGCTTTTATTCCTCATTATGCTGTGCAATGTTTCTTTTCTCCATCAAACTAGTGAAAAACTCCACTAATCTGCTGCCTGAGCTTATTGCTAGGTCAATGAGCCTATGTTCTTTCTGCTAGTGAATGCTGTCTGTGATTATTGCATTCATTAATTTCTATATAGGAAATAATACCTCTGCCTTGATCTATATAAACAAATAGATTTTTGTTCCAAATCAAACTTCCTCTGTACAGTGGGCTGTTGCTGGGAGGGAAGCAGAGAGCTAGTACAGTGTCAAGTTAAAGAGTGCAATTTCATAAAAATAGCCAATGCTAGTTAGTGTTTATTATATTATGCAAGATAAACTGAGGCAGACAAGTTGCATCGATTACATGTTGGGTGATTTGTATCTCTGAAAACAAAACATTCAGTATGTCCTGACTACAGACACAGATGTGCTCTTAGCCAGCTGAGCTCTTTTCTGTACGCTCAGAACACAGCATTAGATAGGGCTGGGCGTGCATGGCATGACCATATTGTTCAGGTTGCTGTAGATCCTACCCATAGTGATGATGATGTTTGTTGGTGACACGGACAGTGGGATTGAGTGCACCCTCAGCAAGTTTGCTGACGACATCAAGCAGTCGACATGCTGGAGGGAAGGGATGCCATCCCGAGGGACCTTGACAGGCTTGAGAGGGGGCAGTGCAAACCTCATGAATTTCAACAAGGCCACGTGCAAGGTCCTGCAGCTGTGCTGGGGCAATCCCAAGCACAAATACAGGCTGAGCAGAGAACGGATTGAGAGCAGCCCTGAGGAGATGAACCATGAGCTGGCACCTCGAATTGAAGAGAAAGCTCCAGGGAGACCTTAGAACAGCTGTCTAGTACCTAAAAGCAGCCAACAAGAAAGCTGGAGAGGGACTTTTTACAAGGGCCTGTAGTGACAGGACAAGGGGGAATGGCTTTAAACTGAAAGAGGGTAGATTTAGATTAGATATTAGGAAGAAATTCTTTACTGTGAGGGTAAGAATTCTTTATTGTCAGGTTGTCCAGAGAAGTTAATGGCTGCCCCACCCCTGGAAGTGTTCAAGGCCAGGTTGGATGGGGCTTTGAGCAACCTGGTCTAGTGGAAGGTGATCTTGCTCATGCAGAGTCTATACGACTGCCACCAAGATCAGAACAGATCAAGATCCGCCACAGTCACTGACCATTGCAGCGCCCAGTCTCCACGTAGCTGCTCCCTGCTAAATGATCCACACCCCCACATCAATGGATAAAGCCCTTGGATGTACGTTCAAGAAGACAGCATGGTGCTTATGGGATCTGGAAAAAAGGGACTGAAAGAAAGCACGTATTGCCACTGAAACCCTTAGCTTTGCATCTTCTCCTAAAGGCAGGAGCTTGCACTTCATTGATGTAAGATAGAGCAGAGAGAGTTGGTCTTTTTAAAAAACATGATGTTACAGCTCTCCTGAGCGGTTGGCAACTTACTGCATTTCCTTTCTCCTTACATGACCCCTTTTTAGGTGTAGTGTATAAGTTTCGTTCTCTGTCTCACAAGAGGAGAAGTGCAACAGATGTACTTCTCCATTTTCTTCAGGGTCTTGCAAATCTTGCCTGAGAATATTTGTTAGTTTCTGCTTTTTTCTGATTTCCTTCTGTTTAAAAGAGTAAGATATAACAGGGTGAAGCCATCTGCGTATTTGTACTTCTCAGATGAGGATTACTTCATTTGCAAGGAGCTTAATGGAATTCTGAAGAATCAGATTTGTTTATCATTTTAGGGAACGGGATGACATTTCTGCTTAAAAAATAATTACTGGAATACAGCACATTTGTGAGACCTTGCCCAGATTAAGAAAAACCAAACACATTCTCGAGAGAGCTATTGGTCCTTTTGCCATTTGTAAAGCCGACCCTGAAATGATGGCTTTAGTGATTAAAGACTGAAAGAAAGAGGTCTCAGAATAACTAATGGATTATCCAGTGTATGTTAATATATTCTGTTTGGAAAGGTTACTTCCGTTTATACTCCAGATGAAAATACTTTGTGACTTTACAGCGTGTCATCACATTTTTATCTACAGAAGCTAAGTACTCTGGTTAATGCTGGGAATAAGAATCTAAAAAAATTGTGATGGATTAAATTAACGAGGAAGTGTTGATTTCAATATAAGACTGGAAATAAAGAAACATACTGGTAAATTTTTTGTCTTCATTTTTTTCTTTCTATTCTATCTTTTACAGAAAATTTTACACTATAATGATAAAATAAAAAATGGAGCAAGATTTTTTAATTTAATAAAAGCAGGTTTGTATTTGCCTAAAAAATTAAAGGAATTTTAATTTTACTGAATGATTTTATTTTTTTTCCCCCCCCATGTTGAAATTGCCAAGTCTTTCTCCTGGAAAGGAAACCTGTATATTCAAATGGCTCCAGTCAGAGCACCCAGAATGTTCTGCAGTGAGCCAAGCCTTTTCTTGAAGGCTCACATTTACAGAGGACAGCTGTCTAATCTGAGAAATTCAGGTGGGTACGTGATACACCTGGCATTCCTGGCAGGCATTAGAGTCCTTCATCTATGTCTTTGCCATTGTGAGAAACAAGCTTCTTTCCCTGCAGAAATTTGCTGCCTCATCCTTCACCCTCCTCAGGGGAAATCTATCAGGAAGGTAAATTAGGTCTGAGCAGGAAAGAATTTTCCAGATCCCTAAAGTGGTTCGGAGCTTGGAAATTTTTGCCTTCCTTTTCCAGACTAGGATATAAATAAACCCTTCCTCGGTTTTTCCCTGAAATATTTCCCACTTCTTTACATCCAGTCCCACCTTTGCCACTTGAAGCAATTATTTAGAGAGTATAAAATCATTTAGATTCCAGTCAGTCCTCCCTGCTAGACTGTGTGAAGGGAATCTCAGCATCTCAAGAGGGTGTTTTAAACGTAATGCCAGCAGACACAGATCTGGGCTGTGAATTAGCTGCTGCAGTGTTGAATCCAGCACAGGAAAAGCTGAATAAACAAATCAGGGATGGTAGCTTCACAGCACCCTGGTTAAAAGGCTACTGGCACTGAAGAGAAGTAGTTTTAGGGAGCTCAGATGCCTGTGCAATACACTGCAGTCAGGTGGCTGTGAGCATCCCCTCAGCTAACAACAATTACATGTTCTGCAGTTGTAGATAACAATAATCCCAGGTAGTACTGGAGTTGGGGCCAGGATTAACAAAATCCAGATCTCTGAATAGTCCAACCTATTGTTGCCATGAGGATGTTTTAACCAGGGAAAGACATAAATAGCCAGACAGATTTATTGAAGCTCATAATATGTAAAGTACTAGACAGGCTATTACTCAGAGCATGGATGCTAGTAGCCTCCTGAGAAATCATGACATGGTCATAGTGACAGGACAAGGCATAATGATTTTAAACTGAAAGAGGGTAGATTTAGATCAGACATTAGGAAAAAATTCTATACTATGAGGGTGCTGAGGCACTGGCAGAGGTTGCCCAGAGAAGCTGTGGCTGCCCCATCCCTGGCGGTGTTCAAGGCCAGGTTGGATGGGGCTTTGAGCAACCTGGTCTAGTGGAAGGTGTCCCTGCCCGTGGCAGGCGGGTTGGAACTGGATGACCTTTAAGGTCCCTTCCAACCCAAACCATTCTGTGGTTCTGTCTGTGCAATGCATGTGGTGTTAGCAGGACCACTGAACTGCTGGTATCAGTCTTGCAAAGGGGGAGGTGGCCTCAGCCTGCTCAGCAGTATTTCTTTTGCAGCATCACTAGGCTCATGTAAACCCCTGAAAGCAGAAGTATTTCCTACAGGATGTGCTCCTTCCCCTCTGCAGAATAAATATGAGCCCTAGTTCACATGCTCCTCCTGGGCTGGTCAGCAGCATACACGCAAAGAACACCACCACACCTTCCTGCTTCAGAAAAGTTTCCCTGATTACTATCTCAGAGGGCCACCACTTTTACTCTCCTTTTCCCCACTTTTTAAATAACCTGGCTACACAGCTTTACTGCTTAAGTTTATGCTGGTAGCAGCAGGTTTACTGGACTGTTCACCTTTCAGAGCAAAAGGCTCACAGGGAAAACCCTGCTCGTTAGCAAGATGAATTGTGGCTGTGGGCTGGTATAAAAGGCCCAGCCCACAGAGAGGTGAAGCCTAGGTTTAGGGTGAACTTGTGAGAAAGGAGGCTTGTGGGGGAAGGACTGAGACAATTTTAGAGCTGCAAGCATGGTTGGGGCTGGCAGCAGTGGAGGGACCTGTCTGTAACTGAAATCCCTGCAGAAACAGGGCCTGAGAATTTTCCCCTGCCATGGGAGAAGGCCATGTTTAAGCCCTCCAAAACTTATAAAAACCCAACAAACTTGCCTTACAGCCAAAAGACACATATTGTGTGAGATAAGGGGTTTACCATCGTAGTCTCTTGAAGAAAAACTTTATTCTAGAAGGCTGCAGTGCAAGCTGAATTTGCAGAGAAGGAGACAGCAAAGAGACAAGCTCGTCTCATGCACAATGAGGGAAGTTTCCCTACTAGCTACTTTATCACTTCTGGGGACACATTGTGCCTCAGCACTTCTGTATATGGGAGCAGATATACCTGCCATCAGCGGGGTAATAACAGAAGAGTTGGCTTCCAGTTCCTGGAGTTACTGAGGTGTTGTTCACTGGTATTGGGCACTTTCTTTTATGGATGAAGAATTATGTTCTCCCCAGAAGACTGGGGCTTAGCACTTTGTGCAGAAGCTTAACAGTGGTTTGCAAGTCCTATTTGACCTGTTCTAGGAGTCCGCTGTGTCTGGAGGTGAGTTGGAAAGCAAGGAACTCTGTAGCAAAATTCTGGATTCTCTACGACCAAAAAAAAGATTGCTCATTGCAAATGGTGTTCTGAGGCTTCCTTTGCTCAGCTCCGAACATCCTGGTCAGTCTGAGCTCTTCAGGTGCTATTTTGCACTGTGCTGCAGTTGATGTGAATGAGTACTACTCTGTTGAATACAGCTTCTTTTGACTGGGGATCTAATTATTACTAAAATGAAAATACACTTTGCAAGCAAAGCACTTGAGCTTGTAGATTGTTTTGGAACTAACTTTGAAAAAATCCCTTTTTTTCCCCTGTATTTTTTGTTTTAATATTCTTCTTGTTCCTTTTCACATCTTGCTGTTACTGGGAGGAGTGAGGAATAGATTGTTTTCATTATCATTATTTCAGAATGGGGGGCAGGAGATCATAACAATCCTATTTCACAGTTTCCTGACTTGCCATGTGGTAATGACATATGCCCTCCAGTAGGAAGTACTACCAAGTGGCTCTCATTTTGTGCTGAGCCATATTGCCATTCCCAAAATGCTATGTGTTTTCTGTAGTATGAACAACCTGGTACTCCCTAGACCTTTGTAAATAATTGGTATTCACAATTCCTATGCAATAGCGACATCTCTCAGAAGTCCTGCCTTCTACTTCCTGCCCGTTATTTTGGTCTCAAAGCAGAAGAATTGTTTAATAGGTACAGCATGCCCCAAAACAGAAAAAAACCCTAGGGCTGCTGGATAGATAATGGAATTTTAGTAGGATATAATTATGGATCAATTCAGATAGCATGCAAAACTTAAAATGTAACTTCTATAATGGGAAAAAGAAAGTTAGGGTTTCATATTGACCCACTGTGATCTAAAACAAAAATCATCTCCTGTGCGCTACTTGTGATCTAGAACAACTGTTCTCTCTGTCATTGCTTTTCATAATCCTTAGTGTGCATATGTTCTCTCTCAGGATTGCAATATGAGATGATGTGGCTGTAAGCCAAGCAGTATCTTTAGTGTTGAGTGCTTTCAAGAAAGAAGAGTATAGTCTTGCTGATACAATGAGAACTGAAGTATCAAAACACATCTGATCTTTCTTGAAGTGGTAGGAAGAACTGTGCAATATCTGAGTGCGACCATGCTGGAGCACAGATTGATGCTGTACAGACTTCTGATGAGTAGGTGTTAATCTGTGCAGAACAGGAAGTTGCAGAGCAGTAGGTAAGTGAGCTACAGTGAAGAGCCAAAGAATGGAAGAATTTAGGGGTGAAACAAAAGCTGTATCTTGGCATTCCTGATTAAAGTATCAGCTGCAGTAATAACATAGTATCTCTGCAAATAGTATTGAATAAGTGTGATAAACAAACGTAATTTCACGGTATGTCACACATAAAATGGTCATCACAGGATGACTCAATGTGCGTACTGGGAATGAGCCAAAGATTTTTCTTTTTTGTTTCTAGTAAGCAGAAAAGATATCATAAATAAACCTGGGAAGAGTAATTTCTACTCTACTTCTACAGGTTGCTCATCAGATCTGAATATGGTAAACATTAAATGACAGCAATTTCAGTACAAAGTCAATCATCTCCGTGTAACAAATTAAAATTAGACACATTCTTTAGTCTGGAAATTAACTTAATGGAGAATGCAATTTGCTTCCTATTGAAGAGTAGTGCATCTCTCTTGGGTATAGCATCAGTGTCCATCAGTTCAGGAGAAACATTGACTTGACAGGCATGGAAAGCCATTGACTCTACCCTCTCTAACCCTGCTGGAGAGCTTTTATGGGACTGAGATAGCAAGATTCCATTATTCAGAATGTCGATTCAATGTTCTGAGCCTTTAAAGGATGATTAATGCGGGTGTTTTGTTTTGTTTTTTGAAGAACTGTAAGAATTTCTCCTACTCATGCACTTTTAGAATCAGGAAAATAGTGTAACCAAAAATAATGCAGAGTTACTGGAATGCATATTTCATAACAGTGGAACCAAACAACAGAATTCAGAAGTGGAGTTGGGGGACCAAAACCAAAAGGAGTTGCATCTCCTGGAGATGTGTTCCAAAACATACACTACTTCAATTCTGAAAATTCATCAAAATAGTGTTTTCCTCCTTTTCTAGAATTGGAGGAAGGAGTTGGTGGTGAAGGCTTAAGAGAGGCAGGTTCATTGAGAGTTTAGGATAGGGACACAGATTTTGGAAAGATCTTTGCTTTTACCTCTGCTCTCCCATATAAACTGCACTGGACCTTTTGCTTCTGTCTGCTGCTTTACCTTCCCGTGCTTTACTTTCTGTGAGTTTAGGCTCACTATGTTGGTTACTGTTCCTTTTGCTTGATTGTGGGGTTTTGTTTAAGAATCTGAGGTACTTGAATGTTGTAGTCATTAGTCTTCCAATAGCATAAACCAAGATGCTTTCAGTTTAATAAAAAAAAAAAAAAAGTAAACGATTAATTGTAAGAAAAGATGAGAAACCCCAAAATTTGGATGTCCTCTCTGCACCCTTATCCATCATGATCTTCATACTCAACTGGAGAATAATGTATGAACCATTGGAGGATGGGGTGGAACTTCCACCTGCTGTGCAGATCATGTTTTTCTAAGACATATTATTCTCTGGCTCACTGATATGTTGCTTGTATTTCCAATGACTTTGACAGAGTTTTCAGAAGTTGTCCAAATATCCAACTCTAATGCTGTGGATGTAAAGGGAAGAATTCTGAGTCCGTAACATAACAGACAATGCTTATTAAATTAACTGCTGATATTGTGCCAATTTCTTCTCATAACCTGTTGAGCTACTGGTCTTGAGACTGTCCGTAAAAAGTACATCAGAATGAGCCTTGGTAGCATCTGATGTGCTCTTTAATTCTGCAGTGATTTTTCTACTCTTGGCAGTCTGAGAAAGAGAGGAAGTGTTATCAGGGGCAAACATAAAACAATATTATAATCCAGAATTCATCTATTAGACAAACTCTCTATTCTGTTTTAAGAGACTGGAAGGTTTGTAGTAGAGGGAACAGGAGTAGGTTCACTCTCTGGCACTTGCTGTGCTGGACTGAGTACCACACAGCTGTATGAACCCACCCTACATACACAGGGTATAGTTATTCACTAATGGCAGCTCATGTGAACATATCTAAGCTGACTCTAACCTAACTGCAGTAGTCCAGTTCTCAGCCTGCTTGTAGAACAAGTTACTATTTGCCTATCCGGTAAGACTCAACTACCTGAGAAGTTTCTGTAGGGTCCTGGAGGAAGCTTGCTGTAGGTCTGTGCATAAGCCTGCTTCCCATATAGCTGCTTTCCTTATGGCTTTCCTGCCCCACATCTGCTGGGCATATGCCTATAGCAATGAGTGGCATCAAACTTCAGCTCTAGGGGTTTTCCTGGGACTGACTACCATCCACTTCATAATCTCACTAACTCAGAGAAAACTTTCACTTGATAGCTCCACACTGCCAGGTGTTTCCAGTCAAGTACTTTAGGGTCCAGTTTTTCACTTTAATTTCGCATGTGCTTGTGTGCTTTGGATGAGACTGATCTACAAGGAAACAAGAAAGGAATTTAAGTGCTTAAATGGAACTGTGTAGTTACTTGCCAGACTTCTGTCTGTGGATTAATCTTCTTGAATATAATTCTTCCCCCTTCTTGCTTTTAAATAAGGTTCATGTATGTTTTCTCTGTTCTCATCCTTTGGAGTAGTGCAGGATTAATCACACTGAGTACTATCACAGATGTGTTAACCAGAACCCAGACTGTTGCAGGGCACTGGGAAAGCTCAGAAAGACTAGAAACATGCTCTTGTGTTAATTTCTACACAAATTATTATTTTTTTTCCACATGATTGGAAACAGTGCTACAGACAAACAATCCATCACTTCCAAATGAGACACCTTTAAGATTTCATGTTTGCTGTGTGAGAATGCCTCAAGGAGGCCTCTGCTTTTGAGCAGAGTCAATTCCAATAAGCGTCTCTAGGTCACTTTTATTTCTGGAGGACTGTTGAGGCATATTCTGGTGTGGTGTAGGATCTGATCTCATAAGCCATGTCACTCCTCATGTGGGTCTGTTTTCCATGACAGTGCCTGGGCAGCAGTACTCTGTATGACTGACCCATCCCTTTTCCTGGAAATTAGGGGGTGGGGGGGAAGTCAAACTATCTTGCAGGAGAGATCTGGAGTTAATGTGTGAAAATACCGTATTTGTTCACCGATGGATTTGCTTCTGCAAAATGTGTAACTGGAAACTAACACCCAATTAGTTTAATGGGAATATAGGAAGAAGATAAATCTTGAAAAGGGATCTTAATGACTGTAATAATCAATGATTTAATCTAAAGCATTTACAGGGTGCTTTGTGAACGACCCAGTATCATGCAGCTGGGTACAGAAACAGGCACAGAGCCGATGCTGGCGGAGAGCTGCAGCAGGGAAACATGACTGCCTCCTCCTGTGGGCAGCACAGCCTCCAGTGAGGGGTATCTTACTGAACTTGCTGCCAGCCAGCACAAACTTCAGATCACTGATTTGGGTATTGAGGAAAAATTAATACAGGGGCTAAAGTATCACCTCCCCTCCCTAATCTTGACTTTCTGCATCTTTGCCGTGGATGCCAAAATGCCTCCCCCAAGGCGATCAGAGGTTGGAGTGGGGCTGTGTGCCTGTGACTGTGTTGTTATCCCACTCCTTGTGTTCCCTTCTGCTCCTTCATGAGAAGTGGCTGTCTGCAGACCTCCTCCCCAGTGCCCTGCTGGAAGCGTTTGTGGTGCAGCGGGTTCATCCCCTGTGCCTCTCAGGGCTGTGGAGCTGGCTGGAACTGGTTGTGCCCGGGCTGGGTGAGGGGAGCTGCACATGTAGGGCCCCGGCAGATGCCGTGCAGCGGAGGCCGGGCTGCCTTTCTCCAGGGCTGTGGAGACTCAGTGCTCTGTGTGGGTGCAAGCTGCTCCTCCCAAGGCTCATAACGGCACCTAGAGGTGTTAACAACAGCCAACACCCCTGAAAATAGGTGTTCAATGTTCATCTCTCGACATGGCTCCGGGCACACAAGATGGCGCTGGTGTTACCTCAGAGATGGAAAAGGAAGGTCGTGTGGGACAGGATAGCCGAGCTGAGGTACTAGTGACCCCTGTGGCTCAGTACTGAGCGTGCCTGTATGAGAACGGAGGAAGACGTGCGAGGAAGATCACAGTGTCAGAATGATAACCCGATTTTCTTTCTGCCCATAGAATAGCAAAGCAAAGTTTGTAGCGACATGTAATATCTCTTGCTAGACCAACGGTTGCAGCTGGAAGAACCAGCAAGCTTTAGGGTATATGAGTGTTTTCCTTCAGGAAAGCATGTTTTCCTCAGGTTTCCACTCTCTCCACACAATGGAAACTGCTGCTCCCCACAAGATGGCCGGGAGGTGCCTGCTGCTGTCCTTAGGGAACTTGCTTCCAACCCATGCCAGTCAAAGCATTTGGTGACTGTTCAAACCCTGCAAACGTGAGTAAGAAACACTTGCAAGGATGTGTTTTTCTAGATCAGGGTCTTATCTCATGAGTTTTGTCTAAGATTAGACTCTGCTGCTTGTGGCAAGTCTGTTATTTTGGGGTTGTTTTGTTGGTTTGGTGGTGGTGGTTTTTTTGGTTGTGAGGTGGTTTTTTTGTTGTTGTTGTTGTTTTGGGGTGGTTTTTTTTTTTCTTCTAAAAATATTGGCAGAGTGCGAACTCCTGTACGTGCAGAGTCCTGGCCATGGTTCCTCAGGGGTGCTACAAAATGTGCTTTGTGTACCCTTGCCTTGGATTTCAACTGAAATCTAAGCAAAGTCTCAGATGAGAACTCTCATGCAACCAGCCAGGGTGGGAGTTGGAAAAGATGGCATTTTGTACTGTATCATCTTCTATTTGCCTGAGAAGGCAGTAGGAAAGGACAGTCAAAGAGGAAAAGACTGACTAGTATACTCTAAAAGCCTGGTATGTGTAAAATTGAGTGTGGTATATATAAAAGCCTGGCTGTGGTTTATGCTGGCCCTTCTGCAGGATGGGCTGTACCAGTGCAGCCTAGGTCCCTACCAAGCTTTCTCTCCTTGCTCCACCAAACCTATTCATTATTGAGCAAAACCTGTCACAAATGTTTGATCTTCTTCCCTGCTGTAGGGAGAAAGTTCCTTTAGTCAGCTGAATCTAGAAAGCTTGTGTCTCTCGCATCTGAAAGATTTCCTATGCTGTTAGTTCAAAGGGTGCTTGAATGAGGTCATGTCTCCTCTGGAACTATTTTAGGAGAAAGAGTGGTATTTGAAATCCAAGTACTTTATTTATGTAAATCTATTTTACTATTGCACATTAAGGAAGCAGTTAACCTTAAGTTGTCCTTGTACTTGAAGAACTACTGTTAAACTTTTTGTGGGCTCTTACAAGTTTTAAGCACGTATTTACAAAATTTTTTCTTGAGAGGAATGCAAGCAACCTGCCAGTCATTTCTGGCTGACAGGGACCTGTCACTAAATGGCACTTTCTCCTTGAGGAGGTGGGGAGCAGACATCTAGCAAAGCCTTTCTCCTCTTTGAAGCACTCCTGCCAGTCAGCAATGACTGTGTGCCAGCAATGGAAGACTTTGGCAGGCAGCATGGTGAGCTGTGGTTATTGAAAACCAGGCTGAAGTAGCAGCAGCTGGCAGCTTGATGAATTTCTGACAGTGTGATGATAACCTGTCTAGTGCTGTCGTCCTCTCAGCTCGGCAGGACCAGAAAAAATCCTGATGACCTAGGGAGGATATGGA
The DNA here is from genome assembly GCF_004027225.2 of Strigops habroptila. Classification (NCBI taxonomy): domain Eukaryota; kingdom Metazoa; phylum Chordata; class Aves; order Psittaciformes; family Psittacidae; genus Strigops; species Strigops habroptila. The sequence continues at coordinate 76,492,720 of NC_046358.1, forward strand.
GAAGTTGTGGGTTTTTTCTACTTTTCCAAGGAATGACTATTTTCTTGCAGCATGAAGGGTTGTTTTAGCATTTGCAGAAATAAAGCCAGAGCATCTTGACTGGCCACTAAGGACAACCTGACCTAAGTATTACAGTTTAATTATCAGTGGAAAAAATGAAATAATTAGCTTGAGTATCATGTTTCTTTCAGAAATCTTATTGCTACCAGAGATACCTATCCCTTGAAGGGGAAGAGTTGACGTTACCCCTCTTGTTTAATGTGTGAATTTGGCAGTGCACTGACAGTTTGTTTCAGTTTGGTAAAGTGAGTAGATGATATGCAGTGTAACTGGGAACAGATCAGATGAAATCCTAAATGGGCACTGGATGATTCCTGGGTACAGAAGCAGGCAATGTTTCCAAGTGATGTGCCGCTCTGGAGCTGTGAAGATACACGGTCAGCAGGGACAACTGTTCCCATCTGACAGGTCAGATAATTCTGTAGCCACGGTAAGCACTACTGCAGGGTGCCTAATTGCTGTTTAAATGAATATCTGAACTTCAGAGTTGTGAAGCAGCCAGTATTGTAGCTTGAGTTGAAGGCCTTTTAGCCTCTCGCTGGCAGTGTTTGTCTGGCCTTTTGGAGAGTAGCATTATTGACTCTCCAAATGAATTATTTCATGCAGCCAGATTGAAGCTAAATAGGTCCCAGTTGTCCCTTTTGGAAAGAATGTGTGCCAAAATGAGGGCTGCTGTGGTGGTCATTGAGAGATGAAGATGCCAGACAAACTTCTTCTAGCATTTGATCTGCAGATAAGACACAAATGTGTATTTAGATCTTGAAAAATGAATTAAGCCTGTCTTTTTTTTCTTGTAAGTAGAAGAGGTGCGCGGAAGAGATTTATATATGCAGATACACAGAACCGCTATGTTTCTGAGGCTAATCCCAAGTACGGGGTATGGTCCTGCAAATTAGATAAAGATGGATGTGTATGGCAGAGCTCCTGCATCTAGGGAAGCTTGCCCATCTGCACTAGCTGTGGGTCTAAATCAAAGTTGGAGTGAAAGTCCTCATTTCAGGAATTATAGGCAATTTTAAAATTCTGGAACTAAGCCTTGTATTTCAACTTAGTCCAATGCTTTGTTCAGACAACCATTATTTCTCATTAGCAGCTACCTAAAAATGTTCTGGAAACCGTCTCATATGAATATAATGGAGTAAAATACAGTCTGAGTATTTATACTGTGCCAAGTATTAATTAACATGAAAGATACCAGCAATTGACTGAACCGTCTGCAAGTAATTTTATTAATATGTTTAATCCTTATTAATGACATATTATAATTATTTGGGTACATGTTTTCCTGGCACATTTAACACTTTCTGGTTTATTCCTAGGGTTTAGCTTATCTTTATCGTAAAGGGAACAATAGAGCCTGAGCTCTAGATTTCCAAACTCTAGCTAAGCCTCCAAGCACTTCATTTAGAAGGAGCTGCTGTAAAGGGTGGCAGCGTGGAGGCCATCACCAGGAATGTTTTGAGTGCAGATATGCATTTGGAGCTAGGGAGGGAGGCCAGTGTCTCTTAGACAGAACTGAATCCTGTTTGAAGGTGTGCATCTGGCTTGTTGGAGCTTTTGAGAATCTCATTGGAGGTATCTGCCTCAAATTGGTTTTAGCCAGATTCGGTGTTCCAGTGACATGCTTGAGTAAAATTTGCATGATGCAGTGAATGAGTTCTTAGCTACCTGCTGAAAACCATGATTATATCAAAGGATGTAGTCATGGTACAGTACACATCTGAGCTGCAAGTTTGAGATACTGTGGCATACAAGCCAGTTTGACACTGAATTATGTTTTCAAATGGCATAATTCTTTTTCCAGCTCCTGCTCCCCCCCAGTCCTTAGATGGATGTATGGATGGAAGGCTTCACTGAGCACTTTATTGGCAAACTGGCATTCTCTGAATGGTGGCTGATAATAGCGTGATGACCTTCCAGTGATAACAGAGTTGCAAAGGAGGTAATTTACACTTGCAAGGACAAGGACAAAATATCCAAATCATATTAGAGAAATCATCAGGTTTATGATGGCAGTGTTTGTTGTATGTGATGTTATCACAAGATGTTGTAGCTAGTTTATCATGCAGTCTAATACACAGACCAGACATGCCAGTTTAAAGAACAATTCCAAATCAAAAGAACTTGTGGGAATTAATTTTGACATGTGCTTTGTGTTTTTCTTGAATGAAAATAGTGGTAAGGGCTAAGACACAGAGTAGTGAACACACTATGTAGTCAATTGGCAACTGGTGCCTCCCTTGTGTTGTGGGTTTTTTGTCATACTTTCCTTTGTTGATGCACAACCAGCATTGGATCTGAGGATAAAGTACAGGCTGGCTGCTGTGGAGCTGGGATCTTGGCTGACATGAACTGAAACTGGTGGGGCACCAACATTCTACACATGCTCAGAATTTTGCACATACATTGGTTTGTGTCATGTTAAATCAGTTTATATTCCTATTGATTTTTGTAGTGGCTTTGAATTACTGTACCTTTGACAGAATAACATTTTATTCATCAGATCTTCTCTAAGTGATTTTGGTAGTATGCTGCTGGCTTGGATGTGCGCTGAAAGTAAACCACAAGGCTCAGATACTTTATTCCAAATTTCAGACACTTAGAAGCAATAAATGATGCCTCTGAATGTGTTCAGCTTTTCAAATGCGTGTGTAGTCATTGCAATAAATGTTAAGAGTTACACAGTATTAGGAGAATAATGCTTTAATTCTGAAATAGCATCTTGTTAATCTAAGGAGTGAATAGGAGTGGAGAAATAAATGAGAAAATGAGTTTGGTTCTTGAAGCAATGTTTCATTAATTGGAAAAAAGCAAACTAAACCCTGCATAGCTGCAAAGTTTGTCAATGCAGGCAAGTAATTAATTTTCATTGTACCAACTACGTTTTGATTTCCAGTAATTGTAGGAAAACCAAAAATGTTTCTTTTAGGAATTGTGTTTTCCCATTACTGTATTAGTTGAGAATATTTACTAATGGCTGAACATAATGAATATTGCTTTTCGCTATCTCAAATTTTCTTTAAATGGCGCTTGCCGAAGGCACTTCAAATCCATCCCAATTACTGTATCACACAGTCATTGTAAAACTCATAATTAGAAATGATGTGTTTCTTATTCTGCACTAAAAACCTTGCTTTGCTAATGTTGTGTGATTTCCCCAGTCACCCTTTAGTGACAAATATTTATTACCACAAATACTGTACAGTATGTGGCAGAAAAGTTATGAGTTGAATTCTGTTGTGTGGGGGGCTGATAGGAAAGCATTGTTTGAATGGACTAGTTGGCTGATACACAAACTGATGGTCTTTGATACCACCAATGATGAAAACCAAGCATTGTGCTGAGGATTTAGTTATACCAGTTACATGTTAAGCATGGCAGTGAGGCTGGAACAAAGTGTGGCATGTTTCCTTGCAGTGGTGTGGCTCTTGAGGGGTCATCTCTGTCCCCTTCTTGAGTAGTGTGGTTACTGTTCAATGCAACCTCCCTGCAGCTTTCCTGGGATGATGCAGTCTAAGCTCCCACCGCTACCTGAAGTAGTTAGCTGGCTCTAAGTCTCAATGGAGATGTGGGGTATTTCTTGAACTGCCATGTCTGGATGTGAGCAGGGCAGTGAGTGTTCTGGTCGTGGTTGCAACATGAGACCTGCTGGGGGCTGAGATGCCACTGAAGGATGAGAAGTTGATCGCTTTCGGGGAGCAAAGAGACAACTGTATTGCAGAGAGCTTGAAAAAATGTCACTTGAAGCTTGACTGTGCGAACAAAAAGCCTCATGAATTAAAGTTTGCATGTTATTTTATAAATGACAAAACTGATTGGAAAATTAAGGCTGCAAATGTTAAGATTTGTCTCTTCCGAATGGAGTTGCTTGATTGAGGAGGTAGTGTGGAACATTTAGTGTTATTTGTGGATCACAAAATGAAGTCATGAATAGCTGTAAGAATGACAAGGTTGGGAAGAAATCACTACCAAGGTTACTCCAAAGTATGCGAGTTTCTGGAACATTAGGAAATTGCTGCTCTCTGGAGGGCCATGCGCTCTTCTGGTATCAGCCAGCCTGGCTCTGCTGAATGTGCATGTAGCAAGGTCTGGCCTGTGCTCAGCCCCACTCTTGTTGGCAAGTGGCTGGGCAGCAGGCACTGCAGGAGGCAGAATGCACTACTATGAGCTGCATGCTCTTCCTGACAACTTGGTTTTGACCCAATTGGAATAGGTAAAAAAAAGTGTCTCCATATCACTGAGTATTATTAGGGATGTGCTATATTGGAACATCTGTGAAGAATTAGTAATGGTAAAATTATAGGTAAATTGAAAGGGAATTTATTGCTTCAGCAAAGTTGACTTTAGGGTAAAGTACAACCCCAAAGGCATATAAATAAAAAATATGAAGGGTGTCAGGCAGGGGATAGTAATTTAAATAAAATTAGCCGAACAACCTAAAATACTTAGAATAATAAACACCTCTAGCCACAAGAGGCTCATTTTACTTAATTCAGAAATATTAGAGTCTGTATAATCGTACTTGAACACATGATGAAGAATGTGTATGGAGATGAGAATATTACATTTGCTAAGTCTACAGAATTAGTCGGAAGTGTACATCAATACCTAATATCTACTTTTTCTCATTTAAAGATTACAGCCTTTTGCTGTCTTCAGATGGGAGTTATATTGACCACAAAATGGGGTAAAACGCTTGATTCTGTTAGTGAATAATAAAAGCAAAAGATGTAATATCACAGAGATGTGGGCAATGATCAAAAATACAAAGACCTGTTCCTTACTGTTTAGCCATAACCCTTGGTCTGGCTGTTGGTGACCAAATACCACCTGCTGCCTATAGGATAGTATAAAAGGAAACTAAACAGAATGTATCAATTGTCTCTGGACATGGGATTATGTGAAAAGAAAACTTTGTTGATGGCTTGTAATTCTGTTTAGTTATCTTTTCTGTTGCTTGCTGTTGTGTGTCAGATGTTTCACATGGGTAGTTTTCTGTAGATAATTTTCCTGAATTATTGAAATTGCCGAAGGTAATTTCAGGCTAATTTTCCTGAAAAATGTTGGTAATTATGTGGTGATGTCCAAGTTGTTTCTGTGCACAAGTTTGATACAGAAAGAATGTCTTTCTAATTAAATAAATAGCCCAGGTTAGTATAATCCTCAGATTACCAATTCTTTCTTCATTCTAAAAGCCAGAATAGTAATTTTGTACTTGTAAAATAAGCATTAATATTCTCTTTTCTCATCTTTAGTGCATTTAGATGACAAAATCTTCTCTTAGGATACAAATGGTCTTTTTGTAGCATTGTATTCTAATATTTATGGGAGACTTTAAGAAGTATTGATTAACTATTTATCATTCCCATTCAACTCTGTTATGAGATTTACAGGACAGTCATTAGTAACTATCCAGTGTGTAAAGCCACAGAATAAGATCTTCCTGATTAACTGATAATTATGGTGTCAGTCCCAACAGGTGGGATTATCTAGTGAGAGTGGGGCATGTTTTCTTTTTCAGGTACCCATCGGTAAAGGTGCAAAAAACCTCCTGCCTACTTAAAACAAACATGACATTATTTCCTAACAATGACTGCACAGGTATAAAGTGATTATAGCTTCTGTAGATTCCTGGGGGCAGCCTTTTTACTTAGACAATAGTTGGCCCAGAAATCTGACTCCTGTGTGACTTTTCTTACAGTTTTGGGTAAATTGCTGATGAAATGGTGGAGATTTAAAGGAAAAGCCATGAGAGGCAATGAGACTGGTTCTGTTAGCATTTCACTTCAAAACTGCATGATTATCCTGAATTGAATCTTCCAGTCATCCATGTATCCATCAAAAAACACGTCGTTTTTTGGGAAATAACTTTAGTGCATGTGATAGTTCAGATTTCTCCAAAATAAATCGAGATCATCCACTGTAGGTGCATTTCACCTCTTGATGCAGGTGGTCTTTGAAGAAGTCTGCAGGACATCTTAAAACATGCATGGTGGAAATATACAACACATAGGCCTAGTCTAGTACAAAGTGAAAAAAGCCTTAGATTTTACAAGGTGTCAAGGTTGGTGCCTTAGCACCAACTGCTTTCGTTACTGATTGCCTACTGCAGCCCTGAATTACGAGATAATACAGACAGAGTCAGTCTGACCCTATTCTTGCCACCCAATTACCATTATGGGTGGAAGCTTTAGTTGTTCTGTATCCTGAAATTCCTGATTGCACTGGATATGTGGAAGCTTGAGTGAAAGAAAAGAGCAATTTGGATATTGCAGTAGGAAAAAGTATCCATGACGCTTAGATCATGACTTTTATATTAACATTTTTTATTTCTACTTATCCAGGTTTTTGGTTTTGGTTTTTTTTTCCTCTGTTTGGCAGTACGTAGTGCTGTAGCAGTTAGACCTGAATTGAAATCTGGCTACTCACCAAAATCCTGAGTTCTTGTCATACCAGTCTAAACTTCCTCCTACCTGGCAGCACAGGAGCAATGTTAAGGCTCTGAAAACAGCTGGATTCTAGAAATTCACATGAAAGGTTACTGTAATACTAAAGGATACATAAACCCGGGCTGCACTGAAATCAGCTGCAACACTTTATTCACTGAAGTGGGACTAGGTGTTTTCTCACTGCTAGTAAGCAGTTACAATGTGAAACGCATTATTGCTATATTAGCTATGATGTCAGATGCAGTGCAACATCACCCCCACCACCAAGTCTGAGCACCTTACTGAGGAATAAGTCGCAAACCACTACATGGACATGGACTATTAACAGGTTTAACTGGAAACATAACAAATAATTAGATTGCTTCCTAAATAGCATGCATTTACTGACTGCCAGCAATGAGTTGATCCTTCAGTAAATAATAAACCAATCAATTTGAAATAGTTTATTGTGTTAATCTGTCTCAAACAGGGGTTACCGTGCCAGAAGTTTATGCAATGGCTTAAAATGGGAGCTGTGAATGGAGGAGGACTGTTAAGAAAAGTAATTAATGTCATCGAAAATAGAATTTGTTCCTGTGAGGTGGGAGTGCAGATTGAACACATGAGCTCCACTTACATTTTGTTGTGCAATAGCCTTTTTTTTTTTTTTTTTAATAACACTGCAAGTGAATTGTGATGGAAAAGAGAATCACTGGAGTAGAGATTTTTTGGAATGTTTTATTTATAGCAGCTTAGGAAAGATGCAGAGTGTGTTCTATGTGAAATAGCTGTTCTGCAGTACTCTGACAAAGTCATGAAAGAAAAAACCTCTAAGCTGGCGTTTAAATAATGCCTGCTTGATGTTAGTAATTTCAAAAAGGTCACATTTTAAATTTAGACTAACTGCTTAGCTTTGACATCTGAACTTTATTATTAAATTTGCTATTTACCAGCTGACAATAGAATTTTTTACATTAAAATGTTTTTAAGAAAAAGATATTTCTAAGCCTTAAGTATCCTTTGGAGCCCCGAAATGTATGGATGTACTTTGTGATTAATATGTATACGTGGACACTAAAATGTGTGTTGTAGATGCTTGTGTTTATACACAAACTACTGCAGCTGTGAGTTGTTCATAAGTGCTCAATTGTAATCTGGTTAATCTTCACCTGTTTTCCTAAGCCAGTTTTTTATTGCGGAGGTGAGGGGGGAACAATGGCACAATCATCACATTTCTTTCCTAAACATTACATGTATCTGTGTGCAAGTAAGAACTGTCCAACTCTTCAGTATCACAGTAGATTGGTAACACTAATTGTCCAAAAGTGTTCTCCAGCTTTTCAATATCAGGAAAGAGTTATTACCAAGGCTGTGTGACTGGGGAGCTTTCAGGCCATCATAAAGTTAAGATGCTCACGTGAGGGCAAATATTTTAACAGACAGACACCTATGGATGTGCAGAGTGGTTGGGTCTGCTGAGACTTCCTGAAAGGAAGATGTTTGCTCCACTCTTACTAACAAGAAAATTTTGGTCAACTGAAACTACTTAACTTTTTTGTTAGGGTCAGGGAGGAAAGTTAAAAGCATAATATTTAGATTATTCACTTGCAAAGACTAAATTTCAAAATGCTCTACTTTTATTTAAATAGGGGTAAAGTAACACTGGTTAGTCTGAGTCAAAAAAACATTTTTCTTTTTTCCCGTCAGTGAATCCAAAAATCAATTTGCTTGTACAGCTTTGCTGTGGAGTAGTGTGCCTTTTGTTACCATTGCTTTCCTGACTGTAAATGCATTTTAATTCTGTTTCACTTTAACATTCTTCAATCTCTCAGGTTTTTTCCTCCCAGCATTTTATGCACAATATTTGAATTACATGGGCAAGATAAGGACGCTGCTTATTGAAAAGTGTGACAGGTCGGCATTAACCTGTCCAGAATTCATGTCTGATAGAGCAGATACTGTTTAGATGAATTATATACCCGGTCTCTAAAAGCTTTTAAGCAGTAAACCAAAGCCCTTTTCTTTAACAATTCAGTATGAGATCAAATCTCTTTGTATTTTCAGTAATCCATGGTCAACACTGAGGCACCAGTACAGTGTTACACAAGACTTTTGGAGGCTGGGCTGTTCTTGTTGCTTGAGTTCTGGTTTCTAGGTTGGTGTTGTATTAATGTGGTATTTTCCTTGTGGGATATTGAAAATCCATCAACACATAGGCAATTCCTGACACTGGCAGGGTTCTCATTCACTGCATCTATGTGAAGCAGTGACTTTCTGTGGCCAGCAGTTATGTTCCTCTCCCTTGCTACCTTCACCTTCCTTTGGACTGGCCATTTGGTTGTGGAGGAACTGGTGCTATTGGTGGTTCAGCACGTATCCATCAGTCTGAGGAAAGACTATGTGTAGAAGGATGTTCTTTTTGCCAAACCGGAGAATCTGATCAGTGGAGCCCTAAATAAGGCTTTTGCATTATCCTTTTACACCATCCTTGGCAGATGGGCATGCTCTGACCCTAGCTTCAGTTCAGGACCATCTCTACTTTAAGTAACTTGTCCTCTAAGGCAGTGCTTATGGATTCCAGGGTGCATGAAGGAGGGTGCTAAGAGAAGGCTAGGTTCATTTAGAGATGGAAAGCAGTGCCGGCGTGATTTGCAGCAAATGTTGCCGCTGGTCCATGTTTGCTGCTGTTGTGGATTTGTATTTTCTCTTAAACTACACTAGATGGCAGTGGAGGTGAACGGGATTGCCCCGGGTGTTTGCCAGCTTCTGTATCTTACCCTAATTGGCTGTAGACAGAACTGCCCAGGACTGGCTGTAGAAGAGCTGGCTACCCTTTTTGTGCTTCTGAACCCCAGAAAACCCAGCTGCTGAACTATAGTGGTCAAGCAGAGGACTGTCAGCTGGTGCTGGGTGGAGGGGGTGAGCCTGGGACAAAACTAGGTGCCCAGCCAGAGACCTTGCTGGGAGTGGGCAGCCCTCAGTGAGGGGGTGTGAGGCTGAGCTGCAGGGGCACAGGACAGATGCTCATAAAAGGAGCAGAATGGTGTTGAAAAGAGCTGTTAAAAGTTTTTTGTTTCTTTGTTTGGTTTTTTTTTTTTAGGTGTTGGTTCAGGAATCACCTGTGATTTTTAACATGTTTGTGTTGAACAATCCTTAGCACAGCCCTGCTAGTGATTACTGGTTTGTGACTGCTGAACTGCATCCTCTGAGCCTTTTGAAAGCTATTTGTTTTCATGTCTCTGACACAGTGTTGTTGCTGTTCCTTGTGGAAGCCTGCATGTCATCTGTAATTAAGCTTTTTCTTTGGCCTTCTGCCACCTGGCCTTGGCAAGAGCTCTAACCCACCTTCACCTGATCAATCTTTAAGTCCTAGTGGTAAGTAGTGATGTTCAAAGCTGACCTTCAAGGTTTAGCAGAAGGTATGTCCTGCTGATATACCTGAGTCTTTGGCCTGAAGGGTAGAGTACAGCTGTCAGCTCTGTGGAAGCCAGCTTGTTTCTCCTGAGGGTCTGGGGAAATCAGGTTTGTGGTTAAACTCATTCTCTTACTTGTTCATATCTGCCAAATCAAAGATCCTTGTCCTGCTCTTGGAGCCCATCAGTAAATTGGACCCCTAAAAATGCCTGATGTGCTGTGAAGTGTGGGTGTCTGAGGGTTTGGCCAGGATGGTGTTTTCAGTATGCAAATTCAATGGATTTGTAGACATAACATGTTTGTGGATCAGCATAAGTGTGTGAAACTCTCTCTAAGAAATAAGAGATGCAGTGCTAGTCTACAAGGAAAGGGGGTGTGTGTGGGGGGGGTGAATCAGAGGAGAAAAACTTCTCTATCTTATTTGGGAAAAGCCTGAGAATGACAAACTGAAACAGAGATGGCAAGTCTGAAGTGGAACTGTCGTAACTTCTTTGCTGTCTTCTGCATATTGATAAGGGTGGGATTTTCCCTGTTGCAGATAGCAGGAAAAAAAGAATCCGTGCTCTTGTGTTGAATCAGGCACAGCACGAACTCCAGGAAGCCAGTTGTTACTTTAGGAATGAATTTGGCCCAGTGAATGTCACATTAGCACATTTGGAGCACAAAATGCCCTTTCTGAAAATTTCTATTGATTTTTATGACAAACAAAATATCACAGAGTACGAGCACAAATGCATTACTCCCTTCTGCAGTGAAATTACAAATAATACTAGTGGGACAGCTGCTGCAAGGGGATTCATCAAGCCATTAAAACATGGGGGGGCCTGATGGTAAATCTCACACAAGAGAGTTAAGAGAAGACAGGAGAATTAAGATCTTTCTGTCTGATTCACCTGGGCTCAGATTACTCATGAAATAATTTTTCTGCTTTTCCAGGCCTTTTATGACCGAGGCACAGTTGATATTGAGTGATTTTGGTGTGCATAATTCAAGTTACGTGGCATTTGTCCTTAATGTTGATTAAGAGTTCTGCCCTGTATAATTTCATACTAATAATGAAGCACTTCTATAATGATATTGTCAGGTATTCTGATCAGTGAGGATAGGATTTTTGTAACCTATATTGCTACATGATGCTTACCATGCACATACACTGACTATACACATACTCTACATTGAGGCCTGTTCTCCCTTCCTCTACACCATGCCTTTCTGTTGTGCAGCCCCTGAGGGTGCTAGGTCTGGATGAAATTATTGCTGTTGCTGCAGCAGTCTACAACCCTGCTGAAGCTGAAGTCACTGTTGCAGGCAAATATGGTGTAGCAGAACCTGACTGGTGTCATTCCTCTTCCTCTTAAAGAAACTTAATTTCTTTGATCTCCTGTATTTCACCTGCACAGTGGGTGGGTCTGGCAGTGGCTGAGAGACATAGCAGATGTGTTTAGCTCAGAGGTTTGATGGAGAGGAAGAGAATTGGGAGGGAATATGCAAGATAGAACTGAATGGTTGGGCCTGGAATGTGAGACATCCAGAGGCTGACAGCTTTCTGTCCCTTGCACAGATTGCTGCGTTGTAGGCGCTTCACCCAGTGCAGTCCCATTTGGAAGCTTAATGCGGTTCATGCGGTTCTATATAAAGGTTGTCTTTGCAGTAAATTATGGGTGTTCCCTCAGCAGCAGTGATCCCTTTAAGCTTGTGTGAACAAGGTCTGCAAGAGGAAAGACACATGCAAAAGAGAAGACAGTGACTGTTGAACAACCCCTTTTCTAATCACTTGTTCCTTCTATTATGGGCTTAAAAAAAAGGGATTTCTGCTTTCTAGAGCTGTTTTGTTCTTCTCTCTGGATATGAGTGTCTGCTTTTGGTCTCTTGGGTGAAGACTAGAGCCAGTCCCTTGGCAATTTGGTGTTTTGTGTTGGTGATTTTTTTGGTTGGTTGGTTTAGTGTGTGTTTGTTTGTTTGTTGTTTTTTGGATTGGTTTTTTTTTTTCCTCACTGCAAAAAGGAAGCTGTAGTGTAGGAAGGAGCCTTCCCTTCAGGGTATGGTAGCTGGCTGCGCACCAGGTCTACACGGATATGGTAAATGGAGCCACCACCAGTGTGGTTCTGCTGGGAGAATCCAGCTTTGCTTTCCGTATCAGGGGTATGGAGGCAGTGGTTTGTTTTGAATTGGATCCCCTAAGGATCTGTAACCTCTTGTATTCCTGGTATATGATCTTGGAATCTGACCAAGTGTTACAATTCCCATAATCCGAATGGCTTTTCATGTGTTTTCTGATTATTTTAAGGGTTGGAAGGACAAGAAGAGGCACCTTCCTGGTTATGTCACTAAATTGTTATACTTGTTTTTCTTGTCATGGCTGATATGTTCTGTTCACCTACTTTTGTATTCACTTTCTTCTTACACCGCATCTATACTTTCATATGTGTAAGCAAGGTATTTAATTTTTAAGTTCTTCATCACAAGTGTTTCCCTTCAACTTCCTTCTCTCTTCCCAAGGTAATGGAAATCCATAGCATATTCTCTACAAGACATTTTGTTCTTGTAAGATGAGTTATACTTTGGCTTGGAACACATCGTTGTTGTCTTTTGAATTTGAAGCCCAGCAGAAGAATTTTCCTCAAGACCTCAGTCTGAGTGTTTTATTTTCCTGAAGTGCTATAAGAGAAAGTTCTGGTAATCAATCTTGGATATAAGCACAGGATTTAAAGTTTAGCTAGCAGAGAAAATGAAAAATAGGTAGATCATGCCGTATTTTATGTTTTAATATGGTAATAGATGAGAGGTTGACTACAAGTTAAGTGGATGTAACTGCACACATATGCTTGGGCTTATACATGTGCATGCACATGTATAGGTTAGCTGAGGCTGCCAGTCATTACAGGTCAGATGTGAGGATGATTAAGCATGGTTTGTGAGACTTGCCTTAAAAAGAGATATTTCCAAAGCCCTACTCTGGCTGCATCATCTGTTACCCTTCTGTGTGACCTTTTATCTGTTGTCCAGTATGCGTCAGTCACTGCTCTGTTGTTGCAAGATGGTCTGTGGACAAACCCTATCGAGTACTGCAGTTCTAGAGCAAAAGAAAGCAGTTCATTTTTAAGAGCTGTCAAAGACATCTTTCCCTGGACTGGCTGCTGTATCTTGAGGTGTGAGACCAGGGCTTGCTAATATCCTTCATATGAGTAATGACCAAGGAGCCCATGGGTACAGTGGCTGCATTTGAAACACATCCTGCTTTCAGAGCCTCTATTCTGTACCTTAATGTTTTTTCATGAGTCCTGATGTGGGATCATCTACATTCTTCCTACGTAAAAATAACTCATTTATATTGTTCCCTTGTCCCTGCCTTCTCTACATTATGTGAGGGTTTTTTTGGGGGGTTGTCACAGCTTGGTCTTAATTTCAGTAACTGAAAACTCTGTGAATGAAAGCTTCCTTTTAAATAGGAATACATTATACAGAAACATATACAGATTTTATTGTTAGACATGTATTTGAGGGTTAGGATTGAAATTTATGTTCAGTGTTTTGGCAGAGAGGCTTTCCATGTGAAGAAGTTTAGAAATCAGATTTCAAAAGCAGCACTGTGAGGTTTGATCTCATGGTGTGCCATGACAGGCGTACAGACAGCAACATCTGTATCCATGGATGATGTTTAAGAGTTTTGTTACAGGAATTGGTGGAGCCAGATTCTCATACCTCATGAACTGCTGAGCTTACAACACTCGAACAAGTGTTTGCATATCTAGGTAAAGCCATGAGGGAAGAGCTTGTGAAATTCTGGAGGAGGTCCCTTGCTTTTCTGTAAGCTGACTGGAGTTCTTAGTGGTTTAAAAGTTGCTGCCCTCGAACAAAATTAGGTTACTTGGTGCAAACAGGGGAGACATTGCTGGTTTCTCATGGTGCATTCTAATATTCTTCGTTTGGCATGTTGTCTTCCAGAAAATATTATTCTTGGCTCTCTGTTGGTCTGAGCCTCTACAACTAGTTTCCAAGCATGCTAGCTTGGACTGCTTAGTGTGGACGGCTACATATACTGGCAGAGTCAAGTCACCAGTGATCTTTGTGAAATCATCTCCTTGCTAAGAAGGAGCTGTTGGTGACCTGAGTCTTTGTCTCTTTAGTGCACGAGTGTTATCTAACTACTTGGCTCCAGTTTCTGAAAGGATATGTTCAGCAGGGCAGGCATTCAAGATGGACAGATACAACAGACCTCTAATGCCTTCTTGTGTGTTCTTCCCGTACAGTAAAAGTTCTAAGTGATTATATCACTACACAAAACCAGTGCATCTCTGGGAACAGTATGCTGCTTGCTTAAAGCTTAAATGCTTCTGGGAAATGCATTAAAATGGTAGCTTATTCCCAGAAATGCCAGCAAGCCTGTTGTTAATCAACTGTGTATGGCCAGGTGTTCTTCCTGCACATCTCAAGACAATTTCCAAGATTTATTGTGCAACAGATGTTAAACTTTATGCTTTTTAGTTTCTGGTGTGTTTCTTGACCCTTTTCTAAATAATGGAGATTTTTGCCATCTTCCTGTTCTGTTTATGTAGAAATCAAAAGGCACAGCAGAAGACTCTAGTACTGGAAGTTCAACAGCTGTCATAACAGTGGAAAGAGATTATATTGAAAAGGGTACGTTGCAGTGACAGTCCTATGAATATTCAAATGTAGTCCGTGTACCTTGTTCAGCTTCTCTGATATTCAAGGAACAATCAGATTAATCACTATATACAGCCTTTTACAGAAGCTGCTTTGTAATACTTGCATAGTCTACCAGAGTTTATTGCTATTGCTTACAGGCAACATACAAAAAGCTCTAGTGGCTGGGTTGCAGCCTGTGCTTCTCCAAGTTAGGGATAAGGCAAGAGCACAGGGAAGACATAATTATGAGCAAAAAATAGGATGTTATTAAATTAGCCTTGGTTTGAACTTCCATTGTGGTGTAATTGCTATACAGGAGTTCTGTGGGTTATTGTATGCTTTCTCTCAGATGTCAAGTCATGCAAATGTTTATTGCAAGCCTTAAATAAATGGAGCAGACTGTACATTTGTAGGTCTGTCTTGCTCACGTTCAGCTGGGACTCCTGGTGGGTGAGGTGTGAAACTCAGCCTGCTGCCCTCCCAGGGGGCAGAGCAAACAACAAGGGTTCACTGACTGGCCCTCAGCAAACCTGTCCTGTGGGTAGCAGTACTGATTGAGCTACCAACAGGGAACAGTTAGTGTACTTAAAACAGTTTTGTAGTCCTAATCTATTGCAGTTTGTCCTTCAAAATCCCAATTTTCCTTTTGAAGTGGTTCATAGACTTAATTTTGTCAAAGGTTTGATCCAGTTTATTTTTGTTTAAATCCTATAAAACATTTATTCTGATTTCCCAAGCCATCTTTTTTTCTTGCTTCTCGCTAGACATGGTGCCTCTGTACCCTTTCTTCTCCTGTTTGCTAAGTTTAAAACTTTTTCTTATTTAAGAGTGACTGAGCTGGGAAACTAGCTACCTCTGTATGTGCTAGCCTAGGCAGGCTGTTTGATGCCTACCTTGTGAAAACACAGTAAGGAATATACATACACATGGAAAGCATGTTGCATTCCCTGGCACAGCCTGGAAACACCTTGACTTGCTTTAGACTTGCTATAGCCGTTCATGGCTGAAAAGGTTATTCAACATAACTAATGATGGCGGAGCAGGGTCCTGGAGAAATAATTACACTGGCTGTCAGGAAAAGGTTTGCCTCAAAGTAAAAAGAAAATGGACACATCTCTAGATTACTGTTTGCCAAATGCTGATATTGCCATAGAAGTGAAACTCAAGAAATGAAGATGGAGTTGCATAAGTAAACAGAAAAGCCTGCCTTATTGTCAGTACCAGACACTTTGGACACAGCGTTACTTTCTGAGTAACTGATGACTTATGTGGTTATCTATATGGAAATATAGGTGCCTAATATTGTAGTATGCAAATCAGAAGAGGTTTCGCCCAACTTCCCTGACTTATTTTCTCTACCAGCAAAATAGGAATGAATGTCTGTTTGTGCTGGAGGTGTGAATTATGAGTTAGGGATTTATATTTTTTTCCTAAGGCTTTAACAGTGGTTTGAAAAGTCTTCTCGTATTAATTATTTCCTATTTCCAAAACAGGTTAATTCCAGATTACAGGTGGGGAAACTGACACAGGGAAATATCTCCTTGATTTATATATATATAAAATTTAATCTGTGAGTCTGTTTCTGAATGTCTTCACAAAGCAGCCTCTCTAATGCTTAGGAGATGTTTTGAAAGTGCAAGCTTACTAAGTACCGAACATTGTAGACATTTCTACCCTTGAAAAAAACTGAAAATCACTCTCTTAGGTGTGGAAAACACATAAAGAAAAAACTTATCTTAAAATAAAACAAATAATATGGTCTTCTGTGTTGCTTGCAGTTGCTCTTGGCCTTATGTGGAAGTTAGTATGCTTTTTTTCAGGGCAGTGGTACTTCGATGTACATTCAAGTCAGCAAGAATGAACCAGTCAAGACAGAATGAACCCAGCAGGTTTTAAGAGCCTCCTTGTATGAGTGTTTATGGATGAGTATGATTTGTTAATAAGTTCAATTTGCTTGAATGGGTGGTTTGAATTTGGTGGGTTGGAACTGTGGCAGGGGGGTTGGAACTAGATGATCTTGAACGTCCCTTCCAACCCAAACCATTCTATAATTCTATGAATGAAGCACACGAGAATTTCTTCTGTGTAAATCCAGTGCAAGCACAGTAGCTTTGGTTTGCATTGGAGTGCACTGAAGTTGCATGCTGAGAACAAAAGACTAGTAGGTATTTCTCTGATTGACACAACTTCTGATAGCTGTTGTTTTTATTCTTTGCTTCCAAGCTGTGCGTTTGTAACCCTGCTGGTAGCAAGGTAGCACTGAAGATTTGAAAAATAATAAATATACCTCAGCATGTTTCAGTGTTTAGTTTTATTATAGTGCTATATGAATGCTTGTAAAAGTAAGTTATTAATAGCATTGAATTTGGCTAGTGCAAGACATGCTGCATATAGATTGGGAAGAGGCTTTTTGTTTTGTGCAGCTCTGATGGTATTACTTCATCTTGGTCTGAGGGAACTTTTAATTCAACCTTTAACAGAATGTACCCAACCAAAGAATGTCAAATGACAGACTAATTGTAGATAGTGGGCTATAACTTCTAGTGTCCTGAGGGCTATTGCAATTTTGTGAACTTACAGCAAGGTCTAGAATTTGCCAGGCTGAGGAATCCATTGACTTGTCAGATAGGAGTAACCTGTGGCTAACAGTTAACACCCAGGTGAATGCAAGAATGGTGAAAGTAAGGATGAGTTTGGAGAAAACCAGGTTCATTTTTTATGCATCCTTGATTCTTTATCCATTGGCTCTACTAAGCATAATAGTATTAAAAATTGCAGAAGAGAAAGGGCTGCTTTTTTTTTTTTTTTTTTTTGCCAGCAAATGCTGAATCAGTGGAAATGAAAAATGTGAGATTTTGTCAATATATTTGAAAACGGTATGAATTCATCCATCTTACTTTTTTTGTAAGTCACAGACAGTTGATGGAAAGTGTTTTGATCTAGTCAGAAGGAAATATGTATAGTTAGAAAAAAGGTGAAAATCTGGTTAGAAACATCAACTTCTTTCTATAATCTGTGTGTAAAAGGGAAAGATTAAGAAGTCATTGGACCACAAATACAGGGTTTAGCACTATCAGAATTTCAGCTCAGTGACTGTATTAAAAATCAGGGGCATTTAAATAGATTTTTAAGAGCTGTCACACTGTACGCAGTATCTAGAAAGGGAAACCTTAGCCTGCTAGCTTTGAGTGAAAACTATTTGGATTTATCATCAAGTGTAACACAACGCTTCATGATATACGTTCACTACTACACACAATATCAATCATTCAAAGTACAATGCTATATATGCTATGATGGGTTGTTGTGACGAATTGTGTAAGGGCAGTGCTGGAAAAATTACTTGACTTTGTCTTCCAACCTAAGAATTCCTCCATGCTTGCTGTCACATGGGAAAGTGTAGTTGTACCAGAAGATTAAGTGTCTGATCTTTAACAACATGTTAAAGATACAGGTTTTACAAGGGGTGTGCAATGAAAGCAAATATTTAGATTTTTGGGGTTTTTGGTTTGGTTTTTTTTTTTTTAAAGTTGTGATTGAGCTTGTTCTTTGAGGAGTCAGAGCTCTGATCATAAGAAGGATATGGGCCTGTTGGAGCGTGTCTGAAAGAGGCCATGAAGATGGCTGGAGCACCTCTCCTATGAAGGCAGGCTGAGAGAGCTGGGCTTGTTCAGCCTGGAGAAGAGAAGGCTCTGGGGGGACCTTAAAGCAGCTTCTGGTGCCTAAAGGGGCTGACAAGAAAGCTGGAGAGGAGCTTTTTGCAATGGCGTTTAGGGATCGGACAAGGAGAGTGGCTTTAAACTAAAAGAGAGTAGATTTAGATTAGACATTAGGAAGAAATTTCTTACAATGAGGGTGGTGAGACACTGGCACAGGTTGCCCAGAGAAGCTGTAGCTGCCCCATCCCTGGCGGTGTTCAGGGCCAGGTTGGATGGGGCTTTAAGCAACCTGGTCTAGTGGAAGGTGTCCCTGCACATAGCGTAGTCTCTATGATTGCCACCAAGATCCAAAGAGGTTGTAACTATAAGATCTTTAAGGTCCCTTCTAACCCTAACCATTTCATGATTCCATGATGACAATTGGCTGTATTTACAAAAACACTTCATGAGTCTCAGTGGAGGTGTATTTAATGTGAGATGGGAAGGAGGTAATTTCCTCCCCCCCCATTAAACAGTGACAGCATGTTCAGTCTTCCTTGCAGATAATTTTCTAAACTGCTGATTATTGTAATTATTGAATTAGCTGCTGTTTAATTTCTGGGCTTTCTAATGGACCTGCAATATTGAGGTGTGGTGCCTGCCACCTGGACACAGCCTTCCACCTGAAGCATCACCAACAGCATAAGGTGTGATTCTGTCATGTACAGCCCAGCATCATTGGTGTCTCTGTCTGGCACAGGTTTGGGATATTGACTTATTTCTAAGTGGCCACAGAAAAAAGTTTTTTTGTATGTTTTTTCTAAAATAATTCCATAAAATGAGCACACACACTGAAGAAAGTTTACTACTGAACTGAGGAAACACAGTTATCTTGGTATCATAGAGACACAGGCAACATATTTTCAAGGAGTTAGTGGTTGTTTGGAAAGATAGAACAAGAGTTCTATAGAGTATAATATACTATATCTATAATATAGAGTATATTAGCATAGTGCTAATACTGTGTTATCCCACTGAGCAATCCTTCTGTCCACAGTATGGAGGAGTGGTGTGCAGTGCAGTGAAGGAGTGCTCTAGAGGCTTCAGCAAGCAAGCTCAGGGGTTAAGTTAGGTAATTTAGAAAGCTTGGAGCCAGTGATGGTCAAAGCAGGAGATAACCAGCGTGTGATGTGAAGTAATTGTCCACCACGAACAGCCATGGCAGGGTGTGCATCAGTGCTGCTATAACACTGTTCATTATGGCTGTATATGTTCACCTGTGGTTATGAAAGCATAATAGGTCAGGGTGTAATTAGCCATTTTAAATTAGTATTTACTAACTACACATAACCTCTCCTGTTTTCTTGTAAACTACTCTGGCACACCTCAAATGTGGAGAGTAGACTGATGAGCACAATAAATCATTGCTTAGGCTTTGTAAAGGTTTCACTCAAATGGAAATACCATGCATTTGAATTGCAGCCACTTATGCAGACTTTCCAGTGTCAAACTCTGTGACTGTACATCACTGGATTAATCTTCCCCTTCAACAAATCTATGAAAATGTATTAAATGTCTGCATCGATCTTGCTGTCACCTCATGTCTCTATGGAAATTGACATACAAATGTTAATGCCCAGAAAAGATAGAGAGATTATATGGAGATATTGCTGTAATCTGCAGGGAAGGTTATTCATGAAAACTTGATTGTTTTATATAATCCTGTCAAAATGCCTCCTAAGGTAAAGTAGGAATGTAGTTAACGTGTTTTTGCCATGTCAGTCTCTCCCTATTTAAGCTGTCCTTGCCTTATGTATAGCTCTCGAGCTAACAACTGCCCCATCTGGTTTTGACTCTGAGATGTTGTTTACGCTTATACTGCTGTATTTTAATTTTAATTTTGGATCTTACTGGTGAGTGCTTATGTGTATAAAGTAACTCTAGCCCCTTGAAGAGCTGACTTGTAAGATATCAGAGATACTGCCAGGATGAATGCACCTGCAGTGAAGTTTGCTAGCTTCTAGACTGTGGCAAATGATCCTGCTGCCTCAATTTTTGCTGCTATTGGAAACCTTGAGGTTCTCTTAAGTAATGTTTTCTTCTTATTTTTGCTATACTTTGAAGGCTGTTTGTTTGTCTCTTGCCATGAGATCTTTTAGTATAAAGAATGCTCAGCCCTCTTGTTCTGCCTCCTGACTCTCCTGGATGGAGATCTGAGAACTTAAAATTTGAATGTCCCCCTTCCCACCACATCTTTCCCCCCTCCCAAGAGTGTAAAATCCCAGTCTCACTCTGAGACTGCAGTCTGGATTGAGACAGGCAGTCAACAAGAATGTCCAATGCTCAAGATTTACCTGGTACCTTGCAACTGGCTTAGAGGAGCAGGATCTGCAGGGTAGCCAGAAGACAGCTCTCTGCTTTTGTGTAGCGTCATCTTGTAAGGTGCTGGGGTTCCACTATCAAATGACATAATTCAATGAGACTCAAATACATCAAGCAGTGGCCTTGTTTTCCCATTTATCTTGCAATTCCTTTGGTTTGTATAAAGCTAGATTAATGTATTTTTAAAAAGTGTGTGGATGTTCTTAGTGTTTAATGTTTTGATTACCCAATAAATATGCTTTACTAATAGCAATTCATATGCCCTGCTTCTTCCTCTGCAGCCAAACAGGACAGAGGTGCTTGTACAGAGAGTTCCTTGAGAGCAGCATAAACTGTTCCACAATTTCTGCAAAGGAAATGTGTTATTTAAGGTTGTGTTGTTAGCAAAGCTTAAGAAGTGTGATTCTGTGTTTGATCAACTTGGGCAGATAGAGCTGTATACTGTGAGGGATGTATAAAACTTGCATGAAACATGACTGTGTAAATACTGGGGAATTCATGCTGGAAAACACTCTTGGATGGCCAAGAGGAGTGCCTATAGTATTTAAACTTCAGGTTTGAAGGTTTTTTGTTGGTGGGGTTTTTTTTTGTTTGTTTTTTTTTTATTTTTTTTATTTTGGTTGAAGTGGTGTAAACCAAGCAAGGTGGCAGCTGATGTGGATGGAAGCATTGTGAATGATGCTTCTGGTGGGGAAAATGCAATTTCCTTGCAAGAGTGAGACACTTAAAAAATGAATGAAGGCTGCTAATGAATGAAGCTTAGCACTTCCTCCTTGTTCATATGTAACCTAGAAAAGTATTGTGGTATGTATTGGCAAGACATCAAGTCAACAGACCAAAGTTTTGAAATCTGAGCTGCATTTGAGGGTTTAGAGGTAATAGATTTCATTCAAACAACATTGGTTTTTTGCGAGAGCTGGTTTTATTTTTAAGATTAAATTTTGGTGACTTTACATATACTATTTTAAATTTCTGGCTTCTTTGTGTAATACTAAACTACAGTGTTCTGTAAATTCATGCCAGTATACTTTTCCAGAACCCTATGCACTATATTAAAAAAAAAATCAATGGCTAACCTGGAGGACTTCTGTGCTGCTCCTATATCCCAGGGACAAGGAATCAGAACTTTAGTCTGATCTAGCTACTGTTATAAAGTAATACTTCAAGCAGGGAGGGTTTAGCTAGCACTGTAAATGAGAAAATCTGGGAGGTATTTCATATGATTAGCTTCAGGGCAGAGTTTAAACAAGAGGGCAATGTGTTCCATGAATGATTACGGAACTAAAGAAAACTGACTTTCAGTTTAGAAGAATAAGCTGTTAATATACAACAAAGTTTGTCTTTTTGGGATATTACCATGTGTTCAGTCTCTCTGAGAAGCCTATTTTTCTCCTTGGTGGTGTCACATTGCTGACTTCCTACAAAGCCTGTATCTCTAATATACCTAGAATGAGCCAAGTTTGACTTCTTCAATTCTAAAAAAGGCAAAGTGAGCTGCTTCCTCGGAACTTCTGAAAGCGTGAGACATGGAGCTTGGCCATATCACCGTTTCTCTGGCATGGTGCCTATTCTTGGCCTTATTAAATAAAATGCAAGATTAAAACATCCAGTGCCTAGGAAGGGAGTGATAGGAATTGATGGATGACACACACGCCTCAGTTTATCTGTGTGATCAGATAAGAGGTGCCTCTACACAGACATTCTGTCTTCAGCAGATAGATGTTAAGTGTAGGGGGGGAATATAAAAAAGTACAGAGTGTCAGTTCTCCAGTCTCCTCTCTGGGAGTCTATGGTTTGGTGCCACCCTAGCTGGGATCTGCAGACTGAGTGTCATGATTCTTATCCCTGGTGAGCACTATGGACTCACCTAATCTCTCAAACCCATTTGCACTTTTTTTACCTTTGTAATGTCCAGGGGCAACAGATTTAGTATCTATTGTTTGGCTGGAGGAGTGAAAGGGAAAGTAGGATTGATCTAAATTTATAATTAATTCTCAGCCAGTTAAAAGGCAGGAGAAGATTAATAGAGGTAGAAGGCTTTGTAAGGAGGAATAGAAATTCTCTGAGGAAACAACAGGCAAATTGAATGTCCATTAGACAGGCAGTTTTGTTTCTCTGAGGAAAGCTATGATAAACAGCTTATACAGAAAGTGTTATACAGAAACACTTGCCTGGGTAGGACAAAGGTGAGCTAAGGGAGTTTTCTGCAGTGTTTTAAGGGTGGAAGGGGGGATGTTGTCTGGCAGTGACCAGTAGAAAGGAGCTGGTGCCTGAGACAGGCCTACCCAATCCACAGGTCAAGATATCTAGTTCGATAATACTTGCTAAGGCTTCCAAGGTAAAAGCAAATATGTACAGATATGAGTAAAGTGTACAGCCTCTTCAAGGAAATCTTTTTCTTGATTTTTGTGTGTCTGGGTGAAAGAATAAATGTAGGGTTGTGTTTGGGGTTGGTTGTGGGTTTTGGCAAGCTGGACATATGGGCAGCAAGATAAAAGTTGTCACTGAAGGGATTACCTGGAGGCTGCAGTTCCCTCTGGGATTAAGCAAGGTGTGTCCATGCAAAGTGGTAAAGGCTCCTACCTTTACCTCCTGGAAGCAGACACCAACATTAGAGCAAACAGAAAAATGGAATGGCTGTGGTGCAGGAGGATGCTTTCTGTGAGTTTGAGACTGTCCTGTAAAAATGAGAAAAGTGTAAAGAGAAGAGTCAAGATAACACTGCCTGCAGCTTACAACGTTCTAAATCTGACTGAGATTCCCACAGGATTCAAGCAAACTTACAATTAATGTAAAACCTACCTGAGTTTTTGAGATTCCCTGGTGACTTCATGTTTACTTGAATTTATTTTTCCCTCCTGGACCAGGCAAATCCTAAAAACTGAGGTTGCTTTCAAGTCTGCTGTTTCCGCATGGCTCAGGAAGGAGGAAAAGGGGAAACAGAGATCGCTTTTTAAAAATTATTCAAGAATTGCATTTAAACTATCATCCTCTAGTGCTGTTTTGAGGAAACTGAGAGAGATGTTTGTGAGACTTTAACGCAGGGAGTTTTAATTTATTTTGCAGAGCAGTGTAATTTATTTGACTTTTATACGTTAGATGTACTGGAATTGCATCCCAACTATATAGTTGTGCAAAATTGTCGTGTAAAAGTAGAAGAATGCAACACAAATTACAGTCTCCTTAAACTACATCACCCAAGTCTTGGTTTTCAAAAATATGCCCATGCAAGTAAATAAGCCAGACCCCTTTTTCAAAACAAACAAGCAAAAAACCCCACAACCCCCAGGCCCACCAAAACTGTAGCGTACCTAAAAGAAAGGGTATGAGCAGAAAAAGCCCTCATCATATGGAGAGATTAGCTGGTAATTAAAAAGCCAACCAATTTGAGTTAAGAGGTGGATTAATTAGATAAAACACCAGGAAATCTAATTTACTCAGTAATTTATTTTTAATCCAAGTCAAGAAGATCTTATCATGGCTTCTTGTAGGGACCCAGTCAGATTTAATTATACTCCTGTGTAATGACCCACATCTCTTAAGTTTGTGTGTGTTATAATTTATTTTATTTATAAATAGATGTACACTTAAGATCTAAAGAAAGTATCAAGACCATTTAGATTGGCAGTTTTGATGCATTAATACTGAAACTGCAGAAGGAGACAGTTCAAGGTCTTATCACTGAAATACAGCTGGTAACCTCAAGTAGTGAATTTTCTTAATTCCCTCCCATATATCAAAAACGTATTTTTCTGTTCATGGCATTAGAACACGGCATTTTACCACTGGGTAATTCTTGATGGAAGGCGGACAGGCAGCAAGTGTATCTTCCCTGTATAGTTAAATATGCTTTGAAAGCTGATTGTTGTCCTAAACACTTTTCTAAACAGACACATTAGAACACGCACATATCCGAAATAAAGACTGCATAGACTGAAACAGGGTGCTGGTGAAGACTCTGCAGGTAAACACATTTGTGCAGGATTAGATGAAGCTGTGCAGTAATGAGGAGCTTTGTAATATGGGTGCACAGGCACAGTTTTATTGAGTGTTCGTGTGTAACTTGAAATGTCTAAGTGCCCTGTGTAACAGCCTAATCTGGTATTGATTCGGCTTTATCTTACTTTTTATAAAGTACAGGAAGGCTAAGCATCTTCAGGCCTGTTGCATGCTGCAGGATTTTCCAGGGTGATGATCCCTTTTTCCCATGTACCCCATGGTAGGGGATACGCCCAAGGTCACACATCAGGTACAAACGCTGACGTCCGCAGCTCCTGCCAGAGTGGGAGTCCATGTAGTAATTTCATGTTTTAACTAATGCACTTAAAAAGGAGTGGAAAACTTAACTTGGATATGCTTTTCCAACATGCATGTATGTAGGCTAGAGCTAACTTGCCTTTTTTGAAGGACTAAAGACTCTCATTCAGTCTCAGCTCTGAAATTTGAAAAGCAGGGAGTCAAGCACATCTATGTGCAATTAGGACTGGAGAATTTTCTTCTGGAGAAGAAATTTACTAAAGAATGCATTTTTTGAGGAGTCAAATCACTTAAACTTGGGTTACAGGTTGTGGGTTTTTTTTTTTTTCCCCAAACATAATGCAGTATTCCAAAAGTGGCAGAAAAAATTTCAGGAATGTTGGTTGTTAAAACTTAGAAATAAATGTTTGCAATTAAGCTATTCTTAAACCTTTAGTTCTCAAAAATCCTGCAGAGTAAAACTAGATTGACCTAAAAAAGGAAGGATTTATCTTCCTTTAAAACACCTTAATACTCTATTTTTTGCGTGAGCTGAATGAACTTTTAATGTGTATTTTGGTTCTGCCTCCAACCCAGTGCATATATTATTCATGTAGATCTGCATCTCCAGGAATGCTCTGAGTAACATCTGAGGTGTTTATGTTAAGCATAGAGAAGTGACTCATGCAGCAAGAAAAACTTCTTATGGTTCTGCTTATGGAGAGCTATATCCCAGGAAGGACTTGCATGACCAAAGAAGAAATGGTCATAACTGGACTGTGTTCAAAAAGGGAATTCCTGTCAGGATTGCTGCCATCTTTCCTGTGAAAGTTTGTAGCGTGGTGCTGCTTTATCTGTGACCTGTGGATGGCCAAACAGCATGATCCAGCTGCCTGGTACTTTCCTACCACTTCATAACTCACCAATAGCAAAGAAGGTGAGCTGGCTGCTGGGGGGCACAGGCTGTGCTCTGGGGTTAGATGCAAGTGCTGCACTGGGCAATGTGCAGTAGTTGTGGGATATCTGCTATCAACGGGATGGTGCTGCAGATGTAATACCTCACACAATTGTATACTGAATGGTACTGCAGGCTCAACAATAACCTAGATTGGAAAGAGAACATTACTTGTTTAGTGTTGCAGTAGATTGAGATGCATCTATTGTAACTTTTTTCCACTATCTAACAGTTCACCTTCAGTACAATTGGTATGTACTACTGTCACACTTTGTTACTTTTCAGCAGGTTTTTGTTGTGTGGGTTTTTTTACTCTTTTTTTTCCAGGTCCCCTGGAGTGCTCAATTCACTGTTCTATGTAAATCCCAAACTCACTAACTTACCCTTTAAAATCTTCATCAATTTTAGATATCAGCCAAAGTATAATAGACTCTGTAATGTACAAACAGCAGAATGGAGCTCTCAGTAGCTGTGTAAGAAGCTAAAAGCTATGCTTGGGTGTTTTGTGAAAGCAAGGGATGGGAGAGAGGGGAAAAACAAAAAGCATTCAAATTGGAGTTTTAATTTTTGATTGGTAAATTAAGTTCATGGTGCAGTAAGTCCTATGGATTTTTTTTCCTAAAGGTCTGATGGAGTGATACTACTTCAGGGAAAGGTAAATTAACTACAAAGGGAAAGTAATTACCCTTCCTGGGACACTTCTTAGATGTGCTTGTTTGTAGGCAGGTTTAAATGCATTATGCCTAAATAACTGTCTGACCACTGCATTTGTCTTTCACAATGCAATCTAATTGTATATTGAGACTTTAGTATAATGAGTTATTTCACATCTCTGTTAAACTGATTAGTGATGTGACTGAGACATGACTAGCCCAAATGGCAAAGTAATAATAAGAGTAAAGCATGGCTGACAGGCAAATGAAGTCTGCAAAGTCAGCACCACTGATGAGAGCTACTGCTTACTTAAATGCACCTTGGAGCATCAGTGTAAGCTTTATCCTGGTTTCAAGCTACTATCTAAAAAGGGGTAGTAATTTCTATATAACCGGTATTAATCTACATTTATGCTGTTGATTGCCAATTGTATTTACAGAAACTTTCACTCAGTAATTCATAACAATCTCCTTTGACCTCTGGTTGTATGATGTGGAAGTTCAGTAAATGCAGCTGTCCTAGAAGACCCAAGCATTTTCTCTAGCCTTCACCTGCTGGATCTGTGGCATTTGGACAGGTTATGCTTCCTACATTACAGATGTATTCTATGTAAAGGAGAAGCTGTAGGCAGCAGTACTGTTGTTGGCTTGCCATACCACCGGTACACATCTTTGTTACCTTGAGTGTCATTCTGTGCTTGCAGGGCCAAAGGGGAGGAAGTGGTAGCTGGCTGATGGATGTCAACTGCTTATGCAGTCTGTCCTATTTGGTAAAACTATCAGCCAAGGGAACATGGTATAAAGGCACTTAAAAATAACACTTTGCTCCCATAAGATCATGTGCGAAAAATATCACTGTATGTACTATAATTATGATAGGCATGGTATGTCTGACACAATGTTCTGCCTCAAGATCTAAGACTGGTGATTCAAAAGTGCAAATCATCCACAGACTGAGGGGAAAAATAATACTTTTTTATTTTTTTTGAAATTCTTAAAGTTTAAGACCTTAAAAATTCTAAGAGAGAACATAGAATTGGAACTTCCCAAGGAGAAGTTCATTGCGCAGCGAAAATGTAATTCCTTAGTCAAGATGGATGATGGCATTAACCAGAAGAACTTCCTCATTCAATGGTGAAGCGAAACCAGCAATTGTAAACCAACAGAGTGGTGAGAGAAGTAGGAAGTAAAAGGTAATAAATGTAAATGAAAGGTTAAAAACTATTTAAAAATATTAAAAGGAAGACATGGAAGTGAAAATAAAAGCAGAAGGGGAGAGTCCTTGAGCAGTTGGTGGTAAAAGCAGAGTCTTATGTTTCTAGGAAAAGAACAGTTGTAAGGAGAATTTTTGGAATTTGTATAACTTTTAATAAGGATGTCTAAAAGCTCAAAGCTCTTGGGGAAATACCAGTTGTATAAGTAGAAGAATTTAATTAAAGTCCATCTACATGGCTTTGTAGAAAATAACCCATGGCAAGTCTAGAGCTTTCTCCTGAGATTACAAGTTTGGGTATAATTGCATTAATTTAACTCCCTTAAACTCTTTAAAGACTCTTAACTTAGAAGTCTTTATTGGTTTCACTGTTAAGCATGTGTATTAGGAATGGACAAACTGATATGTGTCATGTTGGCATCTACCCTTGAGATCAGCTTTTGTGGGGCATGTTCTTAAACCTGATGATGAATGTTTTATCCAGTGATCACAAAGTAACATAAAACCTTTGTAGTATTGTTTGGATATGACATGAGAGTTAGGGGAGTGCTCAATAAAGGAGGATTTTTGTCACATCCACTGCGGCCTAAGTCTGTAGATGAGCTGTGATAGGTGTTGAATGAAATGCCTACTCTGGAGAAACAATATCCTCTTGGGAGAGTGATATACAGGGCAATCCAGAGAAGTGTGGTGCCCCAGAGCGACAGGAACAAATAGAACTCTGGGCAGTAATGAGCAGGGCTTTGAGGAAAATGTCTCGCTGTCGCACCTAGTCCTGGAGATTTAAAATACATGTTGCAAAATTAGGGGTTGACCTACTGGTCACACTCCGTTTGGCGCAGCCCAAAGTGCATACGGTTGGTTTTCTGGGCTGCAAGCGCACACTGCTGGGTCATGCTGAGCTTCTTGTCCACCATCACCCGCAAGTCTTTCTCTACAGGGCTGCTCTCAATTCGGTCTCTGCCCAGCCTGTATTTGTGCTTGGGGTTGCCCTGATCCATATGCATGATTGTGCCTTGTTGAACTTCATGTTCAACATGAAGTCATGCGAATGAACTTCATGTTCGATGTGAGTCGTGCAGATTTTCATTACAAAGAAAGGAAAACGCATTTGTATTAATGAATGAAGAAAAAGCCTAGGGCACTAATATATAGTTACTTGCATTGCTGAAACAGGACTAAATAGCTTTTCTGGAAGAGATGTTTTAACAAAACACAAGTTCTGCTAAGAGTAACAGAAATGGCTTGGCTGTCCATTTCTGAATGGAATGGGAGCTATATTCACATAGCTAAGTGATGGCGACATGGTCTCCAATGTCAGCAGTGCTTGCTGAGTGAATAAAAGTCTTTACTGTTCTCTTAATATTTTTGTCTTTATCTGAAATAGTAAGCAGCAATCAGTTGTTGATCTAATAAAAATATTTAGCCAGGGTCAGGCAATTCTACTGGTATAGTGTGTCTGCAGTACTTCCTAGTGTTCTGTGTTCTACTTGTCCAATTTAAAGCAGACTTCTCCTCTTTCAGTAGGCTAGCTCCTCTACAGCATTAGGAGATTAATTTTCACACCCTCTTAGCCTCTGACCAGGTGTTACCTTGCTCCTCTTGATTGAAATCCTGCCTAGGTTGACCTTAATGCTTCTCCCCTTCTCTGTGGAGTTACCTGCTGTCTCTACATTTGAAGTTCTGTAACTTTCCTGGTCAATATTTCCATTCCAGTCTGCAGACTTTTAATTGCATTTTTGATCCCTTAGGCTTCCCTGCTGGGTGCCTAGGGTCTGTAGCTCAGATCTTTGCTGGTTTGCCCTTTTGCTCTTCCAACTCATCAATTTGCTCCAGTTCACTGACCTCTGTGGTTGGCTTCAGTGGGTGTCTGTAGCAGAGTTCTCTGTTGTGACATCCAGACATACTTCTCCCTCCTACCAGCAATGAAGCGTTTGGGCTAGAAGGTATTTCATAACACATCCTTTCTTTTTGATTCTTTTTTCTGTTAGCCCTCTGATCTATCTCCTGGCATTTCTCTGGCCTGCTCCTTCCAGTCTGCAAATGCTGTGCAAGTCAATATTTCTGTGCATCAGATTAAAATTACTATTAAAATATCTCTTGGTCACACCAAACCTTTCAGTAGCTGCGTTATGTACATATACACACATCCCAGATTCACCTTTGTGCCACAAAGACCACTGAGATTCCTTTTGCCCTTTATCAACAGAGCTTATATTTTAGGCCACTCTCTTCTCTAAACATTTTAGGCACTAAACTGAGTGCCTTATCCAGAACTGCTGGTTGTTCAGATTCATTTGACTGCAGCGTTGTCCTACCTGGTGCTGTTTGTAAATGTGCATGTTGATCCTCAAGTGTGTATACAGAGTCAGTCTCCTGAAGCCTCCATTCACAAACTGATGTGTTACACACCAGGGTAGTGGATTCCTCTGTCTAGTTTCCTTGGTTGTATATATTAAGACAGTTCTGAACAGGGAAAAGTAGCCAAAATTGGAAACTTGAGGACCAAGCTTCTTCCCAACTTTGACTGGTTTGCTACTAGTATTAGGAAGGTTCTTTGCTCATTCTGATTTTAGTTTACTCCAGTAATGGTGTAGTTTGGATGAAAAAATCAAATAAGAATTAGCAAGTTTACCAATCAGTGCAGCACACTATTTGCAATTCTAACGCTGCTACTGCCATGCTCAACATTTTGGACAGAATCTATAATGGGAAGAAGGTTTCCTATTTCACCAGGCAGACTGTGAACTCCCCTTTCATTATAATGCAGTGATTCAGTGATTATTTTTATTTTTCCTCCCCTGTATGTGGTACCGTGGCAGCACTTTCAACACTGGCAGTCAGCCTGAATCCAGGAGCTCTGATTAAGCAGCTCTGGCTTAATGTCTTCAGAAGACATGCTTGAGCCCCAGAGATTTCTTTTTTATGTAGTTGAAATCGAGATGACTTTCTGATAGCTTGCAATTATTTTAAATAAATCTTTTCTAGTTTGGGAGAAGAGTAATTTGCTCGGCCTGGAACTCCTGCCAAACTGCAGCACAATGTTACTAGCAGGAAAAGTGCACTTCTGTTTACAATATGCAAAACATTGATGTGTTTGGGATTTTTTTCTTCTCTGAATTTAGAGGGAGACTTTTCACCTTATTCTGATATCTAAGCATGCTTCTCTATCTTTACTGGTCCACTTAAAAAGTACTATGAATGCTGGAGAATGTTAAGATAAATGCACAGCTCCCATTAAGCTTGTAATGAAGCTTAGCTTATTGTAATGATTGTTTCTTTACTAATTGACAATGTTTCTGCAAAACAGTATTTGTGGTGGGTATTTCTGTGGGTGAATTGAGAGACAGTATATGCTCAGGAGCTTATCTGCTGAAATCATGTGTAACAGCCTGATACAAGCTTTTCTAGAGCTTGGCAAAGCAACTAGATCATAGCTACTGCAGTGACATCAACCTAATATGCCCTGTAGAGAACTTGAAGTGACTACTTTGGAGTGGCTTTTACTGTAGCCTTTTCCTTAGAGGTGCCAACCTAGGATGAAAGTGTAGACTACAGGAGAAGAGGTCAGAGAAAATTGCAGTCTGACCACCAAGCCTTATCATATGTACTGGGGGATATTCGCTGACCACTGGAGCAATAAGGATTGATGCTGTCTCTAAGGGTTTTCCTTTACTAGTACGAGTACCTGGCACTGATCACACATTAAGAGCTACCGAGGCAGTAGCCCCAGTTCTCTCTTTCTGTGCACAGCTTGTTATAGACCAAGTTGCCTCTATTTAAAGTCATAATGAACATCAGCACTAATATTTCTGCATAATGAGTAGCCTTCAAGAGTGTGGATCTTCTGCCTGTGTGTTTAAGAGTTTCTTCTGCCTATATATTTAAGTCTGTACACTAAAAGAAATACAAAAGTTTGTTTCCTTCAGAACTGGGGATACTTATTCCTGCATGTTTACCTACAAGGAGATTTTGTCCATGCATCTCTATTCAATATTTAATGTTAGGATTTTACAGAAATACATGTTATAAATATTTTCAAGGGATCTCATTTTACTGATAAAGTGTGTAGGATAAAAGCTGCAAAGGGGGTGTGTGTGAATGTGAGCAAGAGCATTTGCCAGGCTCCTGAGCTCATTTTCAATTGGTTTGATTCCTTTCATTTGATATGAAAGTGGTGTAAAGAGAATCAAGTCCACCTAGGCAAACCAAATACATTCTTCATGTTATCCTGTGGGTCAAAGGAATAACTTAGTCTGAGCAGAGAGAATGCTTTAAAGTTCTATGAAGTCCTGCACTAAGAACTTAAAGCATTTTTGTTCATCTGTCCTACTTCTGTTTGAGAGCTGATTTTGGCTTCATGTGCTTGTAATTGAAATTTGATGTTGTTCATATTAAAATATCGTTGCTATGCAAAATGGCACACACTGACTGTTTGATTTGCAAAAGGCTGCTTTAAAATGGATGATCTTGAATTTTAATAAAGCAGGCTTTCAAACAAATTGCCATTTTCTTTCCCTTCTCCTGTCTCCTTTTTTGGTATAGGTGCAAAGGTTTGACAGTATGGAAATTATGAAAATAAGCAAACTCATTTTGTCAAGTACACCATTAATTATTCATTAACTATTTGAAAGGCAACACCTCATCTCTCCCTATATGTAGTGTAATTCACCATCTACTCTATATAGTGTTCTCTGGCTTGATTTCAGTAGGTGTTTGTTATTCAGTTTTATCATAACTTCGTCAGAAGACTGTGGCTCCCTTAATCAGATTCTTTTGAACTGATGGGACCATTAGTGCTCCTGTTCTAAGTACATGGGCGTATCAAGTGATGTATTACGTGCAGCGTATGCTTTTTGTCAAAGCATCATACAACATCACTTTACAGCGAACTGAAAGTTGCCTTAATCCTCAAGATAAGCATTCAGTTCATCCTCTGCATCCTGCTCTGCAGAGCAGATTTGTTTAACTCTGTACTGATTTCTGTTCTCAGAAATCTGTACTCCAAGCCCTGATGAAGAGGTTAGAAATTGTATTGTGATGAACTTGTTCAAAAAAGGCCAAGTTCTGTCATGAAATGAAGTAAAAAGAAAGTATGAACTAGATCTTGTTTAAAAAGCAAATTATAAAATAGTCCTGAAGGTTATCCTGTCCTTAGTAACTTTAAGGAATAAAGATGAAAAGAGTTAGCACAGCAAACTGCCTTCAAATCCCAGATGAATTTTACGTAGCTCATCCTAAGCAGAACCAATGTTGCTTTGACTACAAACCTAGATCATAAAATCACAGATCCAATATCTAATCATAGGTCCAATAGCTAATGCTAGGGTGTCATTCAGAGAAGCTTTGTGAGCTGATTGGCTTTACTTGGAGACTAGAAGCATTATGGACTTACACATAAGCGTGTAAGACCTATGGAAGTGAGTTTTCTGATTCTCACTAGCTTCTTAATGCCATTATTTTGATCTTGTCTCATGCAAATAAAAAGCTCTTTACAAACAAGTTCTGAGTGTCATGTATTAGATGCATTTGAAAATCAATAGTGTCTGAATAAGTGATGTTGAAAAATTATTAGCAACCGTCTAATCAGCTACACAATAGAGATCACATACACTGCACTAATCAGAAGGAGGGAGGCCATTATCAGCGAAAGTCGTGCAGCTTCAAAGAGAACAACAGATGCCCAAAGACAAAGTTGATAATAAAATCAGAAGCATCCCTGTCTGTGTAATTTATTCAGTTTACTATGCTCTTTATCCAATTTGCCATATGTTATGGGATATAAATTTTGAGTATATGTTCTTTTTTTCCTCTTCTGCTGATCATTACACAAAAAGACTAAAAAATTCACCAGGAGAATGCTAAGGACCGGGTGAAAAGATCTGTGAAAACAAGGGCGTTGTGAAGACTTTCCTCCTTTGATTATGATGTGGCCATCGAACCCAAGTTTGGCAACTTGTGATGATAGCATGTTGTGTGGACTATGCTAGGCTAATAATTTGCTGATGAACTGCACTGTCTAGACCTTGATAGCAGCAAAGGGAAAAGGAGGGTGGGATCTGAAACCATGGGGCTTTGTTTTCCCTGGTGAAAGCTCCAGGGGGAAGGGAGAGAGAAAGGGTGAAATACTGGTTTTGCTTGGGCTTGACTTCTTGTAGGGTTTGCCTGCGTGTGAACGTATATACTGGTCCTAGTCTTGTAGAGCGCTAGTTCTATAGGTGGCTATGTTGGGAAGATGGCAGAGCTGATGCAGCCGCTAAGCTCTAAAGCAATGTTGTGGCCATTAATGTACATTCGTGTCAGAGGGAGTCTGGAATCATAGAAGCAGTGGAAGATTTTGGTGGTATCGTGTTCTGTCACTGCAGTTAACCTGCACTCACTAGACCTCTGCAGCTCTGTGCTGCTATCCAGACATACCTCACTTCAGTACCAGGGACATTTTTCTCCTCTATAAATAAGTGAAATATTTCTAGATTATATTTATAATTCTCCAAATGCCAACTGGTTGGAGACAAGAGAGTCAGACTGTGGCTTATTTCCTGAAGGGACCTGCCTGTCATGGTTTTTTCTAGGGTATAGGAGAATAGTGTCAGACATGGCAGGGAGCTAGAAGCTAATAATGAAACATCTTTATTTTCAAAGAACAACAGAACTCTCACTTAAAAGCAGACAATCTGCAAATGTGTTCAGAATGCATAATGTAGCAAATATTAAAGAATAAGACTAGAAATATGAAGAAACAAAGCCTGCAGTTAAATTAAATATCCAATTAAGCTATCTGCTTGGCTGCAGAATATCTCCTTGACAGACAATTAGTTCTGGGCAAGTCAAACATTTCAGCTATGAATTCATATAGGGCAATTAAAGAAACTAATCTATATTTGATGTGAGGACGTGGTAAACTGGAAAGCTTCAAATTAATATGGAAGTTTAGAGTATGTGGACTTCCCTACAGTCTTGCCACCGCATGGGGAAGGAAGCGGTGATTTTCTGGACGACCTTGTAGTACCTTTCTTCTCTGTAGAATGTCTTGAGTAAGATGGTAGTACTGATTTCTGATTAATACTGAAGATACTGAATGCCAATTCAATTTTAATAGCCAGACACAAAAGAAGAGCACACAAGATTACAGATAATACAATGTAATGAATAGACTTCCAAAGAGTTTTGCTAAAATGGAATCAAAATCTCTCCTCTTGACTCAAAGCTTTGCTTTGCTGGTGGATCCTGGAAATTGATTCTCTCCTTTACTCTAGAATCTCTTCTTCCTCTCAGATGCAGACCTCTGTTGGTGACCGGACTTTGTTGACTGTCAGTGCACAGCACTGCTGAGATTACCAGCAGAATCTTCTGCCCTGCCAACAGAGCCAGCATGGGACTTCTCAGCAGTGTAGGTCAACTCATATTTTGCCATCCCAAGTTGATCAGCTGCAGCTGGCCCAGGGCTGGGCTGCTTCTGTCCAAGCAAGAGAAGAGGGAAGGGAAAGGTATGGTGCTGGGGAAGTCATCCCAGAACTAACTTTGAAGTTTCAACTGCTTCTTAAGGAAGCAGGAGCAAGGAACAGTTGGAGGAATGAGAAATGACAGTATCTGTTTCTGTAAGACTCACTTAAAAAACTTGTAACTTATCAAATGTTCAGCCGGATTGCATCTGTTACTACTGCCTCGTTTGCATGTGAACACTGTGTTACAGAATGCCCCTTCTAATTTTCCTTCAAAAAATCTTGGCTGTTATTAATTTATATGAGGTAAAATAGCCCAGGATACTGTTAGAGACGTAGAGCTGAAGTCCTATTAGTGCTTTTAAATTTTTATTTATTTTTTTTCTCCTTCATATGTCTCCTCTTTGACATAAGAAGTTGCTCTTGATCCTCTTTTCCTCATCTCCTGAGCTTCTAGTGAGTAAGTTTTGCATCTAGTGGAAGACTCCCCCTAGAGGTGATGGCTGTTGGAGCATTCTTTGGGTGATTGCTGCAGGGCTGCTCAAGTTAGTGTTAAACATGATATCTCTATCTGCTGCCTACTTACAGATTAGGAGCAAAGCATATGTGGAGTCGGGTTACATTTTTGCTACATCAGGGAATGAAATAAAACATTGTTGGTACCATTGAACACCGTGGAGTTACTTACACATGAAGTACCCAAGAGTACAGTTTAGCTCAAAGTTGTTTCTCAGATTGGATCCTCTGCTACAGGAAATAACAAACAACAAAATAGACTAAGAGAAAGTGCATAAATCAGGTAAACTACTACTGAGCTTTATTTGCCTTTAGCTCCTTGAGCACAATACTAATAGACCATGCCTAGTTTGCCCAGTCCTTTGGGTTTCCAAGTAGCTACTGGGAATGAGATAAAGCTGTAACTTACCACAGGTCCCTGGTGATGTCTGTTTATTAAACATTTATTACATGAAGAAATGATTCAGCCTTTCAGCCTCTGTTACGATCTGTGGCTATTTACTACATAATTACAGCAGTCTTGTTACGAAAAGGTTCTGTCACAAAACTGTTCCTAAGGGCTAGTCAGTCATCTTCTTACTGCCATTCTGAGCACTTTCCTTTTTAAAGAGGTGAGGGTGACATCATCTCTGTGGCTCATCCAGGGCTCCAGTCCTCCACATACTTCTCCCCTACATTGCATTTTCCATGCCATACAGGTTACATATCTAAAAGTGGATGCTCCCTCATTACCCCCCCCACATGCTGCAAGTCCTAAATTGTGCTTGTATACTTACTGTGTCTCTGCAACGACTTTACTATGTCATGATGAGTGAAATACCTGGTACCCATAATGGTACCACTATGTGACCATTCATATTTATTAGACAAAATGATGAAGCAGGTGGAAAGAAGGAAAGAAATATCAGCAGACTCCTGGGTGTGATGGAACGCACTTCACAGCAGCTTGTTCCTCTCTGCCTGATCTCCAAAGTTATCAATTAAGAGACAAACCCCAGGCAGCTCCTGTACAGCACCATCTACAAAAATAACTTATGTTCATGCAAACTATTTATTCACTGTTCTGGTGATTAGGAATTCAGGTTGTG
This sequence comes from Strigops habroptila, assembly GCF_004027225.2. Classification (NCBI taxonomy): domain Eukaryota; kingdom Metazoa; phylum Chordata; class Aves; order Psittaciformes; family Psittacidae; genus Strigops; species Strigops habroptila. Next base: position 76,529,392 of record NC_046358.1, read on the forward strand.
ATGAATTCTGTACATCTGAAAAGGAATGGAAGTATACTGATTTTAAGTGTGAGCTGTATATTTAATGCCCCTATTAATAATATGCAGTAAAATCTTTGTAACCTGCAAAAATTAATTAAAGGACAGCACTGAGATGTTATAGAAAATGTATCACCTACACAAGAAAAAACCTCCTTTCTTCTGTATTTTGTATAAATAGATCCTACCTAAAGCTTGTTTGTTTAACTTCATTCTTTTGAGATGGTAGGGAACTAATAGGCTAGTATATGGACCAGCTCACAAGGCAAATATATTATTCATAAGGAAGTATTGACTTGTGTACCACATCTTGTGTGTTCTGCCTTCAATTTGGAAAGCCATCATCTGTCTTCTTCATAGTCTGACATTTTCTAAACCCCACTGAGCACTCTGCTCACTGGTTACCTGCTCTTATTGGGATTTAGCTGGGCATTTGACCTTGCCAGCATTCCTGACTCACTTTATCAGGAAGATTGTGTTTGAAAGGGATAATCTGTAATAGGTGTCCTCTAATGATTAATGTAATGGAAAAAATAATGGAAGGTTCTGGGGAATACATTCAACATTTTTCAATTAGAGAACTGCTACATTTCAATTAGTTATCAGAAAGTTGGTCGATTGGGTATTATTATTCCTTTCAAAGATGGTAGGTTTCCCCTCCCTCTACTGCCTGCTTCCACAGAATGTTAATTTAAGGAAAGTGGCTTTCTGGGGAGTGACAGCATTTTCATTTCACAAGTTTGGTAAGGGTGGTATCAGTCAATTCCCAGCATGGGACTGCCTTGTGTGGTTCATGCAGATGGTGCAATCTGCTCCCATGAGAGTAGCTTTGGGAAGCAGGAAGTGTGGGGTAGAGAGGCTGGAGAGAGAGGGATCGTCTCATGCTGAATCCTCTCCCCTCTACCCCACTTCCCCAGTTTATGTCAGCTTGATCCTGGAGTAATCCTGGATGTTGGAAGTGAATGTGAACTGGAATGCTTCTAGGAAGTGGTTTTCACAGCCTGTATCTTGCCCGGTCTGGAAAGAAAAAGCCTGTTGTGTAGAGCCCCCACATTTCATTTGGATCCAGCTGGAGATTCACTAGAGAAGAGTACAGCTATGTGCAGGACCTCAGACAGAATAACTTGGATGATTCTCAGTGAGGATGAGCAGGGGCTGTCCTCTGTTATCTTCCCCATTTATTTCTGGTTGAAGTGGGTTATGTTGTGCATTTCTGTGCCTTAATAATAAAAAAAGAAACCACACATTGCCCTCCAAGGATAGAATTTAATGAGTGATTTTAAAATGAATGGTTTTTACAATCTCAGCTCCTATACCCCCCCTCCCACAAAAGAAAACCACCAAAAAGACAGCACCCAAAAGCAACAACCCATATGTACTGTCCAGGAGAGGAGCTGGGAATAGGTGACATTTTGTCCTCTTTTTGCAAAACTCTTGAAGAAAGGTTTTGAGGTTCATTTGTTTTGGTTTGGTTTTGTTTAGCTTATTTCCCAGTTCTCAAGGTTTCAGGTGGGTGGTGATGAATTCTGCAAGCTCATACAGAATTCTTCTTTGCTGTGTGATATCATAGTGCTGCTCCAAATCCCATGGATAGGAGTGGGAAGCCTCCAGACTTCAGTTACAGCTAGCAATTGTGATAAAGGACTTACTGTCCCTTTAGGATAAGGGCAAAACCTCCCTCCACAATGTGTCTGCTTTATTAGTAACTTGTGCTGTAGAGTAAGTCTCTGGGGATTCATAATGGCAAGTGAGATAAAGCATGTTGGGTGTTCTTTTTTTCTGTTTTTCTCTGCATCCAGATTATTATCTCCCCATTTCAAGCAGCTTCATCTACCTTTCATTAGGGCCCATTGTCATTTCTTGCTACTAGAAAAATTAATGTTGGAAATGAAGTTACTTGGGTGATCATTTTTAATACCCACATTTGCACATATGACAAAGGCTTCCTGCTAGGCTCCTCCTTTTCTTCCTTGTGACTCATGTTTTAGCTTGCAATAGAAACATTTGTCTGATGCACACTTGGAAGTGAAACACCACTTGCTTTTTTTTCCTCCATGTTGTTGCTTAAGGGGAAAAGTGTGTCAGGATGATCTATTGTGGGTAGTTAAGTAAATCCAGCTCCAATTTGTATTCTGCACTTTTATCAGTAGAACACTTCCCATGGCCTTATCAGGGCAATTTAAAAGTATGCAAACTATTGTCAGGTTCCATGGAGAAGAACAAAAGGATTACTGAATAATTCAAATTGAAGCTCTAGTGGTGGGTCTGTCTCCAGCTCTGTCATTTTTCATGATGGGGTATATAAATGACTGACTAACTGCCTCTGTCCTAGTCTTAGATGTTGACCTTCCTGTACTGACAAAGAGATTCGTTACTTATTTGACAGTAACCTTTTCAATGCAATCACTTCTATGCCATACAATATTAATGGAGCGACAATGAATAATAAATGCTTTCCAAGACAGCCTGCTTGTTTCAATTAGATCACTGGATTTCCCAGGAGTGGCTCCCATATACTGTCAGGTGTGATGTAGATGCTCATGCTGGCAAGAACAGCCTCAGGCTTTAAGAAGAAAAGATAATTGGCTTTGCTTGAACATCTACAGGCATGGGATACTATGTGGCAGATAATCAAGATTTCATAAACTCATGCTTGCCATGCAGCTGTACATATGTATGGTACAATATGTGAAACAGAGCAGAGAGTTTAGACTAAATGTATGTGGAATCTCCAGGTCACTTGAGGAGTGAGGTCCAAAGTGGCATCACTCACGCCATTGCAACCAACTGGGGAATAAATCATGCCAGCCAGAGAAGTGACAAATATTCCTTAACTGCCTCCTACAATGAGAATCAGAAGACCAACCACCTCAAGTGTATGTATACCGATGCGCACAGCCTGGGGAACAAACACACCCAGTCAGAAAGTTTCAGTATCATAGGAATAAGTGAAACATGGTAGAAAAATTCACATGACTGGAGGATCACAGTGGATGGCAATAGGCTGTTTCATAAAGACGGGCAGGCAGAAGAGGAGGAGGAGTCATGGTCTGTGTTAATGAGAACCTTGAATGTATGGAAGTCAGCTAAGGCAATTGTGGAAGTCCTGTTGAATGTCTCTAGATCAGAGGCGTTGTCTCCAACGGGGATCTTACGGTAGGTATCTGCTACCAACATCCAAAACAAGGCAATAAAGCCAATGAAGCAATATTTGAAGCAATCAGTGGTGGATGTTTTCTATCTGGATTTCTTAAAGGCTTCGACAGTTTCACACAGCCTCTTCCTAGAGAAACTGGTACGTTATGGTCTAGACAAGTGGTCTGTGCAGTGGGTGGGGAAGCGGCTGACAGGTCACATGCAGAGGGTGGTGGTAAATGACAGGTTAGAAGTTGACATTACTTTATTGTGGTACTGGGTGTGTGGGGGATCGCTCCGCATATCATGCACCCCAAGACCTTATGACCGTGTACCAGTATTTAAGGGTGGCTACAAAGAAGACCAAGGCTCCCTTTCTGCAAGGAGTCACATGGAAAAGAGGGGTGATGGGTACAAGTTACTCCTGGCGAGATTCTGACTGGACACAGAGGAAAATTTTTCACGAGAACAATGAGGATTGGAATAATCTCCCCAGGGAAGTCGTGTGCTCCCTAGTGTTGGACACTTTTAAGACTCGGCTGGACAAGGGTGTTAGGCCATCTGGTCCAGACTGTGCTTTTACCAAGAAAGGTTGGACTGTGTGGTCCTTGAGGTCCCTTCCAACCTGCTATTCTGTGATTCTAGGATACCAGGTATAAATTTAAAATGAAGTTTCTCTGTTGCTGACAGTTAAAGCAGTGTGCCATTGACAAAACCTGCTGCAGGATTCTTGTAGGCATTTCTTACAGGGCAATAAATAACTCTCTTTCTCCCCCTGTGCAGCAGGACAAAAACCCTGCTTTTATAGCTTCCTGCAAGGTTTTATGCTTGGTAATAACCTGAATTTGTTTCCATTGAGGAGCTATGTTTGGAAAAAGAGGTGTTTTCTGATATATCTCACCTAAATACACTGGCTTGCTGGCTGCCCTGCAGGCTGCTGTGTAGGGGGAGAGAGTCTGTTACAAATATACTAATCATAGTATTTTAGTGAATCTAAAATTATTCTTCTGTTCTCCCTCCTCCCCCCCCTTCCTGAAAGTGTCTTGCAAAGGTAGTATTTGTATTTCCTGTTTCTCTGTGAGGCGGTTGTTTAGTTTTCTGGTTCAGCCAGGGAGCTGCTTATTTTCCATAGGAGGAGAAAGAGCTATGGGGCTGAAGCAGAGGGAGATAACACAAGCCAGTGAAACACAAGCCAGTGGCTGAGTTCCTCTATTTACTTAGACCCTTCCTGAAGCTTAATTAAATTGAACACCAAGTGTCCCAGCTAAGAGCCTTTTTGTCTGACTGGCACATAAATTCTGGTATATGTGGCTGGACTTTCTTCTGAGACCAGCACAAACCTTTTGCTGTACAGATACTGATGTTAAAGGTAAGGAATTTATCTGGACCGAATCCTCCTATACAAAAGGACTACAAAATGCTTCCAGGCAAGGAGGCCTTTCCAGAGAGAACTGGAATGGGTCAGACTGTGTTTAAGATACTTGCATAGAGGAAAGAGCTGAAACAAAGCAGGCTGGCTCTGGCTGAGGGTGTGCTGCTGTTTCTAAGGTGTTGTTGGTACTAAAATGAGTAAGGTTGTAGACAGCTAGGGAATCTCAACTGGAATTGTAGTTCCCAGATCACACTACCTTCTTCCGCTACTGTCAGTGGTTGTGATAAGCTCACTTGATATTTTATGGTTGTAACTTCTGAACCACGCAACTTCCAATTAAATCTACTTTACCTCCAGGTAGTTAATGGTTACATTAGTATTTTTGATTGGTAAGATTACCAATCTTAGATCTTATTTTAGATTTTGCAGTAGTTCACTCAGATAAAGTAGAGAGAGGGATCTCTGGCTATTTTTATGCTAAACCTTTGACGCTTTCATGGAGCAGGTTCTTGTTTGCAAGTAATTGATGCCAGCTTTTCCCAAAGGCCTATTAAAAGAAAAAAAAAAAAAAAAAAAAAGGTGCTTTTTTGCAAAACTGTAAAAAGTACAGAGGCTAAAGCTGAGTTTTTTGCAGAACAGGGCTGACTATGCTATTTTTAAACACGAAGCCTTGTTTCAAAACTGGTCATTCAGGTTGCTTCCCCGTAGCGTTTTTAGACAACCCATTGACAATGTCAATCCTTAGTTGTTAACTGGTAACCCTTCCACAGCAGGAATTCCCTTTTCCCATATGGCTGGTAAGTCAAGGAATGCTTCAGTGTTCTCCACTGGTCATTCTCCTGACATCCTTCAATGACACATGTCCAAACTCAGAGATATTTCAGCATGGGTTTCCTTTGGGGTTGTGGGAAGCAGGCAGGGCAGCTACTGAGTGCACAGGTTGTACAATGCCAGTAACGTTCATGGGTGAGGTGTTCTCTGCTCTGATGCTCTACTGGGGAAAACCATAGCAGCTGTTGATAGTTGACTGGATAGGGACCTCATCTCATCCCTTACCCAAAGCTACTCTAAAAATTCCCGCCACTGGGAAGAGGTAAGAGTCTGGCAGTACTTCTTTCTGCAGTCCCTCTCTTCAGGGACGTCAGCCTACACTTTCTGAAATGCCTCCCTTCGCATGGAAACTTCGCAGAACAGTCTTTAGGAGGAATGGAAACAGTGGTGAAGGTGATGGTGCAGGAGGGGTTCACACGAGGCAGCCATCTCTGAGGGAGAGCCACCCCAGATCTGTGCAGCCTTCTGCATAAGGAGATACAGTGACCTGGTTCAGAGTCTCACGAGCCTTTGCTTGCTGTTACCCACAAGGCTGGCAGCTAAACGAGTTTCAAGAATGTATTGTATACTCCATTAATTTCCGTGATCCTTAACAATATGAGTGTACTGAACTGTTTTGCACTTCTTTACAGCATCTGTCCTCTGTCCCATTATATCCTGAATGCTGCTTCTGCATGATAACTTAATTGCTTAATGTCATCCTCAATGTTTAGCTCTTGAGCTTGAAAACCTGAGCAGGTGTTTTAACTGAATATGTGAGTGTAGATGGATTGTGAAAGCATGAATGTTCCACGGAGAGAAAGGCTGCCAGATCCTGTTGCCTTGTCTGTATTGGAGCTGGCTGACCCAAGAGGTTTTTTTTTGTATGGTGGTAGGACAGGATCAGGAGGTAACGTGTTGCCACATATTTGATAATATTGTTATCATATCATATTGCTGTAATAGCTGTGATGATATCAGGTATTATCGTACCCGTACAGATATGATTCTGCCAGCCACCAAGGCAAACCAAATCAAACAGCCATGGAAACATCCTGAACACAGTAAAATCATGTAGGCATCCCCTGTGGTTGAGGGCCTTGCTTTTAGGAAAGAGCGCAACATGAATGACTACATTCATCCTCAATCCGTGACCTGTGTATGCTTTAATGGAACAGCTCCAGGCTGAGCACAAAATTAATTCTGAAGGGTCCAAGGGTCCACAGGTATAACAGAAAGACAGGCTTTGGCATGTGATTTCCAGTTCAATGGTATCAGGGCTGAGGTGATTGACATAACAGCTTATTGCTCTCCAGAAAGGTGTCCCTAACTAAATTTACTGGGGAAATTTTTCAGAAAGAAATTTAAAATATAAGCATAGAATAGTTCAAATTTTGTCTCCTCTCCTTCTCTTCCTATGCATTTTCTCATGACTGTTCTGCTTTTCTTTCTCAAATCTCTCCCAAATTCACTTTAGCCTATTAAGTTTGTAAACATTAACTCCAAGTGAGATGCAGTTTTATGGGGAAGAATTGCCAGGGATGTTTGTAAGGTCGCTTTGAACCAACCAACCTGGTGTTGCTGTAGTGAAAAAAAAACCTAAACCACGGAGTGGCTGTAATTATGTTGCACATAGTAATTTGTCAGTGAAATTATTCTGAGGAAAAATCTACTCCCGAAGTGCCAGTGAGCCAAAAACCAGGTGATGAAGAAAGAACATTAAAAATGATCATTGTTGGGAATATCTTCCAGGTCCTGCACGAATAAAACAAAGTTATGAAATATAGATATACAAGCAGGTGAAGGCAGTTCACAGCATCTTTAGGTATACATCAACCAGTCTTTCTGCCATAAATTTTACAGCACCTTGTATCACTCTGGGTATTTAACTTGCAGATGAATTACTTTTCGCTTGCATCAAATGCATCACATGTGGGTAATATTTATGCAAATCACAAGCTGTTCTTCATGAGCTTATTTTATGGTTAGATATTTGAAATAATGTCTTTGTACTTGTTTGATTTTCTACCTTTGACTTGAACACTGTTCTAGTGGGAGAGGGTATTGGATGCATTTTGATAAACAATGCTGAAATGACAGATTTAGGCTTTAAATGAAATTGTGTTCCATAAACTGTGAAACAAAGAGTCATAACTTACCCTTAGCTACATACATTTCAGGGAAAATTATCTTTCTTGCTTTGATCTACACTGTATCATTTTACTGAGTGGCCTCATGTGCAGTATCAATCAAATCCACTGAAGATGGGTGCGAATCTCATTTAAAATCAGAGAATACAAATCATAGATTCATCTGCCTGGTGGGAAGGAAAATGTTCCATGAGTCCCAGTTCCTCCAATTACAACTGAATTATTTTGTATAACTCTAGAGAAGAAACTCCTGAAGTCTTGCTTCTCATGTATTTCTTCACTTGGATTGACTACCCATGGGAGACTTGCCCAGGACTGCCTGAGCCCAATGAGACCTGGGCACCTACTCTCTTCCCAAACACCTCCTACCCCTACTTGTGCTTCTTGTAAACGTTTGAGCCTCGGAAAACTAGAATGGCAAAGTTTCAGTTTCCAATAGCATAGGTATTTTAAACAATCCTTGCCACAGGACAGTTTTCATGTAGGTGCTCACGCTACCTCACTATGGTCCCCAAAGCGTCATGGAGAGTTCATAGCCAGGAATCTATGTGGCAAATCTATTTATTACCACTCATACCCTGATTAGGGGCTGGATCAACTGATAGACTGGAAAGGGGAGCAGGCAGATGAAGGAGGGATGTTGCACCTTCCTATTCAGTGTCAAATGCTTCCAGGTACTGCTGGCAGGGAGTTCACCCCAAGCCCTGCAGTCCTGGTGAAGGACTATCCTTGTAGACTGGCCAGAGGATTCCCTGAGAAAATGGTTTCAGGCTGCCAGTTCCCAAATTGCACTCCATCTGCTGCACTCTGAGCAGAGGGAAAAAAAACACAGGCAGGAAATTTTGTTCCGAGAACATTTTTTAGAGCTGGAGTGAGAGTGATTGTGTGTCAGATGGGGAATTGTTACGCAGGGCAATGCTTGTCTCTAAATACAGTTCTGTTTTCCAGTCATAGCTTATTGTCTCTTGCTTGATATTTGTAGCTATATCAGTGTGTTGCCAGGGAAATAAGGCTTCTGATGTGATAAATTCTGTGTTAGAACTTCAGTCCCATGATAAATGAGATCAGAGATTAGAGAGAGAGGAAAACATTTTTTCCCTTTTTTTCTTTTTTTTTTATTCCTAAATGCCAGCAGTGGTGCTAATGAGCAGAAACAGGAGGGGAGTCACCTCCTGCAGGGAGCTCTGTGAAGGGAGAGGCCTTGCAGAGCTTGTGAAAATCCACAAACCTTTCCCCTTTTATTTCTTCTGCTGGAAAAGAGTTTTTAATGAATGTCCAGAATAGAGAACTTCTTTGGAAGAGCTGTGCTAGCTGCATTAGTAAGAAGACATAAAAGAGCTATATGGCGTTTCTCTTCACTGGTTTCCCAGTCTGATTTCCAATAGGATTCCACTTTGCTGGGCAAGAAAAGGTGGTGATTGTGATCTGATCCATCTAGCGTGTCCTGAGCACTTAAGTGCTGTTGTAAATGGATAATGATAAAAATACATATCATGATGGCTTTTTGACTAAATAACTGAATAAATAAATGCCCCTCCCCTTCTTAGCCAAGGTTTAGATGTCCATGTCCTTGCACTTACTTTTGGCTGCAAGACAAATTGTAAAAAACTTACTAAGCTTCTCTGAGTACAGTTGCTCTGCCTGTGATTACCTACTGAGATGATCACACACTGGGTTTTACAGGCATGTAGCTCTAGATACTAAAACATTTAGTCTGTATCTCGTAGAGTTCCTTCCAGCATTCCCTATCCCCTCTTCTCCCTTACCTTGTCTCCAATCTACTGACCACTCCTTATGCTGTAAGAGGAAAGCCTTAGGATGAAAAGAAATGTGATTATGAAGTTGTCCATACTTTGCACCATTCTGTATTTTCATTTAAATTTTTTTGAAACAAATTTACTGCTGTTTTCTACAGAACATGTGTTGCATGTCTGTAAAACACCACAGTGGTCACACAATGCCAGAGTTTTGGATTTTGTAGGCAAGAGGCTGGTCTTTCTGTGGCTATAGGAAAGCTGGTTTTTTTCTGTTTCCTTCAGTACCATTGCTTTTGTTAGTCAGCTTGGCCTGAGCACTTATGCAAGAGACAAGGAGAGGGAAGGTGTCATTTTGTAAGATGTCTTTCCCTAGTCTGTGTCTAGTCTCATTTCTGTCCCTTATCTGCTTGGTTCAGACACCTGCAGGAGACCACGTGGGACAGTCTGCTCCAGGCTGCTTTGATTCTAGCTGCATAGGAGGTTACAGAAAATCTGATTTGCACTACAACAGACACCCATTTTTCATTCCTGAACTTCCCCTTAGGAAATGCACATTCTTATTTCTCTCAGATTTGTAGTAGCTTTTCCTGCCCATGTTTCAGTCTTGATGTCTAAGCTAGTTCCTATTCTGACTGCTGCAGTGCTTGGGAGCTGGAAAGGCAAAGACAAGCCTACAAAATGATCTTTTGGATTCTCTTCTCTGAAAGCTGTGCTGCCTGCTCTCTTCTCACTGCCTGCCATTACTTGTAAATAATAGTATTCCTTATTAATATCACTGCAGGTGAATCAGACCCTAGAACTGCTGAGAAGCAGATATTTTCAAGTGCAGTTTGTTTTGCTTAGGACACTCCAGCTGCTTGACTTGGCTTGGCTTGGCTCAGTTCTTTTGGTCTGCCTGGAAGGGGGAATGTCTGCAGCTTCAGGAAGGCTGTATGAGTGGCACATGCCCTGCAGGATAAACTGGACTCTTGAAGAGTGTGGTGCCCCTCTGATCTTGCCTCCTGCCTGCGATGGAGCTGGTTGAGGGGAGGCCGTGAGGCCGCCATTTGACAGTTTTTCAGTGCTCTGCTTCAAGCTGATTTTTATTCTACAAGAAGGTTTGGAGAGGCTTTCACATTCTCCCTTGGTCTCTCAGGAAGAATATTCCCCTCTCCTCCCCCTTCTATTCTATCGTATTTCAGAATGTAATTGTCTTCTCTTGTTCAGACTGTAAAAGCAGTGAGGGATGGGCGGTGTGCTGCTGCTGTGGCTGTGTTGTTACGTAGCAATGGCTCTCAATAGTATTAAGTGTGTTTGTTAGCAATCTGAAATCTGCAAGAATGTGTCCCTTTCCCCTGTGCCAATGTGGGGACACTGGCAGGGACACTGCCAGCCTTTAACCTTCTCTCTTTATGCTGGTTCTCCCTGAGGCAGGTGTAAGCTCCACGTGAAAGACTGTGCAATGTTCAGAGCAAGGAGACCTTGCGCTCTGAAACCTCATGGCATTTGTATAATATGGGTAGTAAAACCCCAGAATTTTCAGTCTGTATGAAGATGACTAATTACATCAAAAAACCTATAGAACCCAAGGTGCAATGTACCCCACTCTGTAGCGTGCTAGGAACCTGCTGTGCATATATGTGGATGCAAAAGTCCTTCTCTCTTTCGCTCCTGGCCGTTAGTGTAGGTATCATGAGATGTGCTTATAGCCTGTATCAGCTGCCTGCATTCTGGTATGAGAACATGAATTTTCAGAACTGAGAGAGAAATCCCATTTTAAATATACTGGGAGGGGAACATGTTTCAAAAATCACAAGAAAGACACTAACATCTGCCCCTCTAGAAGGAAATTGCTGATGTTCTCATTTTATATCAGATAAATCTTTGAGTGCTGCAATGTTTACATATTTAAATGCAGATTTGAAATGAAAGAAGTGACTAATTAATTTAGCTCAAGCTCTTAACATTTGCATTGTTTTAATTTTAATTGAGCATTTTGTTCACAGGGTTAGTGATTTTTACCACAACTCAGACTATGCCTTTAAGTAATTTTATGCCTAGGAGGGCCAAAAAGAGAGAAAAGTGTATGGAAAAGGGGAATTTATGGGTTTGTTGCTAGGAATCTGAAAACAAAAGGCTCTGCTGTTACTCCACTGCACCTCCTCTGCATTTCAAAGACAATGTTTTTGATTTCCTGTACATTAAGTGGGACCAGAACTGGGCTCTGCAGCTCTTAATTCAACTGAGAATAAACTTCAGTGTCATGGCTGTGAGCTGATGATCTCTGGGTGAGGGAAGTCTGGGAAGATGCTTTTCTAAAGTTAACAGCATTGCAAGAGTGAGAGAGGGCAAACCACAGGTTATCTTCTGCCCATGTGAAACTGTTCCAAGCTGCCTACTTTGAGGAGGGGATGGGCAGGTAGAGAGCATTTTACCTACAGGCTGCCTCAAAAAAAAAAGCAGCTAAGCTACTTTTCCTACTTTGCTGTTCCACCTCTAAATTTCATTGCCTATATGGAATATAATTACCCATAGGTTTCTTCCGTTTGTCCTAATTTTTTTCCAGTAACTTCACCCATTCTTCCATTAATTTCCTAGCATACTTGAGCAGCACAGTATCCAAAATGAATGCAAGTGAGATTATACAAGACCATTGCACTGGTGGTTGTCCTGACAAGAAAGAGATATAAATCACTTCTCCCCACAGGTTCTGGTAGATTGATGCAGAGGCTCAGTCCAGTAGGTACAAGTGTAATAACAATTTTCCCGTTTTTTTCCTCCAAAGTGAAAGAAGAGCCTTCTACCAGTGCCATTTGACATTGGACTGCAGGTGCATACACCTCCTGCAATGAAAAAGGCAGAAAAGGTCAGAGCACCTGGAAAGCAAAATGCACTAGAAACTTGTAAAATTAGAACTGCATGGGAAAGATGCTTCTTTCTCTCTGCTGTTGTCTTTTCTGAGTGTAAATTCTTTTTAGCTCAGATTGTTTTTTACTCATGTAGGAGACGGGGTTTGTGTCGCACTCAACAGTGGTATGTAATTTGGACCTGTAGGTGGTAAAGCAGTATAAATACTGGCACTTCTAAAAATATTGAGCAGACAGAAGTCTAGAGGCAGTGAGTCTGGGAGCTGGCCTACACTCTTACACAACAGAAAATGTGTTTTGTAAATCATGACTGGGCTCGTGTTAGAATTTGTCTCTTCTTTTCGTAATTCATACAGAGACAACAGTGATTGTCCTATACAAAATTCTAGGAATAAGCTATGAGCATCCCTATCTGCCAGTGAAGGGGAAACAACCCTCTAGAAAAGAGCTGCTCTGCAAATGGGTCAACATTCATATCTAAAGTAGTCTATAACAGTTATTTTGAAATACTGAAGTAATCCAATTTGAATAATACCTGATACTCCTCTTGCATGTAGAATAGTAATTTGTGCAAAAGATGAACTTCAGACTGTTGCAAATATTAAAAATGGTTACTACAGGCTCTAAACAGCAGAGCTTCTGCTCCTGATTTTGCTAGCTGGAGTGTTTTTTCCCCTCTTCCTGACTTTGTAGCAAAGGCAAAGTGAAGGTTTTGTTAAATCAAAACAAAGAAAGAAGGCCCCCACCAAACTGAAGGGAATATTGGCAGTTTGTTTGCTTAATTTTGGCCTAAAGGGCCTAGAGAGGGTCAAGATATAGCATGTGTCACTAAAAATCAAGATGTACATTGAAACTATGCCATCATAGCTACTATGAAATGATAGGTTAAAGTAAACATTTATTTATACTAATGGTGTAGGTTCTAACAGCATCAAGGAAATATGGAAACACAAGCTGACAGAGGCTCATAATGATTGAAGCCAATGTTGTTTCCGCTTGAGCAGACAATTTTGATTTGAAGGTAAGTCGGCTTGTGGTATGCTTTTCACCAGCTTGTCAATCAAGGGAGACAAGGGGCTCCAGAAAACCTGCTTCAGTACATTACATATTCTGTATTCTGTTCTGTATTTCTTGTGCTTCAAAAATCCTTCTGGGATTTCTGCTGTGGGGTTTGAGAAGATTTTAAAATCTCACTACAGGAAGATAAACAGAGGAGGCAGAGTAACAGCCCTGTGTAAAAACCAGCATTTGGTAGTGTTTGCTGCTGATTTTAGGCCCTTGAAGGAAGATAATCACCACAATGATTACGTATTAATGTGCAGAGCAACACGGAAGTGTCAATTTAAAGCTAAAATGTATCTGAAGAACCAGCTTGTTTATGTCTTACTGACACGTATTTTTTTTAGTTTGTTTGTACAAGCAATAGCTTTGCTGCATTGTGACATGCGGTGCCACTTGCAGGAGGATCTGGAAAAACATCACTATCAATTGCAAGCCACAGATTTTGCCCCCCTAACAAAAAGTAAAAAAATAAGTCACTTATTTTATGGAAGGATACTTGGTAGCACTGGAAAATTGCCTGTCCATTCCTCCAGTGTGGCTTGTGGGGTTCCATAAGAAATCTTGCCACTCACTTGTATTCTTCAGTATCATACGTATGTGGATGAAAGGCCTCCACTTCTCGCCTCAGTGGCCACTGCGTGTGAATTGCTCAGATGCTTGAACTTTATTGTTTTATTTTGTTTTGTTGGTGATGGTTTTTTCAGTGGTTACTAATTTAAATATCATCACTATTGAAATAGGTCTTTGTAATCTTTGAAGGCAGCTTCTAGCTATCACTTGTATTCAATTGGGAAAATCTAGACAGCACTCCCATCATCTGGTGAATTCCAGCATTGACTGAATACATGAAAACATGATTCTGCAACAACTTAAAAGGCACTGTCATCAAATGTTAAGAGGAAGCAACGCTAAAACTTCCAGATGATGTTAGACTTTTTCTGTTAATTTTAAAGTGAGCCTGTAGCTAGTGCTTGCACGTTTTGCATGTTTGTGTACATTCAGCTGGGTAATGACTCTTTCGTGCAAACAAAAGCAGGGCTATGTATTCCAACACAGAGGTGGGATTTCGGAACTCATTTCCTGAAATCAGACCCTCAGGAATGATACAGCTCCTTTTCTCTGCAGTTCACCCACTGTATCTCTTAATCTCTCCACTGTTAAGCTTTCTACAGTAGACTAATAGCAGCAAATATAAAAAGAAAAAAATTACATATATGCATCATTTCTTCCAATATTATTGATCCTACAGCAAACAATTGCTAGATTAAATGTTCTAATTTGAAAATGCAATTGCAGAACCTCATAAAACAAAAAAACAATCTAGGTACCAAGACTGAGAGCTCCTCCTCATGATCTTTCTTGTCTTCCTTTTCTTCTCCCTCACCTCACAGTACCACAGTAAACAGAAGGAATGTGCCTTTCACCTGAATTAATAATAGTTTGCTTAATATCAAGAGCAGAACAGGATAGCAAACTTTTCTCCTTCTCCTTTTTCCTCATTTCATGTCATGGTTTTGGAAGACCAGACTTCAAAAATTTTTCTGGTATCAAACTCCATGAGCCTTTATTACAAATAGCAGACAACTCTGTTCCCAAACTACAACCACACACACCTTTTGATAAGCATGCAGTTTTAGCTTGGCATTATCTTACATATGAAGCAGCAGACAGGTACAACTCTCTATAGTTTTCCTTTATAGTTAAGTCAGAACCGAAGCTGGAATACGAAGAAAGACACACACAAATGCAAATAAAAAGAGGACAGATTGGCTCCTACAAGGTCATACCAGTTCAGCTACAGTTATCAGCAGCAAAAACAGGCTGAAGATTAGGACGTGAATCAGGCTAAAACATGCGAACAGTCTTGTCATGTTATAGCATCTATGAAAGCAGTGCATCATTAACATTTCCAACACAACCTTCCATTCAATCACCTTTTGCCAATTTCTTCTTCTGTCTTACAAGTATAAATATCGTAGAATTGAAATTAGTAAATGCTGCTGAAAAAATGAAGTATACTTCTCTTTCACCTGTATTGGGTTTTAAACTTTGAGGAGCAACAGGAGAGATGGGAAGATCAAAGGGTAAGCAGTTGGCGTGAAGCAGTTTGCACATTTGGAGAAGGGCAATTTTGTAGCTCTGTAATGGGCTGTGAGAGGATGGGAAAAAAAGCAGGGAGAGTAATTCAGTTCAACTTGGAAGACAAGAAGAAGAGAGCATGAAAGGAAAGATGAGTGAAACAGCATGACAGTAATAACAAATACATTGTATTTTTTTTAATTAAAAAAATACATAACTCTCCAGTTCAAGCATCTGAGCAATTCACACGCAGTGGCCACTGAGGCGAGAAGTGCAGGCCTTTCATCCACATACGTGTGATACTGAAGAATGCAAGTGAGTGGCAAGATTTCTTATGGAATCCCACAGGCCACACTGGAGGAGTGTATTGTTAAATGTATTGTTAAAATACATGTGTTTTAACAATAGAATGTGTTGTTAAAATGATACCTTTAACCCTTGTCTGTCTCTGCTTATAATCATAAATTCCAATTATCTTACAAACACTGCTCTTTGTTCAGCTTATTCTGCCAGATGTAGAGATGTGCAAAAATACTACTCCTTCAGGAAACAGAGCCAAAATTGCCTTTTTCTTGCAAACAGAACAATACTTTGCACTTCCCAGTATCATGCCGCCTTAATTAGAGAAGAGGCATTGCTGAAGGTCAAAGCCTGTGACACTTGATTTCACTCTGGTGAATCTGACCCAGAGGAGTCACCAGCATCAGCTGTCACAAAGAGATGCTTTGCATTGGAGGCAGAGCTCCCGCTTTCAGTTTGCATGAGGAAAGAATCAGAAAAACAATGTGTATCACATTTCTCTGAGATACTGTGTGATTGCTGCCTGAGCTTTGAAATCCTTGCTCTTAGGTGCTGAATTTTTAGGCTTTAGAGTTTGGGGGGTTATTTTTGTTTGTTCATTTGTTTGTTTTTACAATCAAGTGATTTTTAATTTACTGTTTTGTGACTATTCTGTAGTAAGAATGGCCATTAGTGATGAGTAAATATATATGTGCTGAGGTTTGTGTGATACTGTATTTTCATGGTGTTTTCATGGGAGTGTTTTCATGGAAGATGTTAACCCTCTCTCACCAAACTTGGATGTGGGGAAAAAGATGTGTTTGCAACCTAATTACATGTAGAAATGGAGAGCAGAAGTGTAAAGGTAATGGCGTGCAGACCTTGGAAGTGGGAACCTGTAAAATAGCTGCTGGTTGAAATTTCCCTGGAAGGAGGGGAAGTTTTGTCTTCATCTGCAATGCTCATCTAGCAAAAGCACAGAGAACCATAGCTAAGGTTTGCGCAGAATGGATGAGAGCTTTATCTTGCATAAATTGGTGCAGTTCAAGTAAAAGCAGCTCTGGCTTTAGCTGACATAAAGGGATGTTGGTCCATTTTTCTCTCATTAGGGGAAGCCTGTTATGTTTTCAAGCAACTCCATGGTATTCCAGCGATAATTTCAATATTATAATTTGTCAGAAATATTTGTTGTATTTGCATAATGTAATTTTATATACTTATTAGGTCTTTGTTCTATCTTGGCTAAATCTGTGCCTTCCAACCAGATAAAAAATACAAAAGTGCACCTCAGAAATTTTACTTGAAATAGATATTTGAAACATTTTCAGGAACTGATATTGAGTTTGTAAAAGCTACGGTGTATCCAGTAAATGGTCTTTTACTCTATAGCTAACACTTTCCAGATGCTTTTAGGTTACTAGGCCCATTCAGAAAATTTTCCAGTTATTACACTAGATACACGGTATGTTTTGATTTGTACTTTGTAATGGTTCTGACTCCTGCTCAACTGACAACATGTATCTTCTCACAGGGCAAATTTTTTCTGTATCATCAGTATTTCTGGAATTTTGATGAAGTCTTTGTTTTCTGTACATGTTGTCAAGCAACATCCTAAGTTGCAGGTAGGAGATCTCCAGTGGTGTGTGGTACTTATGCTAGCCTTTACAAGTTGATAGGATCAGAAGAGGGAGATCATCAGCCTGAGGTGGCACGCCAGGTCTTCAGTGCCCAGAAAATGTTTCTTAATGCCAGTGAGAGAAGCAATCCAGTGCCATTTGCTTGTGAAAAAGTAAGGTAACAACATAATTAATTTCTATTTCTGTAGTAAGTTGACTGCCATCTAGCCTAGGAAATGATCCAGAGGGACTCGGCTAATAGAGGAGAGACTGCACAGGCACCACTTGGGCAGCATACATCCTTGATGTGACTCTGCTGAGCTTTGTTAGTGTTTCAGCTGGGGAGAGGCTGCTGTTCTTTCCTGCTTTATGCCCTGGCTCTCCAATTACTTTGTTCAAAATAAGAGTCACTGTAGAGTACAGTGTTAACGTTCAGCATATTAAAGAACACCTATTGTTCACCCAGCAACATCTTTGGTTAAAAAAGTATTTGTTTATAGGACTAGAATATCCTTTTGAAAGAGAGAAGTTTGATTTAGGTGGAAAGCTTCCTTTCAGTTACTTCATTGCCTGTGCTGAAGTTGATAAACCACTTCAATTTAACTTAATTTTTATTTTATTTTGCTTCCTCAACTTTGTCATTTAAAATTTTCCCAGACGTTTTTGCATGGTAGGATTTTCTTTTGGAGAGAAGTTCCTGTTGCAAACTTCTCTTGCAAATAGGTTTTCCCAGTAATCTCTAAATCATTTGGCATATTTCTATTCTACTGTCAAAATGCAATGGCTTAATATAGATCTATCAATCTTACTTGTCTACAGTCGTGTGTATGTATGCAGGCCAACTCATTTCCATCAGGAGAGCTTTCATCTTGAAAACTGGTCCTATATTTCTGCATCTACTGTTGCATGTCTGTTGAAAACCTGGCAACTATTTAAGCCCTCTTACTAAAATAGCAGCTAGAGCTTGTCAGGGTAAGGTGTGTACTTTATAAATATGAAATGTATCTGCATAAAGAATAAAACAAACTTTGGAAAATGTTATTCTCTGGATAAAAGGTATAACTTTGGAAGGTTCTTATGTAAACATGGGAGAAGTTCTTGAAGAAACGGTCACTATGGCAAAACTTGTAATTGAAGTTTTTGAAGCACTATCAGAGTACCTTCACCTCTAGTATTCTGGCTCTATTGAAGAGGTGTAAATATCCCCTTGATATCTGCTATTCCATTGTATTTATGAAACTGTGGGCTAATATACAAAATTCGTATTCATGCACACAGATTTATTAGTTGTTCTTTTTCCCAAGATGTCTTTTTATCTTGCTGGTAAGTATTCATAAAAGGTGTACTCTTCCTTGTCTTAGTGAGAAAATTTCTGCAGCTTTAATTTTAGTAAAATGTTTAAACCAGAACATCAACAACATCAATATATTTAGCATCCCGGCAACATTTGAAGTAAACATGCAAGGTATGAAAGGCATAAACTCCATATAAATATATTTGTATTTTAAATCTCCTTGGATGATAACCTTTGAGGAAAAAGTTGTTTGTGCAGTGATTGAGAAGCAGCCTGACTTTATCACAATGACTCTTGCCAAAATTACCTTTTGCACAACACAGTGAACGAAAACCTAATTTAATTTGTTTTATGATGCATAAAGATGAGTCGGAAGGGTTTGTTTATTCCTTTCCTGCTTCTTGACCATACTTATATTTGGAGCAGTTAATCTTGCTGAGTTTTGCTGGTCTTGTCCTTTGAACATGGAAAAGCTTTTTAATGTCCTCTTTTTCTAATTTTACTTCAAGGAGGGGGGGTGTGTGTGTGTATCGTCATTTTACTGTATAAGCCTTTTTTCTGAGCAGTTTTCATTCCTTGGCAGAAGCTGGTGCTGATGAAACAAATAAGCAAAGCAATTACAACAGAGTGTCTAGAACTTTCTCCTTATTTCACTGTTTACACAGAAGTAGATAATAGTATCTGTGATTATTGGTGTCCTAAATCCTCTATTTGCATTTTCTTAGTAAGATGTGATAATCGGTATTTTTTAGGTTAAAAATATTCTCTTTTAAATGTTGGTAGTTTCCCATACTTCATCATCATAAGGAAATGAAGTATCATTTTTCCAATTCTCTGGTCACTTCTTTTTCCTTTCTTTTTTTTCCTATTGTTCGATGTAATAGGACAAATTGGTCCAAACGTGGCGCCTTTCTGGGTGCAGGTGCCTTCACGCTTCAGTCATTACCTACATCATCATTAGTCAAACTTTAAAAATATTATTCCACTGCTACTCATTAATCTGGCATCAAACTGGAGATGTTATAATTAAGATGATGGCAGGATTTCCATTACTGACTGTTTTCTTCAGCAGAAGGAACAGTTAGTGCCTGCCAGCAAAGGAAGTAATTTATGATGCTGGCTGCCTGGTGCAGCCATCAATTCGGAGTCCTCTGTCTAGCTGAACTCCAGTCTCACTCTCCTGAGATCATCCCCGAAAGGCAGCATACAGGTAGGGAATACTGATTATTATATGCACTCTAAGGAGTGTAAATGACATAGGGATGGGGCACATAGGGCCTGATGAATTGCTTATACTCTGCCCAGGCTCCCGTTTGTGTCTGTGGACTTCGGCCCTGTTCTTTTACGGACTGGCTGAGGTGATAGAGGGCTGCATCATGTGTATGGGACAAGTTGTTTTTTAATAAGTATTTTTTTCAGTCAGTTAAAAAAAAAATCAGCTATTCAATGAAACAGACTCACAGGATTCAAAGGAAATGAATTGCACTCAGATTTTAAAGCTACAAAAGAAATTAAGCTAGTGCTTGTAAAACAATCATGGCATCCACACTCAATATCACAAGATATATATCATCTTAACAAATCACCTCAATTGATATTATTTGCTTGTACCGAGTTATGCAGACAAGGGACTCAAGTTTATTCTTGAATGACTTTTTGTCCACTACGTGAATCAAGAAATGACATTTTGGTGTTTGAAGCATCTTTCTCTTCTCTCTTCTTTATTTTGTGTTTTCACTTTCCAAATGTCTCACTCCTTTGTGAGTCCCACGCCACATACAGCAAACTTTATTTTTGGAGACTTCTGGTCTAGTAGATTAACACCAAGGAGAGCTCATTTGGCATGACATGAATGTTTTTAGGATGATGACACAACAGGTAAAGCTGTGTGCTGAGAGGATCCTGCCTCTTGGTGCCATGAGCTTCCAGAAGGTCTGACCACCTGTATGTTGTATCCACACACCATCAGAAAACAGGCTTTGGGGTATAGCTTGTAGCATTTACATTCAAAAAAGCTTTTATCATGTAAAATCTGTATGAAGTTGATAGCTCTCGCTTCTTTCATCAATGTCTTCAGCTGGCCACAAAAAAGGGATAAATGTGTTTTACCTTTATTTTGTACACCTTTGTACAGACCATTCCTGCTCTGTAGCAGTCCATACATTGAGTGAGACTGCACACCAGTTTATGGTATTTTTCATTTTAGTAGCAAGTTCATACTGACACTGTCTTGTGGAGTTACCACTTACTAAGGCCTCATCTCCCTGTCGACAATCTGGTTTTCTGCTTTGGTACAAATATAACAGTTCTGTGGAAGGCCATGTTGGAGCTCACATCCCAGCCTTACCTGTAATTCCATTATGATGTTCTCCTTTTTCCCTACCCTTTGCTTTTAGGCCTAGAATTTGTAGTTCGTTCTCCATTTTCTTCATAGGTCACTTTTTCCCTTTTTTCTGTTACTATCCAGTCTTCTGAATCTTTATGATTACCTAAAGCTCTTATATTCCCTTTGGCATCCTCCTTCACATTTAACCATTTGCTTATTGGTCTTGCTATCACTGTCTCAGTCTGCCTTACTGGATGTTTTGCCTTTCAGTGTCATTTTCCTCCTTTGTGCTGTTCTTTGTGCTTAAAGAAAAATTTAAAAAGAAATTTAAGTCTGCTTATTTCATAAATCAGAGTTTAATTATTTTTCTTAGTGATCTGTGGCAGCACTTGTGCACTGTGTCCTAAGTGAGTAAGATCTAGATTTCTGTAGTCCTTCTTCAGGGGATTCTTTTGTCCAATGCAGAATCATCTTACTGTCACATTGCAGTATTCTTGAGCTTCAGGTATTGAAGTAAGAGAGGAAAGAAAGCCCTGTTCTGCTCTGATCGCTGAATTTGGTTGCATTGGAGTGGAGAGTGGAGGGCTTGCTTTAAATATTTAAGAGGATCTGTTCTTCCGCTGTTACATCTTCTTTCAAGACTTTAGTATATTCTTCATTACACTGGCAATCTCTGTCTCTTCCCCAAAACCTTGATTTTTGTATTGCAGATCTATTCCTTCCTATGTCTTCTGTTCCATTGAATGCAATTTTGCAGACATGGTTTCCAAGGTGTGATACCATGTCACCTCCAGTGCCAGGCAGAGCACTTGTTTGCTCTGTTCCCCTTCTAGCAGCTGCCAGTGATTCTACATGTTCTGTAGCGCTGATCTACATTTCAACCTCCCCATGAGCTTTTCCACTTCATCTTCTTTTGGGGGTTGTGGAGAGAGGACCCATCAGCAAGGCTGCTCCCCTGAATTTAGAGCAGAGCTATCTGCTTCAGACTTGTAACACTTTATAACCACAATCACTCACCCAATGAGAAAGTAGGTAATTCTGACTTGGTTTAACTATTTCCAAATACTTATACTTTCTGGCAAGTTACTGTCCTACAAACTAGTACATAAGTTGAAAAGTCATTTTTAATGAATCCTTTGCTGTACAGATGGTTTGGGAACATATTGCCAGTTGTGCCAATTCCTGAAGACTGATGGGTGGTATTTACAGTCTCACAATTTACACTTGTGTGTTGTAATTGGATTTTTCTTAATTAGGGAAAGTGGGTGGATGATTTTGTCACTTAGCAATGTCCTCACCAATTAAGAGAATCAATAACTTTCTTCATGGAGCCTCCAGACCAAATATACACAGAGCAGGTATCTGAACTGGAATAGATGAGTAAGGTAATTGCTTATCTGAGTTGTCTGCAGTAGATGAATGCTATGTGCTAGAGCAGAGTCTAGTTTCAGCTGGGTGCAAGCCAGCAAATACGTTTTTTCAGTCTAGCTGCCTTTTTTTAATGCTTTTTTCTTTCTTATAGAGAAATGAACTCCTGTGCAGAGCAAGCCAAAGACCCTCAAACACTGAAATCTTGCCTAGTACCATTTTTCTTTTATTTTTTAAATTATTTTTGTTATTATTTTAAAATGATATTAAAGAAAGCATAATCTTTGTACTGTCTCTTCTGCACCGCCATCGGTTTTACCTTGTAAGGCATGCTGCAGATGGCCCTGGGGTACAGGTGATTGCACACTGTGTATTCTTGTGCTGCTCTTCAGAGGGCTGGAGTTCAAACCATGCTCGAAGCCTTGCGGCTGCTCAGCCTTGGTTCAGTTAAATGTGAATTCCCAGAGCTGTGCTGTGCTTACCATTTAAAGCACAGACAATACCCACCTGTGAGACTCTGTTGTACCTAGTGTTGTCTTTTTCCAAACATAATTTTTTGTTTTTATCTTGACTGAATAACTTAAGTGATTGAATCACTTATTTTTTTTATTAAAAGAGGAGTGCAGGAGAGTGGTATTTAATTTACAATTACAATAGCCATCCCATTGTTGTTATTAATAGTTTGCCATTAAGAGACTTTCATCCTGCAAGATCAGAAAGCACTTTACAGATAATGTGCAGTGATGACTTAGATACTGCTGAAATGAAGCTGTCTCCATAAGGAAACGCAGAAGAGCATCAGAAAGGCTGGGGTAGCCTTTTAAGAAAAGAAACAAAATGAAAAGCAATTTCTCTGCTTAGAGGAAAATCTTGAACTGTGGGGGTGTGATAACTGAAAGTCGACATCTACGTGATTATTTCCTTGAGCATTATGTAGATTTGAGCATATCCAGGTGGGGCACGGGAAAGCCCTTAGCCTAGATTGGAAAAGGTCATGGTGTAAAAATGAAAAACTTGCAAACAGTTCCATATTGCTTCCTGCTCCTACTTCACTCCATTCCCAGAACAGAGAAGCACTGGGGAAGAGAAACTTCAGACTAATATTACGATTAACAGCCAAGAGCTTTGAGAGTAAATGACCTTAATTTTTGTAGGTGAACCTGAAGAGATGGATCTTGATGATAGTTTCTAATGACTGATACTGAGAGGTGACAGGCAGACTGGGGACTGTGCGGAAATGATGGAGACCCCCAGTGAATATGGGCTATTGAGGATGTTAGCATAATTTGAAAATTCATCTGATTTTAATTAGAGAAGCCTAGTGGGATTAAAATTGCAAATTAAGCTATTGAAAGCTATTGAAATTATCTAAGCAAATAGTTTTATTTGCTCTCAGTTTGCAGTATTCAGCAACTGACATTACTTGGATCACAGTTGTTTTGGAGGTTTTTTACAATTCAGGATAAAGCATCTTCTTTCTCTTAAAGAATGTAAAAAATGAGAGAGAGTTTCCTGCCCTGTGTCATTACCTTCCTGCATGCCACACCATGTAGTGGGATGTTTCATAGTTTTCACTGCCTTGTTCCTCTGGAAGGTGAGAACTCCTTGTCCTGTAATAGTGCATTGAGCTATTTCTTCAGGTAGCCATAGAAGAGCAACAGATCCTGAAATGCTGTATTGCTTTCTGTCTCTTTTGTTCTCAGAGCAGCTTTTTGAAACACGTACAGACCCAGGCTAATATGCTACAATTAGACTTTAACCTACAACAGCTTATGGATCTTACATAAATACTCTGAGTTTTATGAGAAATAAATTTGTGAACAATATTTTCAAGCCAAAAGAGGCTTTGCAACCCATCCTTTAGATGGTCTTTGCTGAGAACTGCTGCTCGCGTGGCTGAAGTTGGCTCCCCAGCAGAGCTGCTTCTTTCCTGTGCAGGTGGTAAAATATTCAGTATTTTTTCACCAGTGTGTGCAGAGAAGTTCATTAATGGGCCAGTCCTTCACCCATTCTTGCCAGCACTCTCTGCCTAACAGACATGGATTTTGGCAGATGGATACGATAACGTCATTATCTGCAAATAACTGATGCACTACTTTATCTTGCTGTAGGCATATTTATTAATACATAAACTTGATTGCTGTAGCCAGCTTCTCAGCCTGCAGGATGGGTTTTTGATCTCCCTTCACTGCATGGGTATGGAGCAGTTGTGTTCCTGCTTCCCATTACCAGCCAAGTATTAGATATGGCAAGAATCCCAGCCCAGTTCTGCTGGAAGGAGCCTGTGTACCTGGAGGTGAGGAATAAGTGAAAAGCCAGGATGCAGCAACCTTGACTCCTGCCAGAGTCCTTTGCATCTGTGACTGTTTCAAGGGCAGTTTTGTGGGCTAAGCCATACAACCCATGCTCTGCAAGTCACCCTAGTGAGTGAAATCACTGATAAACAGCAGATATTCCAGCCTGCTGTGAGCAAGAGCTAGAGTAAGAGCTTCTGCCCTTTGATGCTTTAGAGAACTTCCCGTGCATTCAGAGTGGGATCTTCAATGCATTCTTCCAAAAAAGGAGAGCCCTTGGAATCTTTACCCTTGTTTGCAAGTTACTAGAGGTAAAATCACATGTAAATTGGGGCTCTGAGAAATTCCTAAGGAATGTTAGTTAATGAAATGGTGCAGGATTTTACAGCTGGAGCTCAGCAGTGGAGTACACAGAAGGACAAACTGGAAAAATGGATAAGGGGCTGCATGATGCTTGAACTTAGTTAAGTTGGAGAAAATGAGATATTGGAGTGAAAATACAGTCTGGAAATGGTTAAAGGTATGATCATAAGGATGTTATTCATGAGAGGGTAAGCAGGAAAATCAAGAAATATTTATGCACTTGTGGAGACTCATTAAAAGAATGGAGCACTGATCACAGAGGATTTCAATTACTTCATGTTTGACTAGAATAAGAATTATTTAACGCCTGAGAAAAGATACGTGTTGTAGTGTAAGATTGTTTTATCTTATAATTTATATAAGCAAGTCAAAACAAAAGACTATCTCAGAGCATGTTTTGGACGTAGTCCCAGGAAATGAAGCAGGACCTGTATGATAAATAAGATAGACATTGGTGAGCTTTTATAAGGTTGAGTGATCATAATGCTATTGGATTTGAAATATTCGTAAGGCTACAATAGGTACAAAGAGTAGTGGCACAAAAAATATTAAACTTTGAAAAGTCAGTATTCGAAGAAGTGTGTAATGAATAGAAGAAAATTGATGGGGATGCAACTATTGTCCCCAAAACTGTTATAGGAGAATGGAGGAAATGTTTTTAGGAACAGATAAGAAAGATGCAATCTACATTCTTTCCAATAAAATGTAAATGTCAAACATGTCATCAATCATCTCAAGGCAACAGTGTGGCAGTGGAACAGGAGACTGCAAAGGGATTAAAAAAGAAGAATCAGCCTTGGTAAATGATATAAAAAAGAAAATAGCATAGGAGCAAAAATAATACATGAAGAATACAAAGTGAGACTTGCAATACCATAGAAAATAGCAAGGCAATTATGTTCAGAAAATGAAACTTTCTTCTCCCTAAAAACCATAATGGGAATTAGATTATAACCAAGTGAAGTTCAGTTCAAAAGTAGCCCATCCATTCCTGACACTTTATGGCTTCCTAATATTATTTTTTTTATCCCCACATACCTCAGTTCTTGTGCTTCAGAATTGCAGTTTGCATGGGTTTGCTCACCTACCTTTCTGGCTAGAACGAGCTCTAATGAAGATGCCATTTGTGACTTTAGCGTTTATTTTTCCTGTGCAAACTACCAGTTAATTCCTAGTATTCCCCCACTCCTTTTAAGACCATGCTGCCCATCTTTTGAATTTACTGGTCTCGTCCAGGATATCAATATTTTAAAACTAGATTAGGTTTGACTCTACATGCTTGATTAAGGGTTAAATGGAAACAGGACTGTCTCCTCCCCATGCTAAGCGGGAGTACTTAGACATTGGGTTTGAAATTAAAGGTTTACACAGTGAGTCTAACCTGCATAACCACCTCAGTGATCCCCCTGGTGTCTTGCTCTGATAGCCAGAAAGTGATATTTTGACGATCTAAGGAGCAAGGCCAAAGCACACAGACTGATATTGCCAAATAGAATGTCTCTTGATTCTGCTTTTTCATAGCAAAGTGCTATGTGCAAAGTGCTTTAAGCACTAGGTTACTCTCACTCTTGCAAGAAGTTAGAATCACATGCTCTCAAAAATGAAATACTGTTTGCTCACAGCCACTATTTTCTATTAAGGGCATGGAGATGGCTGAAAATATTGGTGTAGAATTAACAAGAGAAAGGGAGTCAATAAAAATGAATTCCTGCCTTACTGATTGCTGGTACTGCTTGGCTGGCTTAGCAGAGGTCCTGTGTGCACAAAAGCAGCCCACTAAAGTCTGTGGAGTTATGCCAGTGCTGAGTATTGTTTGAAATCTTTATACATGAACAGAACAGACCTCTCTCAGTATGAACTACTGTACTTTCTCATTAATTTGCCGGTGATTTCAGTTCCTTTTCTGCAGTAGTTGCCAAGTTTTTTCCTCCTCAGTATTCTGAATGATGCCTTGTTTTGTAGCAAATACCTCTTCTATCCTTACATGCGATATTAATTATATGTCAGTGGCAAAGACCTTGTGGGATCTGATGGCCCAGGTGTGTGAATTACTCAAATTCCTTATTTGAACCTCATTTACTCTTTTCTTGTGACTTACTCTATGCCAGGAGAAGTAACTACATATTTCTTATGCAAGACTTATGCTTCCTGATTGTTTCACAGTTATTCTAAAGATTAACTAGTGTAATCTGCTGTGCTCTTTGATTGCTCAAGTGGAGTTATAAGTTGTCTCACATTTTTGTGTCTAATTAACAAGACTGACAGATTTGGAACAAAAATTAACTTGAGACTTTCCTTGTCTCCTGAACTAAAACTGTGTTTTTAAACAATGTGGTAGCCTGGCATCATTAGAATTTTGTAATTCCAAGTTGATCTTTAAGACTGTCAAGGAAATCTTCTCCATGACTGCAGTGCACCCAAAGATGAATATCCAGTTCTAATAACTATTTTATTAAGGTTTTTTGTTTAAGTGAGAAACTGACTTAATGGTCACTTATTGTTGACCAGCAGTCTGCTCTTCATAAAGGACTGGAGTCTCTATCTTGGGAAGGGAACTTTTGGCCTCCAGCACTACTGCTATGGAGCTGAAATGGTTACTTTCATTACTGGAAGGCTCTGTTTTCTACAAGTTGCTGTCATTCTGACTAACTAAACTTCCACACTATTCCTTTCAGGTCTATTCTGAACATACAAGTCAGTGTTTGAATATATAACTTGTCCAGGATTTGTGTTTGCCTTATGTCTGAAGTGCTCATGTGTCCCATGTCAAAGATGGACTTTTGTGTCTGTTCAGGAACTCCTGCCTATCAAAATGAAGAAGAGAACCACAAGAAGCAAAAAAGATGAAAAACAAGTGGTGAAAATGAAGTCAGGAGAGTTAATATCTTTCAAAGTTGAAGCAGGCAAACATATACACAAGCTGGTTTTAACTCTTTTTTAGATCATTCCTAACTCTTAATTTCTGTGTTTGTAGACCTGAAATTGTGTATAGAGAGCTCAGCTGTGGCTGATGTACTCTGGGGACATGGATATTGTATTTTAAAGGCATCCGTGTGTGAAATATGGTTTGGAAAACACAGGTTGCAATGTAAAACCTCCAAGCTTTGCCTTCTCCCTGTCCTTTCTCCCCCTCTCCATGAGATCTCTGCTATATAGAAGGCTTTGGTTTTTAATGTAAAAATCATTCCACAAGATTGCAGGGAAGTACTAAAAAAGCAAAGATTTAGTATTTTGTAGTTTATAGGCAAGTTTGGTTAACTTTATCCCAGATTTATATTTATGGAATCTTGTTGGCGATGATAAAGATCAAAGTAGCCTCTCCACCTAGTATAAATACATCAGTGGAGATGTTTCAGCAAGTCCTAGAATATAATGACACCATAGTGAAGACATGCCTTTTAGTGCAGTCTTATGAGTCTGCCAGGTTTGGGGTTAGTCCCAAACCAGCTTCCTGGCTGCCAGCCCAGTCGTGCAAGTAGGTGTGTGCTATACGGAACAGTTACTGCAAGCACTGAACCTGGCAGGGCTTCTGTCCCTTTGTGTCCTCTCCTGGATTTTCAATATTTTGACCATACTTTATTCAGCAGGTATTTTTTCCCTCCTCTCCCTGTTTTTTCTTTTCTTATTGAAGAAAATCCTTTGCACCTTTCTTGTTTACAGGAACTGGATTCTCCTGTTCAACTGACCTTCAAACATTCATTGTTCTGTGGCTGGTTTAGTATGCTCACTTACATGCTTGATAACACTATAAATGTCATGCTTATGAACCCATCTAGATTGAAGTACTGAAAGGAACCCAGAATCCATCAGAGCTGGCAGCTACTCCTTGTGAGTCAACTCCAGGAGAGTCACAATTATAAACATGTCTGGTAGTGGGTCTACATTTTCAGATGGTGTAAAAAGCCTTCCAGCAAAGTCAGTGGAATTGCAACAATTCGTACAACTCGATGGGATCTGTCTCACCATGTCCCTTGTTTTTGAGATAAAAATGTCCCAGTTGTGCCGAGATGTGAAATTGCTGTAGTGTTTATACGATTCGTGGTATAATCGATGTCCTTTTCTGGGACCACTATGGGTGTGGGAATCTGATTCTTCTTCTGGTAGTTCAGGAGATAAGACTTGGAAGAGAATGCTTTTACTTTAATTTTTTTTTTTTTTTTACCTGAAAAAGCAGTTTTCAATGCTCATTTATTATCTCTCAAGTATTGAAGTGTGGGCTGAATGATGTGGTATAAGGCGTACACATTGAATGTCTCACTTGTTGTACCACTCCCCCTTTACCTTAAATATTCTTTCTCAACAACGTTAGTCCCAACTTGTTGAACTTGAAACCCCTCTGAAGTCGCCTCCTTCTGTGGTGAGAACCTTTTGTTTCAGATTCACTTTTCACAGAAGAGCAGCTTCGCTGTTGTTTCAATGGAAATTATACTTTCAGCCTTCTACTTATTCTGTGGGGGTTTTGGTGCATCCACTACAGTTTTAGCCCAACTAATTTAATGGCTAAGTCATTAGTGTTCATACCTTAATCATTCTTTTCTGCTTTAAAACCTGTGTAGATTCTGATCTTTACATTCTGGGGAAACTTTTTTATAGCATTACAAATATTCTGAATACATCACCAATATAAATAAGAGTTGAAATTATATATAGAGGAGAATAGTGACCATAATTTATGGATAAACATCTCAAAGCTGCTTTCAAAAGGTTAAAATTGAAAGGCAATAATAAGCTAGGCTGTTCTCCTGTGTCATTGTGTACAGAAACACGGACATCAGAAGAATCTTCTTTAATTGAGTTGGTTTGAAATTAAATCTCTCCAGTGTTAATACTTGTAGGAATGAGGATTGCTTTTTAACCCATTTATACCTCTGGTAATGAAATCTAAGAATTTGCTGCCTTATAGGAGTGTTGGAAGGATAGGAAGATTTGATTGTCTGTCATGAGACCATATTATGTTAATTTTTCTGCCTAGACTATGGAAGCACAAAAAGCAATAACTCGCTTTATATGAAGACAAAATTCTTAGGATTGTTGTCATGGAAACAAAGTGGAAGCAGCTCCTTTTCCTTGAATAAATTCAATAGCCAGGCTAACAAAGATTGAACACACAACTCGTATACACACTCCCACTGAATGGTACTGATAAAGGCAGCAGCAGTCTGCACCCAAACCTCCAAACACTGCTCATGTAGGGGGGGAGCTGGGCCTGTAATGCTCCACCTTTCCCAGAACAGTTGAAGAAGTGGCCTTGTGCTGTTGTAGTATGTGTTGGAGTGGGAGACAAGGACAGTATTAATTTGTTTGGACAGATGTACACAGGGATGTTACGAGACAGGCTGCTCTTCATCTGTATTTTATGTTGGCTTGATTCACAGTTCAAGTTCATTAACCTTGGTAGATTTTGGCTCTTACTTTGAATCAGACTTGAAGAGCTGTTCTCTTCATTGGTACCAATCTTGTTTGTGCTTACAAAGCTGGGTAATTATGTTTGAGAAATCAAGGAGAAACAAACCCAGGAACTCCAGAATATTGGTTTCTAGGCCCTAAAGGATGCTTCAGTAAATGGTGAGCTTGCTTTTTCTGTAGAGAAAAAGCCAATAGCTTTCCAACCTTTGTCCAGACTTTTGCACTTGGAATGTGGTATTTTAGTTCTAATGATTTATCATAATCCAACAGTGGTTTATCATTTTAGTACCTATTTCATGGGTTTGGCTCTGTCAAGGAGAGTTTACTAATCTGTTTCAATCCTGTTAGCTGCAGGCCAGCAGGGAGTAGAAGGAAGGAACTTAGAGGATGATGGCAGGACTAGAAATTATTGTATTTTAGTGAAATCTTAGTAACTTGGTACTATTCACCTGTTGGGCCTGAGCCAAAGTGTATTTGAAGTCAATGGAAAGGCTCCTGCTTAAGTGTTAATGGACTTTAGGATGATGATTTCCTGTGTAATCATGAAACCATGCAGTTCTTCAGGAGGGTGGAGTTAGTCTGCTCTAAAGGAATATAATGTGTCAGAGTATCCTGAAATAAACTGTGGAACACTTGACAAGCTTCAAACAGAGATCACTTAATGCACAGACAAAAGGAAGTTTCAGGGAACTGAGGTGGCTAAACTGGAAAGTATTGTGTGGCATTATGCAACCTGAAAGTGTATTTTGTTCCTTCTTCAGAATGAATTGGCATCTGGTCTTGTGTTGCCTTAATGTCCCTTCATTAGTCTCTTCACATTATTGAATGTGAGAAGGACAGGAATTACCTTTGTAAACTCTCATGCAGATTAGTTTTCGCTTGTGCAAGAATTCCACGTTTGAGAAGCTTGACAGCAAGTACATTCTGTCAGCATTGCAATGTGTAGTCAGTATGTGTAGATGCTGTGGAACAGCAGGCAGCACCGTCAAAGTTCGTTACCAGAGCAGCTTAGCAGAGTTTATTTGGTTAATCTCAGTCATGAGATGTGTTACCAGAGATTCATGTGCATTTTATGTTGGGTGCAATGGGAAGCCTAGGATGAGAGATGAGCAAAAATTATCGATATTTCTGTTGATGCCTAGTATGATATTCATTGGCTTATACAGTAGTACAACATGAAATCATAGAATCATAGAATAGTTAGGGTTGGAAAGGACCTTAAGATCATCTAGTACCAACTGCCCTGCCATGGGCAGGAACACCGTACACTAAACCGTGTCAGCCAAGACTCTGTCCAACCTGGCCTTGAACACTGCACCAGTGTAAGCTAGTACAGCTGCGGAGACAGCATCACATGCTCAGAGAAGATTTTATTTAAATTTTAAAAGATTGAAGAGTGAATCCCTAATTCAATTAAGAAAAAAATAGTATCACAAAAACATTACTTTGAATCTGAGATGCATTTGCTTTGGTTGAACTCAGGTGAGTAAATATCTGAAGAATCCAAATTTTTAATGTGTTTGGCTGTTGGGTTTTCTTGTGTGTATGTGGCAGGTGGAGTCCATTCCTGCTTATTTGTGTACACCTTTCCTTTCTTATGTTGGTGTAGTTTTTAAATAAATAAGAAAAAAAGCAGTAAGGGCACTTTTTTGTTTCTTGCTCCTGCTTCTTGGTGTTAACCTTGTGTTTATTGGTCTGCTCTTATTCTGGAGTTGGTGGTAAAGTTTCCCATTGCCTTCTCAGGGAGGATGTCTGACTGCAGGCATCTCAGTATGCTTCAGTGGAGGGGAAAGAAAAAAAAGAGGGAGGGAGAAAAAAAGCTGTCTTTGCTTACTGGGTAAAACTGAGTTCTTGATCTCTCTTTGTACCTTCCACATCTCTGTGTTGCAAAGGTAAATCAAATATTACAGCCGAAGGAAACAATCTCCTTTGCTACAGAAATTTGAACAGCTGCACATGAAAGGATAAAAATGTTTTGCCAGGTTAATCTCATATGATTTACTGCCTATGCCTAATCTGTTTGGAAGCGGCTATGAATATTCTAATACCTTTTGGAAATTACTGATGGGGATGACAGCAGCTGAGAAAAGCTGTAAGAGCTTTAGGATGGCTGCCTGTGGAACACACACCTGCCTACATGCCTGGAGCAGTTGCAGTCAGACTCTTGGAACAATGAAAATTTGTTGTTATTTGTTGCAGCAATAAAAATAATGCTGTCTGCATTCCGAGGAACTTCTGGAAGAGTCAGGAAATACGTGGATGACATCTGTAACCTGTTAAGCAAATTGATGGTTTGCATTTGGGGAGACAGTGATGTCAAGAAAGTTGAGGCAGAAATCGCCAGGGAGGCCTACCCCAGCCCTGCAAACTGATGGCAGTCCCAGCTCATCTGGAAAGGTGGGCTCTCTCAGTTCAGTGCGGAGATGCATGCTGCAGTATGGGATAGGTAGGGCGCTGCACCCGTGAGTTAGCCTATTGCTCTGATGAAACTCCTAAAACTGACATGGGGCACTACGTAAATATAGAGTAGGGGCATATATAAATATATTATTGGTTTCTACTTGAAAAAAAACCCAAAACAACCAACCAAACCAAACAACTTTTGACACAAAATTTATTTTTCTATAGAATTGTTGAGGCAATCTGCAGTTCATTTGTCTGCTAAGTTCAGCACACTGGCTGAATTAAATGCTGAAGGTTGCTTCGGAGGTGTCTGTGTAGTGTCACTTAATTTCTGTAAAATCCTATTGCTATATTATAGAAGGCTGTTCCTGGTTATGGTTTTTCTCTTTAAAAGAATGGAAAGATAAAATGTTTGAGAGAAAAGAGTTACCTCTGAAGTAGCTACGTCCAGCAAGTGTCACAAAACGGAATGCATGGTTACATTGGTTACATATTGTGTCGAGTTTGCAGTTAATTTTAGTGTTGAGCCACTGTCCATTAAAAGAAAAATAACTGATTAATTACCTGTAGTAGTTACACAAAGACAGAAAGAGGTTAAATATATACACACACATTCTTGTGTGCTTACGCAAGCAGTATTTCTCTATCCCCATCTGCAGGGTTGCAGTGCCTCACAGAAACTAATCATACAGTCAGGGCTGCAGATGCTCAGCCAGCAGCCTGCCCTTCCCTCCCAGCCGACTCCTGTAAAACTTCACCCCCAGCTGATGGAGGAGAGCAGGGAAAACCCAGGAGCGAGGGCCTGGTCTGCTGCCCATAGCTGCAGGTGGATCGTAAAGGTTGAAGTGTGCATGTAGCCATGATGACACGTGGTTGGATGTGTCAGCATTAACCACCTGATAGCAGGTTCTGGTGTCACAAGAAAGTAAGACTGCAAGACTACTTGCAATGCATGTCAATTTTGCTTTAAAATCAAAAGCTTAAATGTATTTTTATTTTTTTTTTTTTGTAATTCTGTAAACATCTGAACATATGCTTTATTTTTGTGTGGTGAGGAGTTCCCTCAATTTTTAATGGCCTTGCCATGCTGTATCCAGGTCAGCCTGCATCTGGCTCTGTGCAAGATGGCAGTGGGGAGCAGTGGTTTAGTCCTCTGCCAGTGTGGCAGAGCTGAGAGAGTGAGGTGTAACTGAGTGATGGGTGTAACTGGAAAATCCTCCAATTAAGCCAGTTGTGCTGCTAGTAGTCCTTAAACTGAAGGCAGCATTGATACTCCAAAGATGTTTGAATCCAGGATTTTGGAAGCTTGAGCCTGGTGTGAAGCCCTTTTTAGTCATCTTGCTGACTTCAGATCAGCAGATCTAGGTCTTTAGATCTGAGCTACCAAAATGCAAATGTAACAAACTTTCAAGGAAAAGGGTTTTTTTGCTAGATAGCTTTGGGATACAGCTTAATGACATTTAAAATTCATTTTCCTTATGTATTTATGGTATGTTATAAATGAGTCTTCGCAGTAATCACTGAATGCTGTTAACGGTACAGGCTTGCTTGACAAGTGCTGAAAATTTATGACAGTAATTCTAAATACAGGCAATTTATACATTGCCAGAAGAAAAGAAATGTTCTTCCTATTTCATCTGAGTTTTTATAACTCTAACTGCTAGCATGTTCTACAGAAGATCTCATAAAACTTTGCAAATACATTCCCTAAATCCCATATTTTAGCTATTTGTTTTTGCAGTCATTATTCTTTACAAGTTTTATGTTATTTTGAAAATACTGCCATTTTTGCAAATGTAACTTTTAAATTTTTGAATCAGGACCTAATTCAAATCGGGGATTTCAGCAAAGGGACTTGTAACAGTGAAAAGCGACAGACTCTGTTACATGCAGCTGTTGCTAGTACATACCAGAGGAAAAAAATTACATTGCTCAACATACCATATTGAGATGTAAATAATCTGTGTCAATGCAGGACAGCATCTGAGGTGTCACTGAGGGCCGCTCAGTGTGCAGCTGCAACCGAAACCACAAGCGCAATTCTGCCATGCATGAGAAATCTGGCAAAGAGTGATCTAGGTGGTAAGCTGGTCTGGGGCTTGGCCGAGCCATCCTGCCCAGTCTGTACAGTGAGCTGCAGGTGTTTCCCTTGCTCCAAACTTGTAGAACTGGAAAAGGTTTGGGGAGAAGGAAACTATTACAGAAATAGACATTTAAAAAGCTGATTTCCTTATGGTGATTGATAATTTATTCAGGTGGGGTTGGTTGATTTGTTTGTTTGTTTTTCCTGTTTGTTTCAATTTATTTTTCCTTTTTGCCTTTTAATATTACTGAATACATTTTTCCAGCTGTTCTAGAAATTCTGACATTCTCATCCACACCACAGGACTTATTGCCATGAGGGTTAACTGGAATCCAGAAATTCAGGCTGGAAATGTACATAAGTAACAGGACTATTTCATCTACCAAAGTCTTTGGACAAAATAAAAAAGTTGTGTTCTAGAGTTGAAGCTCGTTTTTACCTAATGAGAGTGGGGAACTGATCTCTTGTAGACCTGATTATTTGTTTCTAAATCATCCTTGGAGCATCATGTAGAGCTCAGCCATAGGAGCACCCTGCCTGACATAGTGCAGTACAGGACCTGGTCAGGGATTGATCAGGAATCACTTGTATGACCCTCTGTAAAAGGCCTTTGTGAAAGGGGAAGGAATCTTTAGGAATAAGCGATGGTGTAGGCCCCTGGGTACCTGAGCTTGCTTCTCGGCTGTGCTGCGCTTTTCTTGCATTAATATGGGAAACTCACTTGGACTTATTTCTAGTAGGGACAGTTGAGCTTTAAGGCTTGGATTAAACCATGAAACTTTTAACTATTATACTTGAGTTACTAGTATGCTAATGCAATGGTTTGTCTATATTGATTGCATGAGTAACAGTGAGCAATTAAGCCCCTGAATTAGCCACCTCAGTTAATTGCCAAAGGTAATTTGAAAGATGGATAAGGGCCTAATGTAGTATAAAAGGAGAAAGACTGTACATTGAGCTAAATCAACTTAGCTGAGATCAATGCGTCCTCTGGCTTGTGGTGGGACGGACAAAATGGTAACATGAGCTTGCTTTGGTTTTGTGCCTGGCTCTCCCAGGAAGAGAATCTGGTAAACTCAATGCTTTTCTTTTTCAGGGGGAAGCTAACAGTAGAGAGCAAAGCACACCTGATGTCCTTTTCTCTTTGTTCCACCTCTGCACAGATCTTTTAATGCTTGTGTAGTCTGGGGGTTCAGGAAAAAAGAAAATACTTTATCAACAGTGCTGTGTATTAGTCAAATAGTTGTCAAGTCTCATGTGCTTTGAACAGGACAGGAAGGGAGGTCCTTGTGCTCTCCTGCATTAGACAGTCCTCTGTAGACCCAGAATGTCCCTTAAACTGTAGGCTTTTCTAGGTTTTAATACTGGCATTTGCACTGTCAGTCTGAAGTGTCAGACTTTGAGCTGGGAGAATCCAGCTTTGGATGTCAGCTATGACATGATAAGTATAACTGGATGTAGCACTTGCCCTCCATTTCTCTAGTCACTTTGGAAATGTGGCATCAGTTACAGCTGTCAGATGGAGTAATTCTGAGTCTTTCCTGCTAAATCCCATTGAATCATGGGCTCTGTCCTGGCTTGCATTTGCTCCAGATACGTCTGTTTACAGGGTGGCTGAATGTGTCTGAGGAAACAAACAAAAAGACATATTTCAATTTCACAGAGATTCATATTGTGGCTATGAAACTGTTCTGTTCAATTTGACACTGGAAACTGAATTCAGACAGTGGGAATTGCTGTATAATTAATGATGGATTTTTGTGTTCATAAACACAGTCTATTGCAGGCACATAATTCACAAATGTGAAAACGAAAGAGGTTTTTTTTCTCCCCACCTCATGACAATTGTTAGAAAGCTGTGTAGTTTTGAAGCAGCAATGAGACTAAAGATCTTTCAGAGATTTCTGGAGGGATACGGGAAAGGGGAGTCAGGGCAGGGAGGGACAAATTGGCGTTTCTGCTCTGCCCAGTTGTCACCCCAGACTGGCAGCATCATCTCCCCTGGGCTTTCATAGAGCAGATTTGAACCTGGTGCTGGGGAGAGGATCCATGTCAGTATTTTTTATACTTCTGGGGAAAAAAGAAAGTGTTGGGAAAACTTTTGGGTCATATCGGTGTTCTTTGAGAAAGATCTCCTCTGTGGCAAAGTGCCTTCTACTTCAGGTAGAATATCTTGGGACTCAGAGAAACAGTCATGGCTTTTCGTTGCTCTGCTTCTGATCCATGTGAGTGGGAAAGCTTTTAACCCGTTGGCAGGACAAATCCTGTGTCTGCAGAGGGTTTGCTGATTCCTGCCTTGCTCTGTGGGGCACAAGCAGGAGTGGCCTCTGTCTCTCTGAAGAGCTGTACTACAGGAATTTATTTTCAGGCTCAGTACAACTCAGAATAGCTCAGACTAAACCTGTAAGACATTAAAACTATAAAAAGGAATACAGTGCATTCTCTGAGCCAACAAGAGACTTGTGTTCATTTGCCAGGTAGCTTTAGTGATGCTGTTAAGTCGTTCTTCATTTAGCACATCTTGCTTTGGCACTTGAGGTTATTTATTGCATATTTTTTTCTTTTAGTCTTGTAAAACAGAAGCCACTATTTAGACAGTGCTGTGTTAGCAGTCAGATTTGCTGTGCATAGTAACTTCTCACCTGGCCTGACCTGCATGTTCACACCACGACCTCTAGCTGCTCCAGAAGTCATCCCCACAGGGCTGATCTACATCACTTGTAGATGTGATCTATGATTATGGGATGTAGGGGCTTGCCAGAGTACTTTTGGAAGACACTGTTATGAAGTCTTGAGTATGATCTATTCACAACACTATTGTTGTAACAATGTATTTGTAATAACGTATTAATAACAGCTTCTTATTGCAGGCCAAGCTGAAGGTGTCTGCATTCTTAGGGGCACGCTGAGGTGCCAGACTTATACACTTCTAAAAATCAGGTCTTCACAATTTGTTGTGACTTGGGCACTCTAAAGCACAATAATATTTGACAATTTAACTTAGTTTATTTTAGGGTATACTCAGTATCTTAAAGGACAGATATTGCTTGAAGGGGCCAAATTATACTTAGCAAAGATGCCTTTCAGTTTGTTTCACAAAAGTAATTACTGTTTCACAAAAGTAATTACTGCTGCCAGAGGGAAGCACTGAGATGTATTTATACACTAGGGATTGTGTGCTGCTTCTGGTTTTTCACAATGCTTCTGGTTTTGTGTGTCCGTGTGTACATAATTGATGTTTTAGCACTTTGCACTGCCTGCATGTATTTATCTCTCTGTTAACAAGACGAGTGCTCCTAGAATTATAAAACCAGCTGACGTGCTAAATTGGGATGTCCTGACTAAAGACCTTAAGTAAATAAACAGACTTTAATATGGGCAAGTTAGTGCTCACTGTAATTACCTGGGGCTTTGTGCCATGGAACTGGAACAAAAGTCCAAACAAGCTAATTTCATTATTTTAATGGAAGTCTGTATCCCATTCATTAGATTGACATATGACTAGTCATTAGTAACAGTTCATTTCAAAAGCTATGGTGGATAAAGGTTGTTTAAAAATTAATGAGGCCCAGACCCATTGCATTGCCGTAGTGTCAGGCTTGAACTCATACTTTAAATCTGTGGAGCGAAAATAAGAGCAGACTTTATACACCCTCCTGGGTTTATCTATTTTATATGATTATATATATTTTTGCTCTCTGCCATGGAAGAGCAAGTACATACGAATACCTTGCCTTGCTGTAGATACCACCAATAAATTACATGGTTAAATAAGCTGTTAACAAAAAAGATTTCCATGTCATTCTGATGTTTCTGCGGTGCATTTTTAGAAAACCCATTTTGCTGATAATCCACTAAATGTGGGACTTCATTAACTGGAGCTCTCATTGCCCTCAATTCCCTGGGAAGTCAGTGGCATTTGATTGGCACCTAATACGCTAGTCGATCATGACTTGAGTTGCCTGCACTCTTGCCAGCATCAGTGTTCACATTTTGATTTAGGAGCATGGCTCCACTATGAGAAGCCCAATCTATCTAAGCATAACTGTGTGGGTAATTTCAGTGGATGCAGCAACTGAAAGACTGAATGTAAATGTTGTCAGCAGGGGTCAGGCTGATTTCTATCACTGTGTGACTGAGGCCATTTACTGAAGCTGAGTTCTGAATTCCTCAGATATTTGTTCAAATACTTGCAAAGAATGAGTTATTTTGTAAATTTGTGGTTTTCCCTGGTGCAAGGAGGTGCATATTTACATGGGGAGAGGAGAGGTTAGAAGGAAAAGTTCTTCAGCAGAAACACAAGAAACCCAACCCAAAATCTAGTCCAGGAAATCAGCATGGAAATCTGTTTTAAAAATAAAAAGAGGAGGGGAAGACATGAGCTTTTGGATAGGCAAGACCCACAATTACATTTTAGTTGCAAAAAATCTTGGAATAGCAGCCCTTCTGCATCACTATACTCATTCCTCTGTTGTTTAGCAGTCAAGGAGGATTGCAGGGCCCAGGCTGACAGCAAGGTTAGAAAGTCTTTCATGTATTTTAAGATGAACAAACAACTGAACTTAAGCATTCCTAACAGAGGTTGTTATGGGAGCTGTGCTCCTTACAGTAAAGTGAAATGCTTTAGGCATGACTAGTGACAAACTTCTGAACTCCAAGAACCTGAAAGTCATTTAGGAAAAGATCTAAGAAGTTATTGTGCCAATTTCAGTGTACTCTGTTATTGCAGAGCACTAAGTCTGCCATGGCTATTGCCTTTCTCGTGAAGGCTTTTTTTTTCTACCTTAGTAATTGTAGGACAAGCTGTAGTGGGCAGCAGCATGCAGTCTTTCATGACCCTGATTCCAAAATATTTCAGCATCAACTAAAATCACAATGTAAGTGAATTACATAGAGCTGTGGTTAAAGGGAACTTCAGAGGGATGAGTCTGGGAGAAGAGGTAGGGGCAGAATTGCTTGTTAAATTCCTAATTCCCAAATAGTCTGAGTTGGCTTGGGTGTCCCTGGAGGACTATACACCGCTATGAAGCAGTAGCTCAAGATACAGTGTGAATACCCTTCCTGCTCCAGCTGGAGATGTTGACCCCACATTTGCAGTGGCTTAATTCTGGCACTTTGCTATGGAGTGGAAGGGCTGTTAGAACCCATTTGCAGCTTTTCCCTTCTGTGTTGCTGGAACATAAAGACTGTAGCTAGCACTGTCCTGGCCCTGGAGAGAGGGAATAGTGGAGGAAGACAGAGGAATGGGAAGACTTAGGTTAGTTTGCATCGTGTAGCAGAATGTGAGGTACAAAACTCATGTAAGTGATGATGCCAGTAGCATGATACCCTCATAATACTGTCTTTTCTTTATCCTTCCAACTTCAGCAAAATGCAGTTACTTATCACCTAGGTGAATGATTCTGAGCACATAACACTAGTCTGCTCTTCACTTCTGAAGGCAGCACAGGATGCTGTCAAGTTCTATAAAGCTTTAAATATGATGTACCTGTATGCCCATGTTCGAGGCTGTCAGCAGCCATGGTGTGTCACCATGCTTCAGGGGTTCATCATGCTCTCAGGGTCATGCTTCAGTTCAGCCCAGAAGTCTTGTGGTCTTGTGAGGTCTGAGGATCAGTGTACACCTCATCTGGTTGGCCAGACCCCAGAGACCGAAGGTACTAAGCACTTCATTAACAAATATTAACTCATTCAAGTGGCAGTCTGCACTTCTTGCAGTAATTTTACAGCTCCTGCTGAAATATCTTTGTTGCTTATCATAAGATCTTCAATATGTTTAACTTCACTTTAAATGTTCTGTGAAACAGCTGAACTTAAACCGGAAGATAGTCAGAGAAATCTGCAGTGACCATATGGTGTTATAAAATTACAAAAATGTGAGAGAGGGTTGAGCCAATTCCAATTGCCAAACTTGCTACTTGCTTCTAATAAACACTGAACTATCTGGCATCTGCTATCCCTCAGGTAATACCATCAAGAGTGGAAGTAAATGTTTCCTTTTAATTGCATTGTTTATGTCTCAGAGGGTCCAGGGAGATCATGCGATGTTTATCTAAATTCTCAGGGCATATTGAATCAGCCATTTCAGGGAGAACTTTGATGTTCTCTCCAGTTTTCTCTTCAATTAGGCTGAAGTTTCACTTGTCATTTTTTTGGAGTCACATTCTGTTTCTCTTCAAAAGTGACTGTCCCAGTAGTTACTTTCAGTGTGGCTTTTGATAGGATTGTTTATTTTCACTGTTAAATAGTAGTTTGGTGAGAAAAACCTGGGTCAGTGCTTTCAAGGAAAACCACAGATGAAAAGTGCAGAATGCTACAGAGTTGCAGCTCCTTGGGTCAGAGAAGGGCTTGGGAATTGTGTTCTATTATTTGAACTAAAAGGAATTTAGCAGAGCAACAGTTGAGGGAATTTATGTGGAAAAGTTCTACTGAATGTAATTGTGTGTCCCTCCCCCCCCCAAACAGTAGGAATCTATTAAAAATGGAGGAAACTGTTTATGTGATGATGAGGATTTTGTACAGTTACACAGAAGTCCCTTTAAAAACAAACAGACAACGATGCCTTTTAATCGCTGATTATTCTTCCATCAACAGCAACTTTTATTTTAACTCTAGGTATAGAATTGATTTGGTTTTGGTAAGTTCTGTTGGGTTTTATTAGGAGAAGGAGCAACACCTGAACAGGTCTACATTTTTCTATATCCTGTTGACAAGTTAACAGCTGTATGGACTTGAGCCTTTCCACTACAACTCCCAGATCACTGGGTGGCAAAGAATAGCTGAAATTCTGTGGAAGGGAATTGTTTACCCTTCGACCAGCTCCCGAGATCTCATGCTTTGTGTAGGAGATAATTAGGATCAATTGTGCTTGTCCTCCCTGGAATGGTCTTTCTGTGAATAGGGGATAATCTTGTCAATAGGAAATTTCCTAGCAATGATTCTGAACAGAAATGAACTGTTGCCTTTAACAGTGTTAGGAAACATCTGGGACATGCTCCCAATTGAATTGTGAACTGACTCAGGAGCACAAGGAATTATGTGGCATAAAGAAGGATTTGCTGTGTCCATGGTGAAACCTTTTGATTCTTCCATGAAGGCTGGGATTTGTTCAGCTGAACAGCACAGCTGCAAGAGCCACCGCTGGAGCATGCAGAAAAAGCAGCTACACAAAAGTGGAAACCTGTGACAGCTCATGGCACCCAGAAGCAGCAATTCACTGTGGTGAAGTGCATGTCTGATTGGCAAGACCTCGAGATAATTGCCCCTCCTGGTTGACGCTCTCTCTGGGGGGACTGGTGTAAGCTGTCACAACCTTTTTCCAGGACTCTTCTTCTCAGGACTGGACACATTCTAGGTGATGCAAATTGCCGAATTCTGTTCACGTCTCAAGTATTTGTAATTTCCTGCTCATCTACAAATCTGTAAGAATGTTTTAAGAAACACCAGTTCTGTCAGATATGATTTTCAGGACCTGATGCACAGGCTGCTACATCAAGAGAAAGTAATGTATTGCATTAGAAATATTTAAATTGGAACACTGAAAAGCACAGTGGTCATGTTATAAGGTGTCTGCTTTTGTCCAGATGTTCTTGAGATAGCTTTTCAGCAGGGAGAGAAGAATGTGGATGAACAAGACAGGGTTGCTAACCAGTTTATTTGTATGGATGTAATCACCAGAGAGGTTGTCCATACTTGTCATCTGTAGATATGAAGAGTGAAAGATATGGCTCAGCCTGAAGTGTAGGGCAATTTTGTGTCCTGCATCCATGGAAAGTAAGGAGTCGTCTTCTCCAGTGGGTGGATGAATAAAGGTGTGAACTGTCTCCAAATACTAAGCTGTATTCCTGCAATGCTGCAAAGAGAGGTGCTTTGCCTCTAAGTATGATGAGGTATTAGAGTGCAGCAAACTTTACTGGCATTCATTTCCTGCCCCAGATTCCTCCAGCATCAACTTGCCTGGCTCAGTGTGCTGAGCCCCCAGACACCGATTGATAAATGCACCTGCCTGGGAGAGGGAGAAGGGAATCATCTGGGAGCCTGTTCTGTTATCTCCCCCTTCCCCAAGAGTCACATGCTAATAAGAGAAACTAATGATGCAAATTGAGGGCTTTGCTAAGAAAGTTGTTGTGCGGGGCTTGCTGCCTGACAATGCTTGCAGTGCCTGGGGAACAGGGCAGGGAGGTCTCTCACTGAAAGCAGGCACCCAAATGGAATGAACTTCTGAAATTCCCTTAAAACAAGGGCTGAGGCCAGAACAAGACAAGGCCAGATAGGACAGGGTAAGTAGGAAAGTATCACTAATTTAAACCCTATCTGGGAAAGTGTCCAGTGAGCCCATAAGCTTGGGGCGCATGGGAATTGTTAGCTTTAAAGGACAACTTCTAGCTATTTGAACATGGCTGCTGACAGCATCTTGCAGATATGTTAATATTTTTATGTACAAGTAATTAGTTTTCTGTTTCTTTATTGCCACCTCCTTTTGTGCCAAACTACAGGGTCTTGAGAAAAGTGATGGCAGACTTAATATTTGAACTAGAGAAGAAAGATAATAAAGATAATAAAGATTAGGTGTTATTGGGGGTTGTCTGTGATGATTCAGTCATAAATAATTCATTGTGCAGGTACCAGTGATACACAAAAAGATTCATCATTTCTTTGAGTCTGTAAATATCCGAATCTTACACTCCAAAGTTAATTAAAAGCAGTTAATATCAAACATATCCCGTAGAATATCTTGCTTAACCTGAACATGTAGAGCTGCCGGTTTTTCCAGGCTTGTGTTTCACCTTAGAAATAAAAAGATTTTTATGAATGTTCCATATATAGGTGCTGTGGATCATGGAGGAGATAAGTTGTTTAATATGGTCTTGTCTTGCCTTATTTATGCTGTGAGAAAGGACTTGTACATTAAGGCTCTATATAGGGAATTTTTCTAGTGCCAAATAATGAAGGTAGTCAGGGAGTCTGTTAAGTCACTCCTCAGTAGCTCAGTGTCTGGAGTTTTTAAATGGCAGATGATTTGGCAGCCTGTGTTATATTATATTGATTCATTTCTATGGCAATAACATGGCTGTAGAGGTGCATATTTTGGCATGTTGGAGTGAAGCTGGTGTCTTGAATCAGCACCCGCGGGGAACTGCACTGTTGGGTAAAGCCTGTGGATTCCTGTCACCCCAGCACCGCCGAGATGCAGGAGAGAGGCCACCACCCTCAGCACTAAATGTGGGGATGAAAAGTCTCCAGGGTGTCAGTAGTTTTGGAAAAAATATTTTAAAGGAAATGATTTTAACTGAAAAATCAATGTTACTTTCATAAATACAACAATATTTTTCTTCTCAACTGGGATGACTTTCTGCCCCAAGGGATGGGGGATATTGGCAGCACACACCTATCATTGTGGTGCAAATTAAATGATTTCTGATTCTTAATTAAAGGAGGAATGAAGCCAGTTTTTAAAGAGAATGAAAGAGCTGCCTTGGCATGACACAGCACCAGGGGCAACTAGAGTTGGTTAAAAATGAAACCAAAATACCTGCTTTAGGAAGTTATTTTTATTTTACAGAATTAGAGTCAACAAGGGGGATTAGATATTATTTTTTCCCTGCAGATGGTTAATTTTGCTTTGCCTTTTTTCTTTTTTTTTGCAACTGAAAGCAGTAAATGAGAAGCAGATGAAAGAATGACAAAGTGGGAAATGTAACTCTAGTTCTGCTGGTTTGTCCCTTTGATTTT
Organism: Strigops habroptila; assembly: GCF_004027225.2. Taxonomy (NCBI): domain Eukaryota; kingdom Metazoa; phylum Chordata; class Aves; order Psittaciformes; family Psittacidae; genus Strigops; species Strigops habroptila. Next base: position 76,573,785 of record NC_046358.1, read on the forward strand.
TTTGAAAGTTCAACTTGGGAAATTAATATTTTTTGGGAGGAAGTGGAAGTGGCATGTTTGGAATTGTAGACATCTTTAATTTTTAAAATAAGAGATGGGTAAAAGATAATGGCAAAAGAAGGGTTAAAGTTTAGATAAAGTAAATTTTTGTTTGGGGCTGATTGTAAAACTGATGAAGAACTCATGACTTTCCTACTGAATTCTTTAGGCCTGGCTTTCACCCAATTTTTCTCTCAGGCTGATTTAACTACAGGTGACTAGCGCAGATGGGAGAACCTTGATGTAGGTGCATAGCCAGTGATTTCTCTCATTACGCTGAAGTTTGGAATGGACTTGGACAGTGTATTCATGGTGTAGTTTGTGATGGCTGAACAGCGCAGTGTTGCTCAGGTCAGGTGTCTCTCTTCATCAAGTGCCACTTTCTTCTCTGAAATCAAGCATGACGGGAGACTCTTGTATTCTCCCCTGCTTTTACAGACAGGCAGTACTCAGGGGAGGAACTAATAGGGGTTTGAAATAATCTGATATTTCTAATTAGTGTAAATTGAATAATTTAAAGAAAAAAATCAGAGCAAAACAGTAACAAATGCAGCAACGTCTGGTTGCTTTATGATGGTAAAATGGAGCGTTTGAGAATCTTAAGCCTGTTCTAACAATCTCTCCCCTGCTGCCCCAAATGGCAGCAGGGGTATTTGTTCATCTGGAACAGACAATGTATATCTTTTAAATACCTATCTCAGATTTTATAAATAATAGTTAGACCCAATCGTGTACTGGAGATGTAGTGTTTGTTTGTTTAATTAGGAAGCTGAGCTGAGCTGAATCCTGTGGCAGATGTTGCCATGTGTAATGTAATAAATATAAGTCTTTATGGGACCCAGCAGGCAGCAGAGCTTTCAGTTAGCAGATGGCAAAATATTAAACTGGCAGTGCAATAACTTAGCAGACTGTGTCAGCTGGACCATGCCCAGCTTTAGCACAAGCATGAATCAACTTCATATAGGAGGTGTCAACCAGCCCCATGTTTCTGCAATGGATGTTAATACTATTTTTAATACGATACATGATAAAAGGGTTTTTATCCAGCAAGATGCTGTTGCCATAAAAGTCAGTCTAGGCTTAACATGATCTCTGCTGTGCAAGACTACAAAAGATCTTTTATAACAGAAGAACAGCTATTAAACAGAACAGATGTGCTATTTGGTCCAAGCTAAGTGGTGGTACAGGGATTGGAGATGGCAAACCTGCTACAACTAACCCCTGTGGAGCCTAGCAGGTGAGAGAGTGACTTTTCTTCTGAGGAGAAGTTGTTGCATTGAGCACTTGGCATCATCTGTCCACCATGATCCCTGAGTGGGTCTGCAAGAGGGCCAATGTAGAGAAGATGTCCCTGCCTAACTAGAGCTAACCTGTCCTTGGCTCTATAGATCTCAAGTCCTGGAGGCTAAAAGGACTTCTGCAGTTCATTGCCATGTGGACTAGTTATGTTTTGCACCCTATTTACCTACTGGTTTTCCTCTAGGTGCCTGTGCAAATGTACACACATATGCAAATGCATAACTTCAGGCATTATTTTGTTGCCCCCTGCTGGGAGCTTCATCTCCTGAGGTTCCCTGCACTGCAGAGTAGCTTCTCCAGATGGCAACCTGGGAGTAACTTCAGCCAGAAGGTTTCTGCAGTCCCATCTCTCTCTCCAGACCCTCAGGTGATGTGCATTCCAACCTGCACCTGAATGAAAAGCCCAAGTTCAAAGTTCTGTTTGCTAACTTCTGTCCCTATCTCTTCATCAACTCTTCTCCTTCCAATGAAGAATTCTGGTAAGGCGTTTTCCCTAGGGCCAGCTCAGCCTCCAGACTAAGAGTGATGTTTTGATGGTTTAGTCCATCTTAAATACAATTGTCAGAACAGCAGGTGTTTATGACAGGGCGAAACAGGATAGATCACAAAGCAACTGGTAAGGCAGAATTCTTTGTATGACCTTCAGTCTAGCATAAAGCAGTTAATCACCCACTTACTACAGTGGCTTGCATGTGCATATGGTAAATTTAATACACCTTTGTGTAAAGAAAAAACGTAGTAGTCAGGGTTTTCAATAGCTGCTTCCTTTATGTCTAGAGAATGTCATAAAGTGATGCTAGTGAATTTGGGCCTTTTGGCTGTCCTGTTTCATTCTTTAGTCTCTGATGTCTCTGTTGTTAGTAGGCAACTCATGCCAACTTCTGAGGAAAGTGGAAGAGTAAAATTGGTTTGAAAAAGCAAACAAGTTGTTAACATAGCTATATCTTGAAAATACAGCTCAGGTGAAGTGCAGCTTGTAAAACAGCAAATTGTTTTAAGCAAAACAAATGTATTGTTTGCTATTTTGGTTATATTCATTTAACTGGAAAAGATGTACTAAATCTTCCATGCCTCTGAGTGATAAAACTTACTGGCTTTTCAAAACACATATTGCTTCTTGAGAAAACAACTGACCTGATTTACTGCAAGTTTTTTCCGAACAACTCTGGGAAGCTGGAATGGATTGGGTTGAGGTAGAATGACTGGTATCCTCCAAGAGGATATTGCTGTTCTACAGTCGAGCTCTGCTCTGACTGTGTTGCATCAAAACCCTTTAGGAACAACACAAGTTCCTTAGAAAACACTTTCTGAGGCTGTGGGGATCCACGAACATTTTGTGTCATTTAAGGTACCTAGAAGGCATAATAGTAAATGAGTTTTATTTTTTCTCATGCATAATGAAAGCCCAAAGCTCTGAGTACAGTCGAACAAGGTGGTATAGGAGGGGAAGGTGGCTTTGCACTGGTTTGGTTTCTCTGCATGATGACATTAACCAGGATTATTCCTGCTCCTGCAGTTCAAAGGCTATTCTAGCAGCTCAGAGTCTAAAAATATTGTCTAACTGCTGAAAAAGACTTATTGACCATACCACACATGGTGCCAGTGGATCTCCTGCAGATGATGTCTTAAGTCTCAAGTGAAAAGTGAATGGCAATACACTAAGAACTCATTTCCTTCTTGTCTTTGCCTTCTTACTTGCAAAAGTGGGATTACAATAGTTGCCAGAATTTCTGATATCTTAGTGTGAAGTTGGAAGGAATTTTGAATCTGGATGGTCTAAATTGTAGATGTTATTTATAAATCATAGAATGTTTAGTCATTTCTAAATCTATGATTTATATATAAATCATAGAATAGTTGGTCGCTGAATCCAGTTGTCCACTAGAGGATTAGTGGTGTCTGCTAGACTTCAGCTCTGTAGACTTCTTCAAGAAGCAAATACCTTGGCAGGAAAGGATGATCACCAAGATCACCCACAAATATTTGTATTTTGGGATGTGAGAAGCCAATCATGTTGAAAGATATCAAGCAGGTATAAAATTCTTCGTGTATATATATGTATTAGGAGCATCAAATCAAAGGCATCTAGAATGAGAATCTTGTTCAGAAATAATACATTAAGTGCAGACACTTCAAATGTCAGAGTACTTCAGAATCAATTTTACTGCTGCATTTGAACTGCAAGTCTGGAAAGCAGTCGGCTTTTTACTGTTACCTTAAGATCTGCCCACACATCTCCGAATATAATTTATTCTGATATAACCAGATGAGAAAGCATCATGTTATTGGAACACCTGACAACAAGTTTTGAAAGCATGTGCATCCACTGTTAAGTGTGAGGACAGGGAAGAAATCTGGACTACCTGTACTGCACTCCTTATCCTCACCTTTTCAGATAGCCCTTTGGGAATCAGTACTTGTATGTTGCAATTAAAATAGTCCCAAGCTGCTCTAAGATCTGCAAGGATTGGTACAAAGTTATGGTCTCAGGGATCTGTAAGCTGACTGTCCAGGTGCTGTACCAGCACTGGAAGATAAAGGTTTAAGATCAGGCAGTGCTAAATTACATGTTATCCCGTACTTTTCCTGAAACCAATCTAGACACAGTGGACAGAACTTCAGCTTTTGCTAACCACTGGCATAAACCTACTCCCATCAAATACTAGAAGTTCTCAATTTCAGACAAAACAGTTGATGTTTGGAAAGTCTCACCCTAAAATTCAGCTGTTGAGCCCTGACACCAAAAATCATCTTAATTGAATAACTTTGTTTAATACTAAAAGATTATTCTTAGCCTGAATGTTTGCTGAGGAAATATTTCAAATAGCAAGTTTTAAGTCCTTCCATGTTTACACAGTCCATGTTAAATTCAGATCAGCACAGTGCTCCCAGCGATGGTAACACTGATCCTTTATCTCGTAAAGACTGTGGAAATTATGTTCTCTGTAAGAATTTAGAAAGGAACAGATGATGTGTCAAGACAGTAATTTAAACCATGAATCTGCACTTGCTTAAGAATGAATTTTTGTGTAAGAAAAATGAACAAAATGCTAGTGGCAGACAAGCAGAATCTCTGGGTAAGTGCATCAATTTTTGTTACTGACAGTTCTTGTGCTTGTAATAAAACTGAAGTGCTGAGGTCAGCATCAGAGTGAAGCCACACTTGTTTTCACAAACATTTATGTGATGGTAATAGTACCTATTAACAGGGTTGACATAGCTATCTGCCAAATAGAAAAATGAGTTCTCCTACATCACGAGATGAGCAAAGTTGGGGGAATAATAAATCATAAAATTAGTTAAGACATCATTCGTCTTTCACAGCTTTTCTACATTGCAGCTTAGAGTCCTTCAGGACTTAAATTCATTTATTGCATTTTATTGTTATGAAAACCTGTCAAAGCTCGTAGCAGGCTGCGGAAAGTTAGATGAGCAGAGGCAACAATATATGTTGTTAATTAAATAGGCATTTGCATGTTTTAATTCAAGATGTGGCCAGTTTGCTGTAACCTGTTGAATTGCCCTTCCTGCTCTGAGCCCTGCAAGGTAAATAAGAAGATTGCAAAATGAGTAACTTCTGTTTTAAAATGTGTGGCTATGGCTGCCACTGGTGCTAATGAATGGATGGCAGAAACCGTTCTATAAACCCAAGATGATGCCATGCCCTCTTAAACTGTTCCTATCTATGTGTAGATTCTGTGCAGTTAATCAAGACTTTCCATTTTTAATTTTAGGCTCTGTCAGCATGAAGAACTGGTGCTATCTCAATTTTTTATTGGGTATCTTTTTGTTCTTAATGGATCTCTGAGTATGTTGTAGTTAGATGTCAGGATTGTTTCACTTGCCATGGAAATGCACGTACCATGTCTCTGGCATTGTTTTAGGACATGCTGCTGTTGCACAGTGATTAGAGGGGGAAGAGGATGAGATGAATGTGTTGTTCTGAAACTCTAGAGAAGAAAAATAGAAGAATTCTGTCACTTTGTACTTTACACTCTGCTGTTCCTGTCAGCTAACAGCTAATCATATGTGATGAAATTGTTTCGTCAGTATGGGGTTATTTACAAGTTATATAATGTTTTAAAAACTAAAGGAAAAGTAATTGCCTAATATCAAGATTCATATTTTAAACCCTCAGTTTCAGTTTTGCTTTTGGACCAGAGATTTTTAAGTCTGTCTTCAAATCCTAGAATAAACACACCCCCCAAATTAATGCTAAATCTTCAACCAAGGAGATAGCTTGGCTGTGTTCTTCTTCCAAAGAAATTTGTGACAACTAGTATGCAAAAGTCATACAGAACTGTGAGAATGTACACAATGCAGAAATAGAGAGAAAGAAAATGGGGTTTAACTTGTGCTCCTTTTCTCCCGAAAATGTTAAAGCATTCATTTACATGATACCTTAAACTATTTAAAAGAAAAAAAAAAGGTCAGAATGATTTCTTCTCTGAAACCAATCAATGTGGGATTAATTTTCAGACAGTATCTTTATTGCATCTGGTGAGACTGCAGGGGAAAGTCTCACCATGCAGGGGATGCTGCATAGAGAGTGCAAAAAACTTTGGACATGTTCCTTTCCTTAAAAATATGAATAAATGTATATTTAAATGGCTTTAGGGGAGTATTCATATGAATATTCATATGAAGTTTACATTTGCAGCTTGAGGTTTTTTTGGAAGAGTTAAGCAGTCACTCCATATCTAGAGTCACTCTTCACAGAGAGAGGTTAGCCAGGAGAGGAGGGTTTCTGTGGTGTTTGAATGGGCTCAGCAATGCCAGGAATACAGAGCAGATTCCTCGGGTGGGCTTGATGCCATTCTGAGACACCAGCTAGCACGGATGGAGAGGGAAGGAAGAAGCTGCTGGAAGGATGTACTCAAAAGGTCCATATTGCACGCTAATACTTGTAAAGGTCTTGCCAGATTTTTGTGACAAATGCTGGAGGACTGGGAATCCTCATCAGAAGATGATGGGTGGTATAGACTGGTTTTGGAAGGGAGGATTCAAAGTGTAGTTTGTTGGCAAAATGACCATTAAAAAAATCACTATACTTTTAGCTTTTACTTTTTTTTTTTTTTTTTTTAGCATTATTTAGAGCAGACACTCAGGATTTTCATCAGGTGGGGGTTTTTTGGGTTTTTTCCTATTGAAAATGTCTTGTTATTTAGTTTTCCACAAGAATTGCAGCATCACCAGCAAGCAGCATACCAGTTGTATAACATCACTAACTTTCCATTGTAGGAGCTGAACCACTCACAGATCACTATTAGAGCAGTGGTATACAATGAATTATGTTTCTGGAATAACAAAACTATTCTGTTTCTTCAAAATGCAGGTCAGGTAGACTATGGCACCAAGCACAGAATCACTGATGTGCTCTGCATGCTCCCAGGGTCACATGAAGATTGATTTACACATACAGCAAAACCACAGAGGGTATGTCCTGCATGTGAAGGAACAAAAAAGGATGTGTTGTTTGGGGTTTTTTTTCATGTCTTGATATTTTTGGGGGGTCTTGAAAAAGGAGGTACTTAAGCATGGGTTTGCAATGGGACTTCCGACTCCTGTGACTGAGGGAAGGTCAGCTGTAGGTCAGGATGGACTTTGTTCTAGGCTGTTATTATTCTGCACTCTTCTTTCACACCTCCATTCCCATATAAAGCTGCTTTTGGCATCCAGCAGATGCATGCATTCACAGAATACATTCCTGATGCAAAATAAGCTGATCTCCTCTTTGGAGACTAAAAGCCTCAGCAGGGGTAGTTCTGGGTTTGGCTGTGGTTGACTGAACCTGAATGTGTATCTGCTCATTACTAGATGATATGTTTTTGAGAACTTGTGGGCAGTGCTGCTATCTGCTGACAGCTACAGGAAGAAGCAATAGTAGCATATTGCTCTCTAACTGCCTATAGAAATGGTATCTACCGTATACACCTCATGTAAAAGCAGAGATGGTACTTTCAAGAGTAGAAGGCTTTATGTTCATGTGTGAAAATACCAATTGGTTGAATTCACAACAGCTTGTCTGTTTGAATGAAGACTTTGTCAGAGAGGTTTTAAGGTCCAAGGTGAACCTAAGAATGGGTGGGAGAAGTAGTTCAATGTAGTCAGCAGCCTGGGAGTGGACACTCTTCCAACATGAGAATGGCACAGGTCTTCCTGCCATGAGTTAGGCAGAGCCAAGCTGGCTGGGACTGAAATCTAGTGAAGTGTGGGGAGGTGAGAAATAGAGGGAAGAAACTCTTCCTTTCCAGATAGCTCTTAGCTATGCTTTATAAGGTAAAAAATGTCACTGCTGTGCTCTCTTTTGGTCCAGGCACATAACTGTTGTTTCAGTTCCCCATTTGGAATCTGCACAATGTCATTTAGATAATAGAAATGCTAAGTTATGGTCTCATATGGAAGAGCTTGTCTGTTCCCTGAAGCAGACAAGTTTCCTCACAAAGTTTTGATTTTGATGTTCAGGGTCAAAAAAAAAAAAAAGGGCTTATTTTTCCTCTTGGAAATGCCTGGCCAGCTCTGAGAACATGGGATGTGAGTGGCCCTCTCAGGGAGCTAGGCTGGCTAGAGACAGCAATGGCAGCAGGGAGCAGATATGTAACCAAGGTAAATCACCTAACCTAAACTGAGCCCTACCACAGGAGGAAGCAGAGATTAAGGCTGTGAAGTGCAAATAAATGGGAGCTCCAGAGATGCTGTAGTGGATGTTTTCCAGTGGCAAACCTTGAACCATAGGTTGCAGTGCAGACATGGGGCATGGAATCACTCAGACCACCTGGAGTGCTAAAGGGACCAACCGGGGACAGAGAGGGGAAAGTGAGGGGCAGCTGCATCATCCTTAAAAAGAGGTAACATCTCTTTTGAGTTCTTGTGCAGATTCACTTTAAAAATCCCAGTACAGGTGGAGACAGCATCTCCTCCCTGGTAGAAATCCGCCTGTTTTAGCAGAGGGCTGAATAACTCGGGGAATAAGAGATGTAGGCCATGCCTCGCTGGCTCCTGATCCTGGGCAGATGGACCCAGGGTCTCATCATGAGCAGAAGGAGCCAGTGGGAAAGTGGGGGAGATTTGCTGCCTCAGCAGCTAAGTGGCCTGTGCTCTTCTGGTGGAAAAATGTGGGGTGTTGATAAGGAGGCTTGCTGCAGTAGCACTTGTTTAGAAGAGGAGGTTGTTCCCACAGAGGTGGTTGTATTTTTTTCAGGCACGTATATAACGAGCTTTGGGGAAATGGATTAACTGTTTTGATGAGGTATGGGATGCAGTTGTTACCTTCCTCGTGCCTTTCCTGTTCTCTCTTGTATCCTGCCAAATATATGGTCAGCATCTAAGGGCAGCAAGTAGCTACTTAGTGGCTTAGGAAAGAAATGCAGACGCATAATCATGGAAATAGGTGTGTTTTAAAGCCACTACAAATGTTAATACATGCCCTTTACAGAGATATTTATACCCTTGCTTCTGTTTTTTAATCCTCCCTTCTGCCCTCTGCTATCCTCTGCCTTCACTCACCTCCTGTTTACTTGCATGTTTTTGTCCACCTCCTCCTTTTGCTGTCAGAGGACACCCTGGGGAGGTAACCAGCAGCTTTACTGGGCTTTTGCATCAGGTGTGCACAAGTCTCTGGGCTTTGAAGGCTTTACTGGCTGCTGCTCTGACTGAAATGAATATTGTATATCCATGCAACGCACAGTGAGTAACATAGCACATCCATATTCTCTGCGCATTGGGCAGAATTTCTCACCTCATACATCATTCTCAGCTTGCTGCAGAGATTTCACAAAGTCAATCCCTATCTATTAACACATAGGAAAAGAAGTGGAGAAATATACATGTGCGACACACAGGTTTTTTGTTTTTGTTTTTTTTTTTTTAATTTTGAGGTTTTCTAAGCAGATTAGACGTAGGTTTTATCCCACTGCAGCATCATGAACTGCATCTAATACTCCAGAGCTAACCCTCCTTTATGCTAAATAACAAAAAAATAAGTCTGTGGCTATTTGACACGTTCCTGCAGGAGCTGACTTGCCTATCTGTGATGCTGTGTTGATCACAGGTTTGACTTCCTAAGTTACATAGTTAATGTATCTATAGATGATCACCTCAGCATATTCAGGGCACTATCTCTGACCCTCCTTTCATAATTTTTCTGATCACACTTTTTTGTATCTCTACCCTAAGTTTCCAGCATCAGCTTTCTTCCTCTCAGCCAGCTTTTAACAAATCTAACCACTCAAATAGTGATTTTTCATGGTAAGAAGGGATCTTGGAGGCTTTTGCACTTGATTGATGTTCTGATTTGGATAGAAAATGCATAGAAGGTAATGGGCTGGCAGGTGACGCCAGAGTTCTGGCCAGCTGGATGAGCTGGCAGGAGCATGGCCTGAAATGCTGCTGTTCTCTGGCCCAGCCATCTCAGTACCCAGCCATCAAATCCTCTTTAATTTTTACATATCTTTGTGTCTGGGAGCCGCTCATTTGCCTCCATTAGTGTAAAACATCCAAATTGTAAGAGCTGAGTTCTGCTTGAGTATCTTGTGCTGCCCTTCACAAGGGAGGATGGGGAAGCTGGTGCTGAGATGTGGTGCACACCAGTTTCCCTCATTAGGTAGCTAGGACTTGCACAAATGAGGGGATCTGCATTTGTGGGCTGTGAGTTCTTACTCTTGTGAATGTGCAATTCCCAGTCCCTAAACTGCAGTGAAAGTGCATTCTGCTGCCATCAGAACACAAAACCAGACTATATAGTTATGTAAATATTCCCTTTTGTCTGGTAGAAAAATCCAGAGGTTCTGTATGTTAAAAGCAAAGTTCTGGCTTCATTTCTTTAGCATCAGATTTTATCTTGGGCTTCAGAAGGCACCTCATACAGTGGACTGAAGAAACAATTGGAAAAGACTGATATATTGCTACCTGGAATAACCTCATTTCCGACTCTTCTCTGTAAGGAAGTTGCTACAGCATTGGCATGAGTTATGGAACAAGTTGTTTGAGTGTGGTGCTCTGTGAAATTGTTTATTCAGTCTCAGACTCCTGTGGCATCTCATATTAGCTCAGTAGCTGCAAAGTGTGGTGTGACATGCAACAGCCCAGTGCAGTCTGTGGCATTGCTGGGAAGCCCTGTCCCATTGTGAGTCTTGCCCTCACCTTTGGGGTACCACATCACTGTGAACTTTGTTTACAACGTGCCAACTGGGAGAACTCCCCAAAATATGTCAGCAATATATCTGCTTGCACGCCTCTTAAGTGCTTCACTTCGCTCTTACTGCCCACACTCACTCCTGGTCCAGGAGGCAGAAGGGGTCTCCAGTGCAGCTCAAGCACACAAGCTTGTAGCATTGCCTGTGTCTTTTTCTTTCCAGAGACCTTTGACTGGAGTCATGGTTCCCTACAGAATTGGCTTTGCAGATAGGCCCCCATCATGTTTCTGGGGGATTTGATATTGTTGAGTGGCTCAGCTGAGTGAAAGCAATTTTAGGAAGAATAGCTGGGAATTGGAGCACATAAGTGGAGTTGCTGGAGCAGGGAGAAGCTGCTTGGTGTCCGTGGCTCTTGCATGCTCTAGCGAGCTGGAACACAACCCATATAGGAACCACAGGCTGGCACTGAACGTCATGCTCCAGCCTTCTTGGGCTTTGGGAAAAGAAAGGCTCCTATCACGCTGGAGCAGACAGAGAGCATGGCACGCTGCAAGCTGGAAGCAGACCAACCTCTGTGCTAATGTCACAGCTGAAAGGCGACAACCATGTTCTGCAGAGGCGCATGATACAGAGCCAGGGACTCCTTGGAGAAAGCCCAGGGAAGACAGTCTGTCTTACAGATCTGCTCTCATGGCTCTCTAGTTAAAACATGGTCTATGGCACCCTATTTAGGCCTCTCGTATTTCATTCTCTCCAAGCAGCTGGGCTGGCTGGCACCAGGAAAGGAAGGCTGCTTGTCCCACAGCCACCACAAAAATTGCTCCCAAGAAAGAGCAACTTGGCAGCAGCTCCCTGGGATTTGTGATTTTGGCAAGTTGTTAACAGTAGGAAGTGGGGAAGAGGTGTGAATGAATTATTCTGTCTCCACAAGTTTATTCCCTCTAGGGGATCCAGGCATAATCCTCCCCTTCCTGTGCTTGCCTTGCTGATTTTATAAATCTGCAGCACGTAGGCAAGATCCTAAATATCACCTAAAAATATCTGCCCATCGTGGAGATTTATTCATGGTGGGCCCTTATGGAGCATCTCTGCCTAGAGATGTTTTTTCCCTGATGTGCAGAGTTATGTGGCACTTATATGCAGACATGGAACTGCCTCTGTCTAGTTCTTGTAAGATGAATAAAAAATAATACGAAGAAAGAGTAGGAAAAAGTATAATGAAAAGTGGAAGGAGAACAGCACTGAGCTGGACAAATACAGTTACTCCAGGCAAAATAGATGTTTGTAGAACAAAACAAGCAAAATGCACCTATTACCTGCTCATTGTAATGAGGTTCACAGCCAGAAGAAAGTAATTGCATCCCTGCCAGTTCCAACAATAAAAGGTCACGAATTAAGTTTCCCCCTATCCTTAAAAGCACTTGTTATTTTCCCTGTAGTATTTGAAGCTCAGTTCTGTTTGCAAGTGTTTTGTTATAATTAGAAATTTACTTTTTGTTTTTAAAAAAGTGTGACTCAGTCACATGGTTCCAGGGTTTGGGACATTGCAGGAATTGCCAAGCCTTTGGGAAGCTGAGATAAAATGGTGGGAGCCGGCAGCACGGCATCTAGCCCCTTCCACCTGTCCCTAGCAGACAGTTATGAACTCCTTTTCAGTCATTAAGTGCTGTGTGGATTAAAAGAAGAAGCAAGGGGATGACACAGTCTCCAGTGACAGAGCAATGCCATGCAAGAGTGGGGCAAGGGTGGTTTGCTGCTGAAAAACATCTTTGTGTGTGTGGCTGCCCCTTTGCGTTTTATAACAACAAAGAGAACACAGAGGTCTTTCTAAATGGAAAGTAGTCACATTCCCCATGTTACTCCTGGTGCTAGGAGAGCTAGAACCATAGTATGGCGAGAGCAGGGCCCCTGAGGCACCAGCACAGCAATCTGGGCGTGAGGCACCTGCCCAGTTCGTGAGGCAGCCAGAGCACGTGCCCACTGCGCTGGCTGGCTCTGCAGCGCTGCCGCAGCGCTGGGCAGACAACAGCATGCTGAAAGCAAGTGCTTACTTCTTGGTAAACAACCTAATCTTTTATCAAATAATTTATTTTATGTAAAGGAAGGATTTTAGTTTGCAAAGCTAATCTGCCTTGTCTAAACCCTCATTTTTATCTTTGAAGCCCAAGTAAGTGTCCAATTCATAGTATTTAGTAGATAGGATTTGGGATTCTTATCGACTTAGCAATCTTGGTTTTGGAGTTTCTGGTCACGTTTCTAAGAAAAAGAACAGCTCAAGGAACTGACATTTTTGACAGTGTATTTGCTTTTCTTTTTCTTGAATACCTGAAACATTTCTGCTTGGGAATTACAATTATCAGAAGGTTATAACAGTATTCTGAATTCTTCCTCAGAGTAAATGACTGTAAAAGCCCTAAGTGAGGGAATTTTCTTACTCCTCTCACTTCAGTATTGTCAGTCAAAATATTCCACAAGAGCCAAGAGATACCAAATTTATTGGGAGTAAAAATCAGTGGCAAAAGAGGAAGGGATTTAATCAGAGTTGTGGGTTTCATTTTGAGACATGCCAGCAAGTTTTCACTTGTAATTATTTCTGTTGTTTGTGTCTTGAGATTCCGAATCTGACGGTCAAAAAGTCCCTACTTCCCAAGGCACTGAGCACTTGCTGAAGCCCTCCAGGCTTCAGCAGAGCAAAGTCAAGGTCACATCTTCATGACCCAAATGTCCCCATCTTCCTAAGTGTTTTGGTACAGCAAAATGAAATATTGCAGTACCTAAAGACAGGGATGAAACTAGTCTGGGTAGCCCATTTTCATGGTCCGGTTGGTACAAGTGAACCATCTCGTCTCTTGGTGAGCTGCTGTTCTCAAGAACAGTTGCAAAGAAGCCAATGCCCCTGCCTGGGTGAGTGAGCAGTTAATGAACTGTCCCTCTGTAAAAAAAATAATTAAAATATTGTTTCCAGGGCAATCATTGCAGTTAGTGTCGAGGTGTTTACATACCTGCTATTTCAGTTATTGCCTGGTGTTATGAGGTGTTACTTGTTTATGGTAGCATTCACAACTGAGGCCCTTGCTGTGCCAGGAACTGCTCACAAAGGTACGTGTGTCTCGAGCAGCTGCACACTGCCAACACTAGCAACACATGAAGGGTCGAGTGCTGCAGCTGGGGAGCTGAAGCCTAGACAAAAATTGCACATTACGTATAGAGACTGTGTTACCTCTACCTCTCCTGGGACCTGGCCTGACCCCCAAAGCATCAGAGCATTCGCCTGTGTCATGATGATAATATGTAATGAATTTGTATCTTGCCCCAGCGGACACAAAATAACCAGCAGGGGTTTTTTTTACCTGAAACAGATTTACTGTAAGTAACACCCAGAGGAGGATCATATTGCTTCACTTCTGTCATGGACTTGTTCATATTCTGCCTTCTCTCCCCAAATGTTTCCGTTATTAACTTAGGCAATTACATATTATGGGCAAAGGACAGGAATTGCTTCAAGAGTGGGATGCCACCTGTAGTCTTTTGTGACACTCTGACTTTAGGAATCTATTGCTGTTCCATTGGCTTTTTTGGGAGAGTTAATACCTGCTTTTTGAGGGCAGGGAGCTGTGTGCTGGGTAGCCCCCGGGTGCCATGGGCAGGAGGAGGCAGTCTGTTTTCCCTGCCAGCTGGTGCACACACACTGGTAGAGCCTTCTCATCGTGGCCAAGCATGGTGTAAAATGTCTGTCAGCATTAAGATTGATGCTCTTCCTCTGTACAATTACAGAAACATGTCTGTGGCCACACTTGAGCTTACCACACACCAACATGTGGCTAAGGAGCCCTATCAGTATGCTGGTGCATACTCCTGCCTGTTGGATCTCTGGCTCAATTCTTCTCTCGTACTGACTTTACCCCAATGAGTTTTTCTGGCTTCTGTGAAATTATTCACTCCAGCCTTCGCTGGTGTAAGTGAGGAGAATCAGCCTGTCAGTCTGGAGATTGTGCTGCATGTAGTTCATCCACCCTGCTGGGGAAAATACCCATGAATATTCTTAGAAGGCAGCCTCCGGCATAGATTTGGGTTAAAACAGATGTATAGTCAGATCTAGTTTGTAACCTCTTCAGATCCCAGACATTAAGATAATATAATGCATTCCACAACATGCAGTTCAAGCTAATGTTCAGTATTGTGGTACTGGTTATAGCCCTGCAGCACTTGGTACACGGTCTGGGGGAGGGCCCTGTAGTGTAGGGGCTGCGCAGACAGGGCCAGCACCCTGAAGTACCAAAACAATACAGTGACTTCACCTGCTGGCTTCTACCTGGTAGAGTTTGCCTCTGACTGATCAGATTTTTCTCATCTCTTGGCCTACTTGAGGACTGGAGAGTGGCAACCTCTGATTTTGAACTCTGCAATTAAATTCGCTTGCCTGACTGTGTCCTTCTCACTTACCCTACAGCTTGTGTGAATCACCTCTGTCACCCTGAGAAAATCTGCCCAAATACAGATTTTCTAGTCAGTCAGACCTGGAAATAGCAAAGGATCTGTCTTCTCATACTAAAACTGTGCCCTCAACTTTGCTTCCATTTCATAATGAAACAGTAAGGAGCTTTTTCCTGACTACCAAGGCTGAGTTGATGGATGTCTGCTGGGGCTTGTCTCTATGGTTATGGGTCAGTCCATCCTGAGGACTTGACTAAAATTGTAGGAACATTTTGTGGCACCAGATGTGGCTTTGTTTTTTAAACTGGGTGTTAGTGACATTGTGGCTTTGTCTTGTTTTGCGTTCCTCTGGCTTGGAGATTGACTGGCAGAAGTTGTGTAGGGATTTGTGTAAGGACTCTTAATTATATCCATTATGTTTGGATGTGGCACTTAGGAAATAAATGTCTACAGATGCCGGCAAGTAGGTCCTGTTAGTCTGTCTGCTTCTGGATACAATGATACTTATCCGTGGAAATGGTTGGATAAAACCAGGCTGTTTTGTATCCTGTCTGCAGACAGAATTATATTTAATTCTTTCTAAGCCTCTTTATTTTCCAAACAGAGCAGATTTCCCTACGTAGCCCTACCAGTCACGGTTCTGACTTGCAACTCCTTTGCTCCCTTGGTCCATGGTCCCTTCAAGATCAGATAGCTAAACTAGGTCTGGTTTATTGGATTTGATGGGGTTTGATGTGAACAGTGAAGCTGACTTTACAGTACCCTCATTAAAGCAAGAAGGGAAATTCACTGTCAGGCCAGAGCTCCTTTGGAAATTACCAGGTCTGTCCTGTTGGATTTCTTTGAGTTCTTAGTGGACTTGAAAGAACTCCCTCTTCCCCTGCTTCAATCCCTCAGGGGAGGTCAGCGTTCTTCTGAATTTCAGCTGTGCCAAACTGTTCTCCAGAATTAACATTTTCAAATGAGCCAAATATTAGGTTGCAACTCAGAAACATGGGTTATTTTCATGGGTAACTATGACCAAATTTTTGACCTTTGTGAAGCTGACTGCCTTCAATGTAAACCTAAACCTCCAGAAGTAATTACGATCAGTTGTGCTGCTGAGCATTGACCACTGATGAGTCAATAGAGTTCAAGCATGTACCTTAAACCAAAGTGCCCATCATTATTTTATTTTAGTAGCATGGTAGTTTTGGTTTAGTGTTGTAACCCAGGATAGAAAAAAAGGTAAAATGTTTATTAAGCAAAGTGGGAGGTTTGAAAGCAACAGACATACTGAAGACATGAAGAAGGGTTTGTTTACCAGAAGTTTATGTACTTTATATTACTAAGGGTCCTATTGGCTTTAATAAAGAAAAGTACCACCCTTCCCTCCTAACTTCCACTCCATCCTTATGGTTGTGCAATCTCAGGACTGATTGCACATGATAAAATTTTACATCGTGTAAAGTATTTTTAGGTTGAAACCTAAAAATACAAACCTAAAAACCCCTAACTAGTTTGCAGAAATAGTTCCTGAATCATATTCAAAAGCTGTGGTTTCACGTTCCCAGTCATCAAATTTTAGCCACAACAGGAAAAATTAGCAATGAAAGATCTTAAACATATAAATTGCCTTGGTGACTGGTATTTTTTTAATGGTGCTTGTGACTATTAGGTTCTTGGTATATATTTACTGGCAACAGATTACCTGCCTACCTAATGATTATATGCTTTGACATAAAAATACTCTATAAACCTGCCTGGCACTGCAGTTTCTAGGGTAAGCGTGGCACTCACTACCCATGCCTATGGCAGATCACGAACAGGCATTTAAAATCTGTTCTCCCTCTTTGGATCAAAGGACTCCAGTGGGGATTGGTAAGAGTCTGTGTCCTCTTCCCTTTTCTTTCTTTCAGGAGGCTGGCATCACTGAGGAAGTATGGAAAATACCACTGTACAGCGTACCAGTCATTTGCAGAGGGTGTTAGGTTCTCTGCAAAGGAAAGGGCTGAGAAGCAAAATGTTTGTTGTGATATTTAAGAGTACAGCTTGTGGGGTTGATCCAAGTGCAAAAATCTAGTGTAATACAGTGATTTTTAAGTGACTTCTCAACTAGAAGGGGAACTGGGAGTAGTGTACAGCACAGAATGCCCCGTGGGTAGTTCAGCCTCCTAATGGGAATATGTAAATGTATCCTGAGCTATATGAGCATAGCGTTACGTACAGGCTGCTGGAGTCAGAGTTAGGTGGCTCAGAGCTCTCTGGCGAGTCCTTGCATGGCATGACAGGGCAGGCATACTCTTACCTGCTATGAATGCTCATTTAAAAAACATGAGTTACGTTATACAAGTGTGTTACCTATTACTGATGCAAGCTGGGCAGTGTCAGAAGTCTATTTCCTGATGAGAAGCATAATGTCAGCACTAGCAGCAAATGAAAGGAAACCATGTTCCTCAGGAGCAAGCTCAGGAATGACACTGCAGGACTGTCTTCTGCATGTCTGGATTCTCTACCAGCCCCTTTCCCACTCCCCCAAATAATAAAAATAAAGTCCAAACCAGAAAAGCTGTGAGAGAGCTGGTTAATGTGTGAGGAGGACAGGCTGTGGTGACCATCCCAGGCATGAATTAAATACTGCACTGGCCTGAACCCCTGCATCTGAAATTCTTTTTCTTTCTTCTTCCTCTCCTCTCTTAAACAGTGCAGTGGCTGAATCTAGAAATACTTTGCAAATATTCTATGTTTCTATAATAAATCAAACTGGAAGCTGTAGATAGGAATGTAGTTGCCTCACAGAAGGGGGGAGTGTTGGATTTAGATGTGTATTTTCACAGCTAGGGTTTTCCCTCTGATTTTACCTTCTGTATAGCTAAGGATGCTTATATTGTATGTGTGTGCATGAGTGCTTATGGAGGGTGCTAACCCATGCTGATACTATTTGCATGGTAATGAAAGTGCTTTCTCAGAGTCATTAGCATTATAGCACAGGGACTCGTGGACACGTATGCAATACTTGAGGGAAATGAATATTTCCAGACAATAAAATCTGAAATGGTCATATATGGTTGTAATAGCTAGAGCATTTATTTGTTGTAGAAAGTGAATATATCAGTTCTGTCTGGCTTGGCATGGAAAAGATGTTGCCACCAGAAACATCTCCACTTGAAGAGAGAGGAGTTTGTTATTTTGAAGGACTGAAGTTACACATGTGCACAAATCTCCCAGGAAGCTGGAGTCTGCGGCAGATGGCAGGTGAGGGTGAAATAATATTATATTCCTTTGAACTGCCTTTACTTACAGAGTGCTGTGCTTACAGTGCTTCCCATGGAAAAGAGATATGCTTCTCTGGTTTTGGATACCAAGAGATAGAGAGTGGAGGGAGCTGACCTGGCTGTCCTCTGGGAAGAGCCACCCCTTGGGAAATCACAGCTTTGAGTCCAGGAGGTCTGAATAATGCTGAAGGCACTATGTTAGGAAACTGCCATGTATGGGAAGAATCGCAGGCTTTCTGAACTGGCACCAAAGAATGGGTGGTGTGACATCTTTGGGCATAAGTGGTGGATGACTCTGAAGCATTAGGAATATGCAGTTTGTTGTGCAGAAGTGGGAGAAGCAGCTGAAGTGAAGAGCAGTTGTCAAAGGCAGGGGAGCCTTTTGAAGCAAATAAAAATGGAGTGATGAGATGAATATAGCAGATGATGGGAAAGGAAGAGACTGAGCAGGAGAAACCAAAAGGAAAAATTACAAGAATGACAGTCTGATCTTAACTGATCTCATGCTGCCTAACATAGAAAACTATGTTTAATGCTTTGTTTCCCAGTGGTCAATGGAGACAGGCCACACAAGAGGCTGGCAAAGAAGTACTCAAGTCTCTTGCATAGTTTGTGATGCCCTCCTGCTGTTGGTGGTGTAGGGAAAGTCTCCTAAGTTGAGGTACCCAGCTGAGTAATGTGTTTATCCTCAAAAATCATGTTTCCCGTATCTACAGAACCATCTCACTCTTGAAATTGCCAGCACAATATTGCCTGAGTTAGGCTGTGCTGTGACAGCTCACCTTGTGATGTCTTCTTTTCAATACCATCTCCAAATAATATGTTTGGCAACAAACCAGGCTGACTAAAAACAGCAGCTGGGCTGAAGTTCTCTTCCCTTTTCAGCAAACAAATGACCGAGGCTTTTTACATAGCTTAAATAACTCTGCAGATGAAATTTTGTAGTGCCTAATACAGCCATATTCACCCAATTTGTTTTATACTGCCTCTATCTGTTTAAAGCTGGTCTTAATAAGCTGTCAAAAAGCTGTGCGCAGTGGTGGGTGATGTTAACACATCAACTGAAGGAAAATGTGGATGAGGGGCCTGATGTCTATAAAGTGTTAAGGTTGTTTCTTCTCATCAGCTATTGCTTTTTATATGAGCAAGCCAAATATATAGCTGTGCAGATAATCAGCAAGTATAAAAAATAAGATGCTGCTTTACTTTTGAATGTGCATGTTCGGTTGATAAAGTGTTGGCTGCTTTTTGGGTTGGAATATTGTAGAAAGAAGAGGAAGGTGAAGTCCACACCATTAATGCCACGAGGCATTAATTAAAGACGGTAGCGTGAACATGCAGTAGTACACACAGATAAGTCTTTCTTACACATTGATTTGTACGTTATTGAAACAAACTAACTGGTTATTTTCTGGTACCCTCAGTGTTGAAAATGGATGAGGGTGACAACATATTTTTGTTAAAGCCAGGCTCGGGACAGAGAGCATATTCTGTGATAGGCAACTAGTTCTCTTCCTAGTCTTGCTGGTCCAATTCGACTAACAACAGATTTCTTCACACATTGATCTGCTGTTATCTTTCTCTGGCATAACTTTTTTCATTTTCCATCACCATATGGGTACTATGCGAAGGAAGAACTGGTTCTTCCATAGTAAAGTGGATTAATTTCAACAGTTTTGGCAGCTGTTGCAGGAAAAATGAAGGATACAAATGGAACTCACAAAGTGGAGGTGTTTTCAACTTTGCTTTAGCTTATAAACAAACTTGCAATGTTTGTACCTTCACATTATTGTTTGGGAACTTTATTTGCTAACTGAAGAAAACAATTTTTTCTCTACAGTGAGACAAATCCAAGCTCTTGGCTTTGTTTTCTGGAAGGGATAGTGATTCCCGTCTGGAAACCAAGTCCAAGGTTTAGTTACCATTCCCTACAACTTGTGAAAAAGTCAAAGAAGTGTTACCAGTTCTTGTGCTATTTCAGGACCAGTAAGTTCAGGGACTAAGTAGTGGCCACTGCTGGCTGCAGTCTGTTCCCCAGCAGAAGTCTCTTCCCTCTTAACCCTGCTGAATAACTTCCAGTGCGTAGATGATCCAGAACCTAAAACGAAAGAAAGTCTGCATTAGACCAGTAGGTCAGTGGAGTAGAAGATTAACTGGGCACAACAGTTGTGATGAGTCAAAGCTGAGACCGTGGAAGGTATTAAATGCTCAGGGCAGTGATGGGAGTTCCCACTCTGACAGTGTTAACAGGTTTTGCCATAATTCAGTTACACTTTGGAAACAGTTAAAGCAATTTAAGAGCAAACTTGGTGTAATTACTAGGTAATAGCCAGATCCAGTGCTCCTAAAGTGCAAATTGTTTCTGTATTGATCTAAGCTAACACTGTCAGCATTCTGTAGAGACTGATCTTTAAGTGCTTAATTCAGCTGTATGCAACCAATAATTTTGTTTTCTATCCCCAAACAAAAATGCCATTGTTTATTCTATTTTTCTGCAATAATAAAATCAATTAAACTATCTTTTCAGCAAACATAGCTGACCTTTGCAATCAACACGTTCGAAATGCCAACATGTGGAGAGAAAATTATGACAGGATCTTATGCTTATTAAGAGAAATAGAAGACTTGATAGCAGTTTAACTCTGTAGGTACACACCATGCCTCCTTTAACTGATTTCTAGTGGTGCAAGTTCTATAGTCGGGCTTATGTATCACAAGCTCCCTGCAGTAAGCTCACCATTTTAGAGCTCATAGGCTCTAAACCTATTCCAGCATAGTTTGATATTTAGTGCCTGGGAAGTTACCTCTTGGTGAACTTGAAGCAGAGCACTGAGATGTGGCAGACTGTATCACCATCAGCACAGAGGAGTGTGAACAGTCAACACATACGTGAATAACTGGAAACATCTTATTTTCAGGATCAAGCATCCACCTCCAGAATGGAGGAATCACACAATTAGGGAGACTCTGCCAAAGTTTGTTAGAGCTGTCCTAACAGTGAAACTGAAGATGGGGGGTGCCATGAGGACTAGGAGAAGCTGTTTCCCCAGCATCCTTCCTCAGTTCCTCATGTGTCAGCAGAATGGTGCTACGTAGCCTGGTGAGAGTGAGATATGGAGAAGTGCTGGGTGATCAATGTTATTAAGTAATTTGCAAATAGAAATTATCATCTACATAGGTTTTGCATCAAATGTTTTCTTCTTGAACAAAAGGAAGATCCTATTTAATATGTTTGGAGGTAAATCTGAAAAACAGGGTAAAATCAAAAAGTAAGTAAAATTAATAGCTTGTGAAAGAACAGATTGCTGCATGTCACAGGGGCACCCACAGAGATCCCTGGTGAAGGAGGTGCAGTTAGTCCTCTGGGTTGTTTAATCTTTAGTAGGCATTAGCCTTGGTGTCTGCCCAACCCAGAAGACAGAAAGATCAAAGCTGAATCACATTTAAATGGGTCTCCAGCAGACCAAGACTCCAAAGCTGGTCAGCTCTCCTGTGAGGAAACATATTGCTTTGTTTGTCAGGAGGGACTAGAGAGTTGTTAAAACTCCACAGAACAATTAAGAATCATGGTTTATCCCCCCTAATTAATTTGATTTTACTTTGAATTTTTCTCAGCTGGCTCTAATAAAGACTCTAATGAAGCTCTCTATGTAACCTTCTGGGTTTCATGGCCTTCCCCTGTCTCCCAGGCAAAGCCTACTGCGATTTAATTTTCTCTCTTCCTCTAATGTATTTATGTTTCATAGCCCTGCCTGCCTGACCAGCTTCCCCTTATCTGGCCATCTTTTTAAACTTCCATTTGGTTGCTCTGATGAATATGTATTACATGTTTTATACATAAGTATCTTTGCTGGGAGGAGACAGGACAGTCCATTGGTTTCAATGGGCACTTGAACACCAGATTTCCTTTGGGACACATTTCCTCAGTTTGCTAGCTACCTGTCTGGGTGGGGTAAGAGGGTAAAATTGTTTCATACAGAGATGCTCATGAGAAAAAAGAATAATAGTAATAGTTCACTTCAGAGTGTCTGAAATGGAGACACCTCAGCCTGCTTCCAGGCAGAACAAGTTGAGGTGTGCTTAAGAGGTGCACAGAAATGTTGTCCCAGTTTGGGTTCCTCTGGAGTGAGGCAGGACAGTGAGCACTTAGCATCAGCCTTTGTGGCAGGCTGTGATTAGACCTTCTCTGTTTAAAACCAGGGGAGAGAATTTATGAAGCCAGAATGTCATTAGTGGAGCTGGGAGAGCGGAGGGGGGAAACCACTCGAAGCTCCTGCAAGGTGCCAACAGGCACAACCAGGCCCTAATCAAGCAGAGTCATTTTGATGCAGAGACAATCAGCCACAATTTGCAGTGCAGCCTGTACCAAGGACGGCAGTGCACACACAGTAATCTGAGTGCACCCATCAATAATTTAAAGGAACAGCAGACTTTGAGACCTTTAGAAAAATCAATTAAACTTCACAAGCAATCACATTTTGCCACTAGCAGAGCTGCTGGCCTGAGAATGAAAGGCATCATTGTACCGGTATTCAGTTATGCACTTAAGGGGGAACGTCACTGGCAAAGGTAGGCATTTTCCTATTTTTGGCAATATTAGTATGTTTATTCTGTTGGTTTTTAAACATCTTTTCAGTAACCATCTTTTTGTATCAAACTGTGACTTCCTTATTTTATTCTCCCTGCTTCCTACCACAAATCAATGGCATTTCTTGCTTGAGAGAAAGAGTATAGAGCATGTACTTTTGCTTCCCTCCTACCTATCCTCAAAGTAAAAGAAGGAAAAGTCTTAGGAGAAAAGACCATTGATTGTTGGGCAGCTTTTTAGGCTTAAAACCTCTTTGCAAACTGGCACTTAAGTCTATTCAGCATTTGAAGTAAATATTTCGCCAAATGTTTAAGGGGGGATCTCCAAGCTCGGTCTGATTTTGGGATAGGTGATGAGTAGGGGCCAAAAGGCAAAAGAGGAAAGCACCAGTGAATCCTAAGCCAAAAATAGCATCCACAAAGGGACATAAGCACTGAGCCACTGCCCTGAGCTACTGCTTAGGCAATATATTGAAAAAGAGGAATATTTGCTAGGATTCTCAAGCAAGCAAGCAGGCCAAGACAGCCAGAGCAGAATGCCTGGAGAGATGGATATCCCAAGTCCTGCATTACTCCAGGACTTGGTCACCTACAATTCTGTACAGAAGCCTTTAACCTTCTAGGATTCACACTTCTAAATCCTGTAGTGGTTAGGTGCTTTGCCTATATTTTTATGAGAAGTCCCCAAAAAGAGACTGTTAATGCTGTTAAAATGTTTAAAATTATGGGATGTGAAATTTGTTTGCCCCCCAGCTACAACTGACTAACAGTTAAGTGGTTAGGAGGGTCAGGATTTCACTCAGGTGAATTCCAAAGCTTTCTTGCATGTTCCTTGACTGAGTAACCCTTCCAGGTGAAATTATCCCTGTTCAGAAAATAACCCAGGATTGACTTGAATCAGAGTCAAAAATGAAGAATTAGCCCAGGTGAAGGGAGACCTCGTTCCAAGGCATTTCCCCACAGAGAGTATAATTTCAAGTACAAGAATGTCCTTGATTCCAAGACCAGAGCGTACCCCGGAGAATTCCCTAAGTGCTACGCTTAATGGATTGCAGCCAGTGTAGTGTGTTCACTTTTACATGGTGTCTGATTTGGACCATCATCAATTATTCTCTGCAAAGTGCCACAGCACAGCCTGAACACAGCAGTGGGCAGAGCTGTATGGAGGTCTTCCTCACCTTGCCGCGGGACTGGAGGAAGGGTGAGCATGTCCTCTATTTAAACTATAGCTGCTGGTTTTTTGTTAAAAGCCAGTTTCTGTTGCCTGCCAGACTGAACTCCACTAGAAAATAGGCAGCATAGTGCTGGCATTTGAGACTGAATGGTTCGTGGCCATCAGTTGCACCTGACTTCTGCCTGAAGCCTGTAAATAATGAGATACTCACTAATGTGGTTCCCAAATCCTTGAGTCCTGCTCTCTGTTTGCAAGAAAGGCATTGTGCTCAGCTCCAGTCCCACTTGCGGTACATAGGCTGTCCGAAGATGCTGGCCGTGACTTGTCGAGAATATGATTTGGGTTGAAAATATGGTTCTTGGAGTTCTCAGATAGGCCGCTCTCCTAGAGGGACAATAGAGAGTTTTGCTTCAGTGTCTTTTAGAAGGAACGGTCAGAATATTCCAGTTTGTTTCTATTTTGAGATTCTTTCTGTGTGTGTGCAAATCTCATCTCAAATTCTTTTTCTTATTGGAGGAAAAAAAAAAAATAAAACGACAGTATTAGATTCTAAGCGCTTGCAAAATAGCCAAGCAGCTTGCTGGAAAAGTCGTGCATTCTTCAGTAAGGAATTGAAAGCACACGACTTGGCAGTGAGCTGCTCATTAAGTGTACACCTGCCAGGCTGCATGCTGAAGACAGTCAACTGATAGCTAATTAATTGTAGCTCAGCACAAGTGGTTGTGGTCCACACCACTCTTCTCAACTGTAGGACGAGTCCTTTCACACTTTCCTGAAGGGATTAATCAAGCTGAAGACTGAGCAATATATAAACCATATAAAAACCCAATAGAACATTCCAATTTACTGATAGCAATTGGTTATTTAATCCTTATTAGCTTCTGAACAGATGTTTCTTACTTGCTCTTCACATGTGGCATTTCAAGACTAGTTTCTTGAATTTAAAGTCCGATGTCTCAACTATTTATCAGAATTTACTTTTTCCATCTGCCTTATGGTGTAGTTTATTACAGAAACAATTGCTTTGTCCATGAATGAATGCATTTAATTCTCAGTTGCTTAACATAAACATATATCTCTTGTGCAAGTGGAGTCCCTATACACTGCAAATGCAAGAGATATCATCATTCTTTCCATACAGCCAGTAGCTGAAATGTAGAACAGCAGGTTCATAATGTTTTGATCAGGCTGTCTCATCAGACTGTGCCTGAATGACAATGTACTGGCACTTCACATCATTTACAGCATTTATTCTGAAATCTCAAGTCCCGATTCATGATTTTCAGGTCTTTTCTTACACCCCATGAAGAAGGAAGTGAAACCCATGAAGGGCTAGTAAATATAAAAATGTTACCAAACATACTTTTGGTCTGATCTAGTCCAAGTTATTAATCAAATGCTCTCAGTAGCCAAAGATTTAACTATCCAGCACTTTAAAAAGTTCTGAAGAATATGATTTCAGCATGTGTTTGAATTTGGCTAATTTAGAGGATCAGGCATCCACCTGTGAGTTCAATAGAATAATTCTGGACATGTGCACATCCATCTGACAAAGACATATGGTCCAGCGACTTCATTGTTGCTCCTAATTTTACAGAAGAAGTGCTCACATTTTATGAATTGGCAGTATTAAAGCCCCCTAATAAGGAATTAAAAAACCATGCTTAGTCTCAGAAACCAACTTTGAAAAAACAAGTGGAATATTCAACACTAAGATAAAATTATATCAATAAATAAGATTATAGGAAAACAAAGAGATTACTGTAAAGTAGCAATAGTAATGGTGGTTAATAAGTGTTACACTTCATCATGAAATGATGTACTACCTTGTCAGCAAAGAAAATTCTTAGTTCTCATCTGCTAAGAGCTCTAACAAGCAATAAAAGATAAGGTTTTGGTTCATTTACTCCTAGAAGCCGACTCCAATTCAAAAGTTATTTGAGTTAATGATGTATGACCAAAAGAGTGTAATATAGATTTAGCCAACACGAAGGTCTCGTACCCGACATACAGCATGAAGACAATGTGCAGTCCCACCAGTCCTCCTGGTGTTATGCTATGTTGTTTCATAGAAAGAAAGGAGTTTCAAGAAAGGAGGTTCAGCATGGCAGAATTACCATGGCAAAGGTAACGTTAGAGTCGTCTGGACAATGAGTGCTTCAACAAATACTTTTACAGTTGCTTTCCTCTATATTCTCATTGTAATTTTGCTTTGGAGAAACATTGCCATTCAGTCCTTAACTATGAGTGTGCTGCTGGGTTTAAACTGCCTCCAAGCACTTTCTACCAGCTGATAAACTCTGTTTTCTGCCAGGACAACTGTAGAAGCAACAGCATTCAGCCCATCTGGAAATGCTTGTTCCAATGCAACTAACTGTCTAGATGTACTGGAATACGTTGCTTCCTCCTGCCTTTAAGGTGTGCTCTAGGGATTCCTGAATCTGCTGCCAAAACAGCTCTAGACATACTGTTAGGTTTCAAGGAATGGTAACTCTGATAAGAATAGATTGTGAATTGCAGATCTATTTATGCAGCTTATTCAGTATGAAGCTGTCCACTGAATTTTAGGAACTGTATTGGACCCAAAATGGATAGTCGTATATTGGAGAATATGGAAGTGATACGTTCCTAGCAGAGTGCTAGGGGAAGCTGGGATTTTTTCTTGTTTTTACTTTCAGATTTTGCACAGGAAAAGGGAAAAAAGCACCTGCTGGTGCAGCATGTTTCCTTGCTGCATTGCACACAAATTTTAGGCCAATAGTAGAGGTGTGGTGCAACTCCTGACTGCCCTATTTGGAGTGAAATGTCATCAAAAGATGGATGAAAGGAACATTTCAAGAAACATATTGTGACTTGTTTTGCATCTTCACAAATCTTCATGGTCTGGTTTGTTGCAGACGTTGTTGTTTGTAGGAAGTTTTTGCAATATGGTTCTATTCACTAGGATTTCCAGATGAAGTACTTGCAGTGATTGATTATGATCTTGAAAGACATATTTCATTCGCAGACAGATTTTGAAAAACACTCTCTATTTCTGGGGATGATATTTTGCAAAATGTACTTGTTCACAGCTTTCTCTTTCCTCCCACCGCATGGAGTTTCTAACAACCTAGAATTAAGGTGGGAGAGATGAGTAAGACAGAATTGAGAATATTATCATGGCTCTTGCATATGCAACAACAGCTTTGGAAATGCTAGCTGATAAGTTTTCTCTGTATTTGCATGTAAAAGGACTCAACTGTGCTTCCTACTTTCTAGTGAGGAATTCATACATTTCTCTCCATAAGAATCAGATTCTACCTCTGTAAAAGTGGTGAGAACTCTGTTACTGTGTGATGTATGGCCATTTAAACAGCTCTAATTCTTTTAAAGGTTCATTTATCTCTATAACTTGGTAAGGGTGATAATACCATTTACAGCAGTCATGCCATGTTAATGGGAGGATCAGCATGGTCTAGCAGCTGACCTGGGGACTTAGTACATGCTCTGCTCCCACCTTGCTACTGACTTACTGTATGACCTTCAGCAAGTCTATAGCCTTTTCTGTGACTGCCAGTAATCTCCCCATTACTAAGGGTAATGATACTGAAATATCTTTGTAATAGGATAGGAGATCCTTGGATGTAATAGACTTGATGTACATACATTGCCATGTATACTACATTCTCTTCTGCTTTTATTACAGTGTGGCTCCCAAGAGAATATTAAGTGGACAGGGTGACATTTCCCATAACACACAGTTCTGGTCTAATTCCACTCTTGTAAAAGTTTATGGGCACTTTGACTTCAGTGTCCTGTGAATCATTCATTGTGCTAATCTCTATATGAGAGCCATTCCAGAAGATGGTAGAACACTTTTTCCTAAAATTTCCTTGTCTTCTCATATTACATAAATGCTTTTTAATCTGAGTTGGAAGAAACCAGTGGAACTTAAAGGGATGATTCTGAGTTTTTAAGTCATAAATGGTTTAGATGCTGAGTGCCTGAAAGACCATTTACTTTTTTTTCAAGTGATGACATAATGTTTGTCTCAAGAAGGTTTAAGTTCTAGCACACCTGGTTGGAAAGATATTAAGCTGTTGATAAGGCCTTATTTAAAATGAGTCTGTCAATCCAGGGTGGCTTTCAAAATCCAGTGGTCCAAACTAAAGCCCATTTTTAATCATAAAAGGAGATTGAAGAAGGGAATGTCATTTTCTGTGGTTTTATGACACCATTCACAATGAGATCCAGGCTGGGTTGAATTCTGCTCACGACTGCATTAGCAGTGTTTTAAATCAGTTGCAATGGCATTGCAGTCACAGTGCTCTAAGGATGTAAAAAATGTAATGTTCACACACTGAAGTTCTATCTCTGGCTCAACCAATGCAACCAGATAAAGCAGGTAAACTTTTAGGCAACAGTAGTAATTGTAAAATTATAATGTTTGTAGTAAATGTTAATGCTAATAATAATATTACATGTTCCTTAGCAATACAGTGTTAAAACCAGAAAAGCTTTATGCTAATATAAAATACTAAACTAAAAATTGCACCGTGTTTGAATCACTGCAAAAGGCCTTGGCATTCGTAATCTGTTACTGGTTGTCATGAGACACAATTAGTTATTATAACAATAATTGTGGTTACAGGCTTAATTAGAATCACTTTCACATGGACGTCAACCATGTTTATGCCAGTATCTGACTCTAATAATTTAAACTATTGCTAAGAGAAGTCTTACTAGGAAAAGCATAAAAATGTGTGGAGTAAATTAATATTAAACAGACTCAAACTGCAGAATACTATTGCAGCAGTTGGTTAAAAACAGTACTTACAGCTAAGTCTGGTTCCCCTGCTGTGACCAAAGTTTTACAGTAACGTGATGGTGTAGTGTTCTGGTTCGGTGTCTTCTGATTTGGTACAAAATGGTGCTGTCTTGGTGAATTGCTGCCAGTCCAGTACCTTGTCACTGAGGCTGTTGTGCCAGAGGAAGGTCTTATCTTCCTCTGAAGGGCAAGCAACCATGCCAATTCTTTCTTCTGCCACTGGTGGGGGAAGCTTGTGAAGAGGAACATGAGGGCCTCCAAAGCACAAGAGCGTAATGGTGGATGTTGGGGTGAGACCTGTGATTTGATAGCTTTCAGTACAGAGCAGGAGGAGAATGCACAAATCCTGATGCACTAAACCAGGTGGGCATGAATTTTACTGGCAGCAGTTCCATGGCAATCAACTGACAGGTTTCTTCAGTCCATGTTGAACAGTACAGCTTTCTCAAGTTTGCTCTTTTCAAAGGAGAAAAGGAAAAAGACGAAAGTGTATGTGAGTTATTTTTAGCTGGTTGCATGCTGTTCTGCCTGTTGTTGTTGGATATTCAGAACAGGAACTCTACTTTTCCTGTCCATCATCTCTTAGAGACTGTTTCCACAAGTGAAGATATTTTTCCCTTTGTACATTAATAATATTAAAATAAATCTTCTCAGCAACAGACAGAGGTTTATGGAGAGAGACACGTGTGTAAACCTCTTCATAGCAGAGAAAGGTGGCCCTGTGCTGACCACTGCCCCGGACTGTTCACTGATGAACAATACAGTAATTCCAGAGACAGATATGAGCTCTCTTGATTTTCTGTAACATCTTGCCACAATTTCGTTTTGCTTAGTGGAACAAAATAATGCTATTGTGAAATATTAAAGTATCTGACAGCACAGAAAAGGAATAAAAAAAGGATCTATTTCCTGATTTGTAACCAATGTCTTATCCTTCCTAGTGGTCTGACCCCTCCAGTTGTCTGCATCGTAACTGTGCGGTCATTCCTAGAGGATGCTTCCTCTGCTTCCCTCCTACCACAGAGAAACATACCCTTTGATTGTAAATTATTTTTTCCCTACTCTTTTTGTAAAAAATATTTCAAAACAATTTGTCATTTTTCCCGCAAGACCTAATCATTATTGTGTGATTGGAAGCTCTGTCCAAGTGCACTTTATCTTATTAATAGCAGTCATGTTCTTCCAGGGGGAACTTCCCAGATCACTGTTGAATTTTACAGAAAATACTGACTGCATTAATTGTTTCTGACATGTTACACCATGTTTTAAATTGCTTTTGTGCTGTTCATATTTTGTCTGGATAGAGGTAATGGAAAGATTTGCTGATTTTCATATTGTTCTCACTGTGTCGATTTAAACCTTCCTGGTATTTATTAGGTGAATTTTCCTCTGTGTTTTATCTTAGGAGATATTTTCGCTGCTAGGAGGAAGCATAGGTAGCAAGGTGATGAATTTGTTAGTGCATTTATTACAGAAGTGAAATTCCTAATACTCTTTTTTTTTTTTTTTTTTTTTTTAATTTGTTCACTCTGTAGGAATAAGCTTGGAAGAGAAATCAGTGTTGGACTTTGCTCATGGTCCACAACTGGATCTGCATTTCCAAGAGCTGTGCTCCAAATCAGCACTAAATAAGGGACACAAGGGTTTCCAAAGACATCAGTATTCTCAGTTCTATTGTAAATCTGGCCCAGTGCATTTGCAAGTTAAACTTATTAAATACTTTGTCACTGTTGTCAGCATTTCAATATTCAGTGATGAATTAGCCAAGTAGAAACATTAACTTTTCTCTGGCATGCAAATTTGCTGTTGCTATTTTTTCCTGCTTATTTTTGAAGCATTTATTTTTATAAAAAAAACTGAAGTGATGTTGATGGAAAAAACCAGTTGCTTTCATGACTTTCTCCTTTTCTCCAAGATGAATTCTGCTCTCTAATGCTAATGTGAATGAAGCCACTCAAATGTTAACTCTACAGTTTGGTGCATCCTTCCAGGGGGATAGAGTCTCAAGTTGACAATAAATTAATTGCTGGGGAAGCCATCCAAAAAAATGTGTTTCACTCTCATTTCACACACCCTCCCATCTTCCACTCTTCATTGACAATCTTTTTTCCAATGATATATTGGAAAACCCTTATTCAGAACAACTCTGAAGAGGAATGCCACTACTTATCTAGCAGGCTCTCTCATTGCTGCTGCTATCTTGGTTGCATAATCAGACATAACTTTTTCTCAACTTGCAAGTGCCTCCCCTAAAAAGTAGATTAGAGGAAACAGAGTCTAGGAAAGGGCAGAAATGAAAAGTACTTGACAGTGTCACTCTGGAGGGCTTTTTTCCAGCAAATATTTAGAGCAGGTGCTGGAAGCTCCCTTTACATCAAGGTGACGTGCTTCCAGCTGGGATGGCAGTTCTGTTCTGCACTGAAAGTGCAAAAGTAGCTTTTATGTGCAAAAGGTGCATTGTCTTCTCCCTACATGTATAGTTGTAGGGAGAAGAAAATCAGCTCAGCACTATTTAAATGGTACAAAATAAATGTTTTGTTCTTTTGTGGAGACAGAACAGTTGAGAAACCTGGAGATCCAAAAAGTGCATTGAGTGTATATATAGCTGGTGAAGCAATACTGGTTTGCTTTAAAAGTGTGCCGCTGACTTGTGAAAAACTTAGAAGAACATTTCATTACAAAAGGTTTTGTTTTGTTTTCTAAAAACAGAGCTTTGTGTGCGCAGGAGATGGTGTCAAGTTGGCAGAGGCAACCCACTTTTGCTGTGAAGGAATGTGGATGGTTACTTTATCTTCGCCTCTCAGCCTCTTCGTATTTGAGATCCCTGGGCTGAAGGGAGAGTCTCTTGGCACTCTGGAGCTACAGCGCTGGGATTGCGTTCACTGGTATGCAAAGGTGCGAGGGAAGACATACCGGTCACTCTGCTCCTGGCCTTACTTTTGATTCTTTTACCCCAAAATATAAGGAGAATGGAATGTCAGAATTTACTACATTGATCACAAAACTATAGCCAGTAACAGTCAAAGTAAGAAAATGCATCTCACCCATGCAGCAGTTTGCAGTCCCAGCTGCTCGGCTCATCCCTTGGGGTAATCAGATAGCACACTGGTGCTGAGTTCTAATTGAGCAAGTCTCTTCAAGTGAAATTAATCTTATGATAATTAATTTTACTGATAACGAAAAAGCTTCATATAGCTCTGGATGTACACACTGTTAATAATAATACACTCTGCAAATGAAGTTAGCATTGGCAGTGCAATTCCCCAGTACTAGATGGCAGCATTAAGAACACTGTACAGAATTTCTATTAGTTTTCTTTGGTTTTGCTTTGCAATCAATACGAATGAGCGAGAAATATGTTGCATTTGCCTTTCTTGGAATGTAAAAAGGCAAAAGTATAATTTCTTATTGATTAGTCTAACATACCCAGACACAAAAGAAAACAGTGCTTCAAATGCTAAAACAGGGAGGAAAGGAAGTTAAAGAGCACAATCAATTTATTGAATTTCTAGAAGTGTTTGTGGTCTGTTTTGAAAAAAATTCACCATGAGCTGTCAGTGATTTGATTGGTGAAACTTTTCCTTGCAGTCTCTGGACAGTGTTAGAAAGAAGACAGAATTCAGAGGGAAGTATACCTGGAAAAGCCTGTCTCCCATGGATATGGGAGACTGTAGTCCTCACTCTGTTAGATTGCCTCGGTAAGAGAAGAGTTAAAGGCTAACTGAATTACATTGTAGAAGAAACTTCTATACAAACTCTTCCAAACCTTTTTCCATTAAGATGTAGCACCTAGGTCAATGACTCATTTGATTTGCTTTGTGTTGTATGCCCTGAGTTTCAAAAAACAGTTTTAACTCTAGTAACTCTCTGATCTTGTCATTCTGTCTCTTCCAATTTCAGCCTTGAAGCCTCACTTTCTCTTTTGGGATTCTTTCTAACATGAAGGCAAAGTTGAGCAGGTCTTTACAGTATGTTTACTTGGAGATATAAAGACACAAATATGAGGAAATGTGGGGAATTTCCCCTTCTCATTGCACCAAACATTGAGATCCCTCATGTCTGTTGTCAGCTATATCCTTCTGATGCTGGCCTTGGTGGTTTATTGCTGTTTTTCTGCATTTTCTAAATTTTGGGATGTTACTTGGATGAGTTCTGTTGCTGTTAGCTACAGCAATCTTAGGACCTCTCTACTTACACTACTCCTCCATCTCCCCCAGTTTCCCTGTGTTGCCCAGTTTGTATTAGTAGCCCATAGTGTGTTAACAAAAAGCATGCTGCTAGACTTACTCCAGCAGCTTTAATCTACTGTAAGGCTCCCCCTGTTTCCTCCCTTGACTGCAGAGTCAGCGTGTTGGGATGTTTCAGTGAAGTCAGTGAAATTTTACTGGTTTACCTCACCTGAGGATCTAACCGTGGGAGCTTCCACATTTAAGTAACTTGTAGGATTCACTGATTTCTGCATGAGCAGCCAAGATATGGGTAGCTCAAAGATATTCAAAGCATAGGTTTGAAATTAGACCCCCTGTATCTGACATTGCAAGTGAAATCCTATTAAAACCAAAAGGCAATAATGCACCTGAAACAACATGCTGCTGCTTCTCTTCTCTGCAAAAGAGTACATGTGAGTACGATAAATCTGGTGTCATTTTCATTGGTGGTGACTTCAATCCCTGTTGGTACAGATGTGAGTTATAGTTCAAACAGTTCTGGAGGCACAAGCACCTCACCTTTCAGCATTTCCTCTGCTAATACTGTCTTACCTCATATCTTCGCTACACTATTCACAAAATGACCATCCACATAACAAAGTGCTCTGAGGTTTACTGTGATTTTAGTTAGCATGTCATTTTCTCTTGGAAGTTTTAATCACTGTGCAGTGATATATTTCATTGTTGTAACCAAAATGTGGAATGTCCAAGCCGTTGCAATGCTGATGTACTAAAAGGCAAGAACACTTGCTGATTCATCTTCGCTCGCCTCTTCTGAAGGACAAAAAAGATACTGTCCTTTAGACAACAGCATCTAAGAAAATAGTTGAAGACAAAGTAAATGCGTGCTCTCTACATAAATGCTGTAGATACTAGCAAAGCCCTGGGAGATGTGAATGGGGAGTGGGTCAGCATTTTGTCCTCATTCTGAATTGTAGCAGAACTTGACACATATTTAAGCACCTTATTGCTGAGGTATATGAAGGGAGAAATTTCAAAAATATTTTCTTCAGTAAATCCATCTAAGAAAAATTTTTCAAAACCTTTGAAAAACTAAGATTTTTATTAAATAAATTAAAAATAGTATCATTTGATCTCCTGTACACAGTAAGAATTTTGTCTGATGGAATATTGAGGAGTTGATCTGAGGGTCAGAATCAGGCCCTCACTTTTAACTTACCTGTGGTGATTAATGTCGGAGTTAGCCAGATAGTGTCGTTTGGTGCCAGTTACTGACTGTGGTTGTTAACTACATGCTGAGTAAAATTTCCAAAATCGTTGAAGGAAATTGAAGAATCAATTCCTCTTGGGGATGTGGTTTTGAGCAATCCAGATTGCTCAAATAGGCTGGGCTTACACTGAACTTCAGCACATGATGGATGGGTGAATTTGTGAATGAATCAGGGCAGAATGAATCACAAAGCTTCACATTTGTGTTGTTTCTCTGAAACATGTGAACATGTGTTCCGTACAGTTTAAAACCAAGCCCTGCAGCATGTAGTGTACAGATGCATGCTTGGAGGCCTGCAGTCTGTGTTGGATGTGGCCTGCATATTTTTAGAGTTAAGGAGTACAGATGCTATTTAATTTGGGAATTGGTTGTTCATGGCATTTGTGAGTTCTGGTACTCGATCTGCTGTGCTGTCTGTCAAAGATTTGCAGTGATTCAGGAAGGTAAAACAGCAGTTGTTAGTGAAGGGCACTGTCTGTCTCCCACTTCTGTCCAGGACATCTCTCCCGGGGGGATCTGCCTAGGCCATAGTTCATGCATGAATCCTTTGTTACTGTTTAGACAGGAAATAATGGCCAAATGATGAACCCCTTTTCTGCTCTGGATGAATAGTTTATTTTCACAAGTCGTTTGGTTTATCCAGAGGAATTAAATATTGCACAGAAATAATATCTAAATGAATACTAAGGAACACAGATTGTGAATCTGATCTTCAGAAGTTTTTTGGTTTTGATACCAATAGCAGTATTTTTAATCTTCTATTAATAGTAATTAGATTATTCTGTAATGTGATCTATAGAAGCGACTGCATCCACCTATGAAATACAGGAAAACACTGGTGAGTACACCCTATCGAGACATTCCTATAGTGTTTTACCTGAATGTATTCAAGGTAAGTATTTAATTAATTTTAAAGTACAATAAGGATTTGCTCACAAGTATGTTTTCCTAAGTTTGGCTGAAGTAGTGTGTGATATCACGTGGTTTTGAAGGAGTATGGCAGAGCAATATAGTATCAGTCTATCCTACCAAATTTCTATAACCCTCATAAATCCTTAGCGAGTCAAATATTCTTTCTTTTAAACTATTTGAAACAGAAGAAGCCTAGGAACTTCCTGATATGAGCAGTAGGGATGTGAATTGCTCTGTAGTACTTTGTTCCTGTATCTAGAATATTTGCTGGGGATTAAATTCTGGTTTGGGGATAGTGCTGTATGAACAAGGCAGAAGTGTTGTGTCCTGGCTCCCCAGTGTTCTTTGGTGCTAAGAGACTGCCATTTTTCACTCTCAGCCAGGGCAGAGCAGTATGGGACAAGCTTCAGAATCTGGCGTATTTGATCTCAGATACTTGTTATCTATCTGTATGATCTTTACTCAGCATTTGTGTACAGTTTTGTGGCAGGTTCACCCACCCTGACAAAAGCCCACGGAAGATTCTCCACACAGATAAAAGGCTGGGAACACTCCCCACATGCACAGCTCTCATCGCACCCACATGGTGGTGGTCAGTGGGTGCAGAGGCAGGAAGTTAGGTCCTGAGCCCATGAGGGCTAAGTAACCTTATCTGACCACAGCTCAGATCTGACCTGCGTATAAAAGGAGCCCCTTGGGTAGCCATTTGGAGTTGTCACTATGGTTGTAAGGACATCAGAGGGGGGTATAATCTCAAATTCTCTTTTGGAAATACACTTCATGGAGCAGCAAAATGCTTTGACAGATAGTGCGAATAGCATAGTCAACGTATTTGGACAGTGCAGCTCCAGCACTTTGATTTCATAAGGAAGAAGACGTATCTGAAACATTTCTCCTGCTGTACCTAGAGTGAATCTGAGGGCCAGTACTTATGGGAATATCTCTATCTTGGAAGAATGTTCAGAAAGTAGACTAAGGATTATGCAATGTGCCTGCAATACAGCATCTGGCTGTTCTTGGAGATACTCAGTGTTATACTGTGTAAGTGTTAAAATTGGGATCTGGTCCTTTCTTGTTAGAGTCCAGTTTCTAATTGTTGTTTACTTAGGGGGAAATACAGAAGCTAGAAAGAGGTATTTTCAGTTGAAATATGTTTGTCAGCATATGTCTACAGAAATTGTTGTGAAGAAATGGTAAGAGTGCTTCTCAAACCCAGCGCTGATTGCCCTCTTCCTCCGCCTCCAGCCCTGCAGAAGATTCAGTTCAAATCTTCTCACTGTGATACAGCTTATGCTCAGAGCCATTCCATTTCAGGAGATGCTCCTGGGAGCAATTGCAAATGAGATGTAAACCTGTGCATCTTTTCTTCCTTTTTATAGAATAACTTACCAAGTTTATTGGCTTTTCTCCACATGTTGGCTCTGCTTTACATGTAGATTAAGGCCATGTTATTTGACCTGCCCTATAACTTTGCCTTCTCAGCTGTGCCTGGGGAAAGTGGCCTTAAGGCACAACTCCCACAGACAATCAGAGAAGCCTTCTGTTTGAGCTTTCAAATCCTCTCATAATTGGAACATGTCCCCAATACTGAAAGACACTGAAAACACCAGAATGTGTGAAAGAAATCTTTCCCATTTTGAAATATTGTCATCTGCTCTTTGCTGGAATATCAAGTTTAATTCATCAAATGGTTTCATTAATCGAACAGAATCATTCAGTAAGACATTTAATGACATGCATTGACTCATAATGGCTTCCTAACTACTTCTGAAATCATCTGAAAATCTATTCCTGTCACAGAAGCAGTAACGAGATTGTAAATTTGAAATGAAATAGAAGGGCAGATAATTGGATGAATGATTTGTTAATGATAATATTGAACAGCTCCTTCATTCTTGCTCCATGATAAAATACATATAAAAAATTAGTATGGGTATCATGTCCAAAACTGACAAGGTGCAAACACAGACCTTGTGTGCAGGGAGAGTGACTGCTCCTAGGGCTCTCTGCACCATGCCATGGAGCAAAGCTTTTGGCACAGCTGGCTGTGGTGGAAACCATTTATGTTTCTCCCTGCACAGCTTTGGCTTTTGTTAGATGAGAGGGAGCAATTGTTCCTGGCCATTGCTTTTCAATATGCTGTGCAGGAATTAGGAGTCACAAACCCAAAGCACGTATTAGTTCAGCCTCTAGGTCCTTCCCCTGTGCCAAGCCAGCTATATATTTCAGAGCAGCTGCAGCCCAGTGTCATGGAAAGATGACCTATGGCTGCTTTGTACGCTGCTTTTGATATTAAAAATGAAAATGTCAGCATCAAACCGACACACAGCAAATCCTGTTTCTCCACCATCAGTTTTGCCAACGCAGTGGAAGAGGCTGAGCAATGCTGGGCTGTCAGCTGCTTGGCTGGTGCAAGGAACTGCTCCGACCACTGTCGTATGGGGCTGTGACCCGCAGCAGGCTGCTCAGGTGTTACCATTTCGAGGCCTGACCATAAATGAATTTCTAAATCTTAGCTCAGTGTCTTATACTCACATATCTGGGGAAAGAAGCCTGATTTTAAGATTTTTTTGGGGTACAGTGACTCAGGAGTGCAAACCTGGGTTTTGATTGCAGACGTGGGTGAGTGGCAAATAGCTGACCTGGTATTTAACCCTACCTGTGTTCTACAACACACGTTATTACCTACAGGTTGATATTTAGCTAGAACAATAAGCTGCTGCCCAACGCAATGAACTTCCTGCAGATGGGCAGACAGGACCCCACCACTTCTCTCCTTCTGGTTCCATTGCTCTCCTGCTGCGGCTGAGGAATGCAACGGAGCAGCCAATGGCAGATGTCCCCATCTGCCGTGCCCCAAGCATGGGAGCAATTCCCTGGCTCCATAGCCTGGGTAAATCCCTCTGGAGAACGGGAGAGCATCTCCAGAGTTTTGCTCATGCTTCTCCAAATTCTAGAGCTGGCTCTAGGTCTGTGGTACTCATTGCTCTGTCTCAGGAAAAAGACACACAGTGACCTCTTACACGGGACCACTGTCAATTTCCTATGGTTTTAAGCTCCTTGTGGCTCTGGGCATATGTGCTAACTAATGCCCCTGTTTCGCAGCCCTGTTTGCAATACACATTTTGTAAACTACTTCTGCCTAAATTTCCCAAAACAAATTTAGTTTACCATTTAAATGGGTCTCTGATACAGTCCTAGGCTTTCCTTTCAGCAGGCAGTTGTCTGAACAAAACACAGTGCTCATAAATATTTGCTGAAAGCAAACAGCTGGGGCTAAATTCTGTTTTAAAGTGGCTGAAATGCTGCTGAATATATTTGTTGTTTGCTCACTTTGCTTATGTATCAGTCTCCATCTTAAAAGGAGAATGGAGCTGAAATTATATGCAGTGCTGCCAAGTAAAGGAAACAAAGGCTTTGTTAGTGAAACTGGATGCTACACCCTCTTTAGGTCAGATCCCCTTTACTGCTTGTATTTACTGTATCACTGAAACAGTAATTTCAGAAAATACAGCTTGCTTACCCTGTGTGCCAACTTGGTTTGGGTGGTTGTTCCCCCCCCCCCCAGTACCACTGTCATAACAGTTTGGTGATGAAATAATATCAGAATCCATTGACTTTTGATCTTATTTTTTAAGTGAAATCTAACATATATTGGTATGTTATCACATATCCATATCATTGATGTCAGCATCCAGTAATTATTGATCACTAATGATTGGCTGGCAGTTATGCTGGAGTTTCCATAGGTAGTCAAGTGCTGTGTCATCAGCTTTTGCTGAAGTGATAGCTGCCATCCTGCTAAATGCAGGTGATCCCATCTTCATTTCAAGCTTATTCTGACCTGGGTCTATAAGAGAGCATTGCTCAATAAGACCAAAAAGCAGTGTACATTACAGGAAATGTATTTCTTACCTAAAGTGTCTTTTACTACAGACACCATTTAAACTCCAATTAAATAATTATTTGTTCTGCATTTTCTGTTTCCAAGGAAATGGAAAGATCTGCTTTTCAGTGCTAGAACTGAGGGAAGTCTGTGAATCAGGCAAAACAGTTGTCAAATAGCTTTACAGTTCCCTTGAACTTGTGACCAGTTTTTATTTATTTTATATTGTTTTCATCTGTTTTACCATGGAAACAGGAATTGATGGATTGGATTGTTTGCCTGCAGTCATCTCTAATGACTTTTTGGATAATTTCTGTTTCCAGTTAAATTAGAGGGTAAAGGAGTGGTATGACTGGTAGCAGACTTCAGCAGCAGGAGGAGGTAATCACTGCTTGTGCCTTTTTAACTTGTATTTATTTTATTCAGAAACTCAAATTTCACTTTAATCTAGATTGTCACCATGACAATAGATCTGTCTTCTAATCTACTTATTCAGGATTTTAGTGTCTGTATGGATACAGTCACTTTTGCATTTACTTAGAATCATGGAATAATTTAAGTTGGAAAAGACCTTTGATATTATTGAGTCCAACTGCTAACCCAGCACTGCCAAGTTCACCACTAAACCATGTCCCCAAGTGCCACGTCTACACATCTTTTAAATACCTCCAGGGATGGTGACTCCACCACTGCCCTGGGCAGCCTGTTCCAGTACTTCCACCAGTATAGTTCAGTCTATGCCGTTTGGAAAAATTTCTGTTTAGCAACATGAGTTAATGTGGTTTCCAGGCAAAGCTCATTTTTAAGGTGGAAGGACATTCAAAACAGCATTATCTAAATACCCCCCACAGGTACTCATCACTGCAAAGGAAGTACTGCTTGGTATTTGCTCTGGGAAGCCAGAGACCTGTTGGAGCTGGACATGTGGTGTTTTTGCAGTGCCAGGCTGTTAGGTTATTTTGCTTTGTTTTAGAGATCTGTTTGCTGTTGAAGGGCACCTCTTCAGGTGAACTGCTGCTGCTGAGGCCTCTGATTCAATCAGTAAAGCGTAACTGCAGAAATTGCACACCTAAGCCTTCTGTTGCTATTAGCAATCCCAGTTCGCAGATGGGCTTTTGAATCCAGCTTGGCAGGATGTGTCCTTCCTTTGTAGGCTGTAGTGTACTTGTATCAACCATCTTGCCCTTTGCTTGCCAGAGGCTACATTAACGCAAGCTCTTCAAAAGTGGACATGTTTGCGCTTTCCTGGTGGATGCTGTGCGGTAGGTTCTCTCTCTAAAAGTCCTTGCAGGCAGGTTAGCAGAACATGCTTCCCTCTTATGTGAGACCACTGGACTAGGCATAATAGATGCAAACTGGTGAGTTATCTCCTACATCATGCATTTAGGATGGCTTCCTCACCACCTCGTGTTTGTGGTTTCTCTTTTTGTGGTGGTTGAATATTGTCTTTAAGCTACTTGCCTGTACAGAACAGACTGTTTGCCACTAAAGCACAGAGAGTGAGGAAAGCTCTCAGAGGTGTTTGCAGGAACCAACTGATTCAAGCTCAACACAAATCATTCGTATGTCTAAATCTTGCTACATAATTGTTCTTAAATCCTATTTTATTGCAGATTTACAGCTGGATCCAATTAAAGATGATTCACATGGGAAGCAGAGGTGAAGGAAGAAGTTGGCTTCTACCTTTCCTCACGCTAGTTTCATGCGTGTTTTTCTTTTGTGATCCTTTTCTTCCACTTGCCTGTCTGCCCTATTTCCCACACCAAGAAGCAGTCAAGTGGTAGATCCCACTTGGTGCCCACTTACTGAATGGTTCATTAGGGGGTTTTTTGCCAGCACTCACATCTGGCATGGAAACATGGACAGATTGACTCAAAAAAAAAGACAGCTGTCTCAATCAGCATCTGGGGTGCTCCTGTAGCAAGCTGCAGTTTTACAGGAGGGGAAATATCCTAAATCCTGGAGGAGACTGTATGGATGCTGTACAGGCCCTTGACTTGCCAGCTAGAATAGTTACAGCTGAAAAACAAACATTAATTACAAACGTCAGACAGAAGTTGTACAGTGAGGAATCATATGAAATTAAGGCTTTGATTTTAGCAGGCTGCTTTTATTCCCCATATGCCAAAGAATAAGATTTGCTTTAACTCATGAATTTGTAAATTGATCTACCAATTTCTTTTTAAAACATTGTCTGGTTTCTAGAAGAGAATAGAATATTAACAAGGAAAAATTACTGTGCCATGAACCATTTAGAGTTTCATCAAGAACTCTGTGAAAGCAATCCGCTGATGATAAAGTTTGGACACTAAATTACAGAGGGTGTGATTTAGAAAAGAGGTTTGTATTAATGTCGAGAGAAATTGCCCAAATGCCAAACCTTTCCAGTGTGTAGCCATCACAGGTATGAACGTGCACTGATGAGTTTCCCAACGTCCTGGATAAGGTGTGAGAATGACATGTCAAAGAACTTTGGGTTTTTACCTCAAAAGCCATTACTGTGCATTCCCAGTGCCAGAGCCAGTGAAGCAGCTGAGTGGATGGGGGTGTGATGTGGTCAGCATGTAATGCATGTGATGTGTTGTATTTGGTAGTGCTTTTGAAGAGAAGGAGCTCTCAGTGGTTAAAGCTGGCCAGTGGAAGATGGATTCTTTTGGTCCAAAGAAGGGAAACAACAAAAAACCCCTTTTTTGACCAGCTTCAGTAAACAGTTGCTGGAAGACTGACATATTTTCCTCTCTATTTCACCAGAGAAACTGTTGAATTCAGAGGATAGTAGGATTTGACCTCAAAGTCTCATCTGTGGTGCAGCTCACAGGTGTCACAGGCTGTGTGATGCAGTGGTCTTTTTAAATGCAGAACCCCAGATACAGATAGGAGTCTTGTGAAGCTGTCTTTCATGGACAGCATTTGGAAAATAGCGACTTGAAACTGGGATGTCTTCTTGTCAAGGGGAGCATTGAAAGCAACAGAGTTGAATGTTTCTGCTAACGTAATGGGCATAAGGCTGAGTATAGTATCAGTTCCAGAGGAGGAGCTGTGCATCAGCCAGCATGTTTGGACAAGTGAA
Organism: Strigops habroptila; assembly: GCF_004027225.2. Taxonomy (NCBI): domain Eukaryota; kingdom Metazoa; phylum Chordata; class Aves; order Psittaciformes; family Psittacidae; genus Strigops; species Strigops habroptila. The sequence continues at coordinate 76,615,820 of NC_046358.1, forward strand.
TGACAAGAACATAAAGTGAATGCAAGAATGTGTGTATGTATGACAGCAGTAGCTTCAGGAATGCTTGTACTTGATAACACAGGGTGCTGACAGTGTGGTGAATTGGACCCGACACAACAGGTATCTAGACAGCTGACTAGATGAATAAAAGGAAAAAAGGGAATAGTTGGGGTCTTCGCAGTGTGTGGGAATCATTGATGTGATTCCCAGCATGTAGCATAAACAGATAAAAGTATTTCCTGTTGTCTTCATAGTACACTGTTCGTGTGAGGCTCAGATGGCATTTGTCAAGTGCTTTCAACATGGAAAACTTTAAAACAACTCTTAGTATTAACAGAACCTTGCATTAATCCTTAGCATGAAAAGCAGCAGTAATTAACTGCTAATAAATTAATAAATAATGAGAGCAACAGTAATAGCCCACAGGTCAATGTACACTGAAAATCTGAAAGTTTCCTTCCTCTGTGAGCTGCAGAGACTCACCTCAGAGTCTGACTGTTCAGATGTGTTCAATATGGCTGGGACTGGGCAATTAGGGGTGACATCAGTTTTGGTCTGCAGCTGGCAATTAGCTAATTTTTCAGTTGATGACAAAGCAGCCTGTATCCCATGCACTGCTGTGGAGTTTTGGTGGTGGGATGTGACTGATATTGGGTTGTGACACTCAGCCTGATTCCAGTCTCCCTTGCCCTTCCTCCTGTTACATTGCGCATGAGCATTGCAAGATTCTTGATTTACACTGTTGTAAGTGGAACCAGGGATGGACCAGCTCTTTAAAAACCTCCCATTTTTTGCTAGCATTACAGAGATTTAGCCTTCATCTGGCAAAGCATTGAAGCATACATTTGCATTTAATATGTACTAACGGCTTTCTGCATCAGGGTCTTTAAGCAGGGTCCATGGCTTGATGTAGCTCTTTTGGAGCAGATGAACAGATTGTGTAGAAAATAATTGGTAAATAGGTTGAGAATGTTGGAATTAGAGATGGGAACTCAACAAACACATTAATGGATTTTATGATGATCATGCTATCTAGCAAGGTTATACACCAATACCACTGTTGATCCATGAGTAATATGAGCCTGCTCATGAATCAAAGGAGACATCAGAAGAAGAAAAAAAAATAGTATTTTGAGGTTCTCTGCCAGAAGATACTAAAGAAACCTGAAAGTGTCTTAGATGAGTTAATACAGAAAACTCTCTATCTCTTACGTGGGGAGCAGGCAAACACTGGCTTCATTTTATAGACTTGGAATTTAAGAAACAATGAAAATAATCATTCTGATCAAGGTTTTGAAACAACCCAAGAAAAAGTACTTGTGTTTTTTACCACAGTCATTTGTCATCTATGTAATGATCTATGGAAAGATGTGGAATATAATTACAAAGCCAACACTTCAAATACATATATATATATATATGGGCAAAAATCATAAGAATCATAGCCCAGGCTAAACTTCAGGAGAACTAGAAAATTAATAACACAACTATCAAATCTTGCTTCTTGTATCAGCACTAAGCCTAGGATTTATTTATTTTCCAATATGTCTTGACTTACTATGCTACAGCCAGACCTGTCTTCCCAAGTAATGTGAATGGAAACTTCAGAGCTGATACAGACATAAACAACTTTGGGGATTATAAGAACCTAAGCATTTTTACTGATTCTTGTTCATTTTTCATTTTCCTCTTGCCAGTTGCTGAAGTGTATGCGTCTTGTGAGGGGGCTGAGAGAGGCAGAAGGGAAAGTGATGCAAGAGGAAAATCATTAGGAAAGTTTTGACTGTGCTAGAATTTGTGTCTACACCTGAAATGTGATGAGCTCAGAGGTTCTGCAGCAGCAGCTATTGCAGTTGGGACAAGTCAGGTTGGTTTCATTGAAGCTGGATAAATCACGAACTCCCGGTGGAAGGGCAGTCACGTATAGCAGACCTTTCTGGGGTCAATGCAGATCAGTGGTTCACGTTCTGTGTGCCTGGGTGTGATGTGCTCCAGGTCTTCTAAGAGCAGGAGGACCTCCCATACCACCAGTTTTTCTCTGACCCTGGCAATGGTGGGCTCCCTAAGACGGGTGTTGTGTCTGTGGAAAGTGGCTTACTCCTGTGGAAACAGGGAGAGGAGAGGATGTGATTAAAGCCCTGCAAGACCCAGAAGTGCTTGTAACCAGCTGTACTGCTCAGACTGGCCGTGGGAGGCCACAGCCCTCCCCTGCACCTCCTGTTGTTTCTGAGTGTAAGTGCTACGGCTAATCCACTTTCAGACAGAACAAGGCAGTCTCCAGCTTTTCTTGCTTTGAACCTAGCCTGGGAGACATAGTTTTGCAGAACGGTGTTTCCAATAAGTCATCCTTTGGTGTCAGTTCCAGGACCAGATGGGAGCTGTTTTTATGGGACCTATTTGGTGTCCTGGAGCAATTAAAAGTGACAGCAGAAAGGGACACGTGAACAGAGATCTTTGCATACAATACATTGCCCTCTGTAAGACTGTTTTCCAGCTTGCAGGTGGGCCAGCTGTGTAGCGTTTGATTTAACTGGTGGGGAGGGCTCAGTACGATGCACACACGGAGGCAGAGACCTCTTGCTCTCATCCTGCCCCTCCTCTTAGTCGCTCGGTGGCTCTGGTTGCTGAACCTTTCTCAGGTGCCCTGCAGAGACAGTAAAACTGTGTACAATAATTGCCTTTGATTCTTAAAATCTAACCGAACTCTGCTCCTGCAGGGGCCCAGCTGGTGGCTCAGCCCACCTCCAGTGCTCTGTTTGGTTGCAGATGCCACTAATTTTAACAGCTAATATTCCTTTTTGCTCTCTTGGAGTTAAACTGAGGCCCTTGCTCAGGCACAGGAGTCACTTGGCAGTGACTGGAAGCATCGGCATGGTGAGGTGGGATAGACATATGATGTAGGGAAGGAGGAAAGGGAACCATTTCTGCCTCATGCTTATGGTTGGGGTTTTTTTGTGAGTCTTAAAGGTATTTTTTCTCATGGTGTAACATTTTGAATTAAGGCTTCCTTCAGACCTCTCTGACTTCTGTGTTTGAGTGGATATTCACTAGTAAGTTTAAAAATCTGCTGCCATATCCAGCTGGGCCTGGAGCAGATGCAGCTGCTGTGGCTGTATGTTTTTAATAGCTGGAGACTTCTGTTTTTAAGCACCAAGTGCATTCTCAGGCAAACCTGCCTGAGACTCTGCGCTAGTCTGTAGTCACCAAAAGCAAAAAAAACAGCAGTAAGAGTTCCGAAAGGAAAGGGAATCAGGCTCATATCTAATAATAATATAAAAGAGGAGGGTGAAGGGGAAGAAGCAAATGTAAACGATTTCTCCGTTCCTGTGTGCCTCAGCCGGCGCCCCACTCCCAGCCCCGGCGGCGCCATCTTGTGGGACAGGCGGCCATTGCCTCCCAGCCCCGGCGGCGCCATCTTGTGGGACAGGCGGCCATTGCCTCCCAGCCCCGGCGGCGCCATCTTGTGGGGGCAGGCGGCCATTGCCCGTGGGTGCGCTGGTCACGTTCCCCTTCTCTTTCCCCGGGGTCCCGGGCGCTCCAGCCAATCAGCGCGGCGGACACGGGGGATGGCGCTCGAAGGCGCGCGCGGCGCGTTGCACGGGCCACGGTAGGGCTGAGGCTGAGGTATCCGGAGCCACCGGAGCACCTTTGCCGAGGGCCGAGTGTGGCAAGTGTGAGCTGGAGGTATGGTGAAGGTGGGGTAAAACCCACGTTAAACCACCCTTTGGCCTGTAACAGGAGCTTCGTCCCACCGAGGATTCCTAGAGAGCATGTGCCTGTCTCTGTAGTGCCGGGTGGCCCTCAGCCCACCTAAAGGGTTCTGGTGTATTGAGGTCTGCTAAGGAAGTATTAAGGTTAGTTACAATTGGTGTTCTGACTCCAGACCAGTATTTTTAAACGTGCCTTGAGTGCAGCTTTCATTCAGCCTCAGGGATTTTCCATGTCTTTTGTGGAACCACTGAAGTAAGAACAGAATTCCTACCTGTAGTGGAGCACCTCCATCCCTGTCCATTTGGGAACCCCCTTGGCCATAGATAGAGCCAGAATGGAAAGCACAGCTTCCTGCCTTTTTTTTGTTTGTTTAAGTTGCATTTCAGAATGACTGATATACACAAAACCCTTTTCTCATCTCCTCCAACACGATGAAACGTAAGTTTTTCTCTAATCTCTACAGAGTGTTTCTTTAGATGGAAAGCATTAAGTGGAATTTAAACTGCTGATTACACATTCCCAAGCAGAATTGTGAGTTTCTGAGTTAAAAAAAAAAAAAAAAAATCAATGCTTGTATGCTTTATTGTCCTTTACAAGTGAAATTCAATGATTTGACTCATCTGAGAATTTCTTTTGTGCTGCGTTTGTACCTTAGGCCATTGAAATTTAGGCATGGCTGTATCTGGTGTCTTCTCTGCAGTAATTTGTTAGGACACTAGTCAATCGTTTTGCTCTGTTTAAACCAGAATACTGTTTCTTCTGAAAACAAAAGATTAGAGATAGCTATTCAGAAGTATTAAATACCTTTACACTAGTAAAAAAAAGTGTGTTAATTTTCTGTCTGTAATGTACAGATTAACATCCTGATAGAGTTCAGGCATATATAGTTTTACCACCTGTAAATTGATGGGATTTACTTGGTATGTTAAATGTATCCTGCCCTGTCTTTATAAGATTCATTCTTTAAAAAGCTTCTTTCTACTTCTTCCCAGTGTTCAGTTATTTTTGGTGGATCCTTTGACTTGCAGTAGTTTTTTAATCCCATCCACAAAAAAGATTACACAGTATTACATATGAAAAGGATTTCTGGTTTTGTAAGGACAGTTACCTCCAAGTGTTTTCCATAAAAGCCTGTTTGTGTTTTTTTTAAGCTGTGAGTGTCCTGCATTCCTTGGGGTAATTAGTGTTGTACTTTAGCCAGTTTTAGATTGTCTTTATACCTGCAAATACTTCCTCAGATGCTGAAGTACAAGCAAAGGGCCTACAATTACATTAGGTAGTCATTTGTTTTCTATTAATTAGGTTTTATCCTTTCTAATTTTGTTAGCACCTGTATACATTTCCTTGTTTCAGATACTGAATCTAGTTGATCTGTCATTGGAAATGTTGCTCTTTTGTTTAGGTATTGTACATGGATAATTAAAAGTATGTCATCACTGTATTTCTGTTCATTTAGTTACTTGCTTGTAATGTGTTATCTGTGCTTCACATGCCTCCCTGTATCTAATGGAGTAAATTAGACGTTTCTTCTTGGAGGACAAAGGTTCTGTGGCCAGGCAGGTTACCCTGTGAGCAGGAGTAGAGTCACCCAGGAACTAGAGGGATTGCTACAATCAGTTAGGGATCACAGGTCCCTAGTGCACAGTCTCCTCACCTCCCCTTCAGGCTTACAGTCAGCGCGGTGTTTTTGCACTGTGCAGCTGAGAGCTACCTGGGCTAATTCCTGTGAGCGTAAAGCACCATCAGATTCTTCCATTTGGTTAAAGAATATTCAAACAGATATATCTTCCCCTACTCCCCAGCCTGCTCAGCATGTCTTCTAATAAGTCTGCATCATGATCCCACCTATGAGTTGAACTCAAACTTGGTGTGAGGGCCAGGTAATGCGTAAGGAAACAGTTTTTTGAAGAATAATACTCAGTTCTAAATTTTCATGTGGAATCTTAATAACACCAAAGTAACTTTAAATGTGAAATAAAATGCACATTCAATTTTTACACAGTAAGTCCTGAGACTAACACGATAAAGTTCAGATCCTGCAGGAGCGCCAGGGTGTACAGGATATCTTAGAATATCTGCTGCAGATGTCCTGGTGAGGTCTGCTTGTTCAACCTTAACCCTTCAAAAGCAGTATTTTTCCAGTGGATGAAAAAATACCAGCCTTTGTCTTGCCTTCATTTTGAACTGTACAGATGTGTTTGCAGAGGATTGTGCCAGACATTTTAAATCCATTTTGCTTTTTCTCAAAGATGATAAGAATTAGCATTAAGACTACTGAACATGTTTTCACAACATTGACCATGTAGTTTCTATCAATCAGTGCTCATACTCTTTATTTGGTTTGTTTATATACTTTTTTAAGTGAAACTGCTGCAGTTTAGGCTGTCTCTTTGCATTCACTTAATGTGTGTCACTGAAAGAAATTAGTGTAGAAAGAAACTGCAATTTGTAGGGTTTTTTTTTAAGTAGTATCTTGAAAGTCCCACGAGTCCCTAACATAAATTTTCCTTAGTCATGCTGATTGCATTTCAGTCTTGGCTGTTTGGAAGAAACCAGTGCAATCAGAAATACTAAATGCTAGGCTTATAACAAAAGTAAGTGTTTTCAGAGTATTTGTTCAACATAAAGGTGAAAAGATATATTTTATTATTGTTGTGTAATATACCTGTATTCGAGCTTCCTGAAATGAGTGTTTAAAATGCAATTTTTCTGTCAAATAGGAAAAAGACTTGGGTAAAACTTGCCTTGTAAGGTTAGATGATATGTCCTAGTTACAGAACCTGAGTCCAATAGGCTTTATCAGAATACAGTAAGTGATGAAGAAGAAACTAAAAGAATACAATTTTTCTTGAGTGATTGAAGCTCATATAAGAAAAGAAAGGAGGGATTAGTTTCATAAGGTAGGCTTGAAGCAGCATAAAGCAAGCTAAAATTTCTGGATTATGGGAACAAAGGGAGGTCTAAGGACCCTGAAGAGCTGAAGATGCAGCCTGTGTTTGTAATGCAGCATTTAGAATGAATGTGAAAATGATTTGCACCCCCTTTACCTGCCCTCATTACACCAATAGGGTAAAAATAAATCGTGCATTGCTTAAACTCCTCTTTGGCAGGATAAACATTTCTTGGAGCTGTTTAAAGCTCCAGTCTAAAAGTACATCCTCATGGGACTTGAACATCAATTGGCAAAAGCTGTTTATATGATTAAATTATAAGTCTAAAAATACCTTGTAAATAGAGTGCCCTGTGCAGGAAGCCAGTAAGAGTGAAAATAGTGTATAAATGGTGTATGTTTTATTTTAAAGATAATGTATAAGAAGTCATAGATCCCTCTGGTTAGCGAGCACAAAAGCTAAATCTCTCTGATTATTTTTGTATTGAATATAGGCTGCACCTATGAGGCCTCTTGATGGCAAGTTCATTGCTTTCATTGCTACAGTATGCAGTGTTAGAAAACTGCTCATGCCCATTGGAGTAATTTCCAAATAACTCACTAGTTCCCTTTGTGCGCTGTCATCCCAGCTGCCAGGACAGAATGCACAGTCCCAAGATTCAGACCTGCTCAAGGTTATATGTGAAATCTGACATCTGAATCTACCTTTCTTCAACTGGAATCGATGCTTCAGCAGCAAGACAATCCTTCCTCTGTTCTTACCTGAGTGCTTCTCCATTGTATCCTAGATCAGCAGCCCAGTATGTGCAGGTTAGGCGTTTTATGTGCACAGCATGGTATTATGCAGAGTCCTTGTTTCAGAACACCTTCTACCAAAAGGTGAGAATTTTGATACAGTTGTATTACTGATACTTCAGGTAGAGGTTATTACTAGCAGCTGCAAAATGGCAGTGTATGTTAGCATGCAATGACCCTGTAGATTAAACAGTGCAACTATTTGTCCTGTATATCTGTGGTACCTGCAGTATCCAAGGGCTATTCTTTGATTAACTTAGAAACTGAAGTTCTGAAGAAGTACAGGTTACTTCTTTGAATAGAGTGTCTTGCAGAAAATGCATTACTTCTGAGCTTCGGGATCTCCTGGTTTTTTATTTCTTTTTTCTGTGTATTGCTTTCACCTTGGTGTCACTTTAGACCAGTTTATCCTCAAAACCTGAGCCAAAAGCCACCATACAGAGTCTTTCCTTTGACCTCAGGCATTTTGAAACCTGTGTATTTTTGCATGTGTAACTCAGCAAATCAAGCAGTTACTCAGAACTTCTTTGCTCATTAATAAATTCAGAGAAGTAAAAGGATTGTGCTTGGTTTCTCCTGACAAGTCTAGTTTACCAGGTATTTCCCTCTCCTTTATTTATTTATTTATTTTTTTTTTCCCTCTTTTGGAAAGAGGGATGCTGAATAAACTGGTTGGTGTGTCTGTGTAAGAATGTTGTAGTCGTTAGGCCTGGTTAGTCCTTTCTCTGTGGTTCTGGGGAAGAGCCAGGAAAACCTGGGGAGTTTGAAATCCTGAGTTCATGTTGGGCATTTTAACTCTGTTCAGGCTAGGAAGGAAGAGTAGAGACTTTCTGCCAGAACCACTCTGATTTACTGTCTGCCTGCTTGCCTGTTAGTTTGCATGTTTGTTTTTCTTTTCTCTTAAACCTCTTTGCCTTCGTCTCCAATTTAATTGCAAGTTTAAATGGACATTCAGAGAAATGCTGGTAAGTTATTTCTGGAGTCAAACACAGTTTGGCTAGAACGAGTCATGTAACTTTAGCCTCACCTCACTGATGGAAACAATATTTATGATGATGCTAATTACTTTTAACGGCTTTGTGACTCTGCAATTCCAGGTCACATGCAATTTTATCTCATTTTTCTAGGCATAAAAAACTGCTCTGCCTAAAGGTTTAATGGTTGTCATTCTCAAGGGTAAACTGTATATCTGATCTTTTGAAATGCTGCTTCTGCCTCATCAGTGATTCCTTGAATTAATTTTATTGTAATTAATAAGGACACTATCTAATCCCTTTCTGCCACAGTAGTGTTCTTTTGCATATGCTTTTCTGATAGTCTTCAATCCAGCTTGTATCTTTATGCCACTACCCATGCTAGCCAAGTCAAATCAGCAGACAGCTGCAGCCATTCACATTGTAATTTTTTTAGGAGACAAAAAATAGCACTAGTTCAGTGGCAGCATGTTCCACAATTTAAATGCAAAAATGCCCTTCTGCTGGGAAGCTGTTTGACAGCAGGAGGGACAGGGCACAGGAGCCACCCCCATGGGACAAGCCTGAGAGCAGCAGTGCTCTTCTGAGCCTTTGCTGGGCTTGTTTTTGCGCTCCTCTATAAAGCAGCACAAGAAGTGAGGAAATTACTGATCTGCAGCTATGACCCAATGCTAGAACAGAGGCCATACAACAGCTTCTGGTCTGGAGAATGATTTCTTTAGCTAATTTGGGATGCATGCTGGGGTCAGGATTTGGGCTCTTGTTGTTTATTTTTGAAGCATTTGCAGAGAAAAGCAACACATGCTCTACTGTGTTATTCTGAACTTGCTGGCTTTGCAATCAGACTAATGAGCCTGTCACATGAAGCTGCATTCCAAATGTTAACAATTATTTGGATGAAATAGTACTAGAAGGTGTAAGAAATTCATATCCTATTTTTAATGTAAAAGGGGAAAAAATTACTCAGAAAGATAAAGCAGCATCTGCTGCCTTCAGGTTATTGCACAATCACAGGCATCTGAGTTTTGAGGCAGAGAAGTGGGCCTCAACACAATTACAAGGAAGATGCTGTTGGGATCTGAAAACCTGGCACTTGCAGCGCCGTTTACCTGAGTACTTTGAAGGTCACACTTTTTAGAGGTTTTTCAGATACATGCCAGCTCACTGAACATATAGCACAGTCCTGAAATAATACCCATTCTGGTATTGTGTACAGCCTGGATGACAGCAGTGATGCTTCCAACCATTGTTATGTTTGGCCTATGTTTTGAGTGTATGGTACAGTGAAAAACTACAGATTTATCAGCAATCACTGGCCTGAGAACTTAGCTAAAATGTGGTTGAATGTGTTTTGATTATTAGGATTGCTGGATAGAAGGTAGGAAACTGCAAGTAGATTTGTTTGTTGGTTGCTTGTTTTTTAAGGAAACTGGAAATGATATTTCCATCTCAACTTATACTTGATAATAAAGGAGTGTGCCTCGTTGTGGTTCCCAAGAGTACCTCGTGACTTTCGAAGAAAAGGGGTAATTAGTTCTTAGCATGGTGGTAGTTTTAAGCATCGTTTACAGTATTTTGTTGCTGGTTTTAGAGCGTTGCAAAGCATTAACTGAAAAGTGAGGTCTCTGCTTGAGAGGTGGAAAACATAGTGTAATGGAATGTAAAAGGTTGAGTGGTCAGAAGTATGAAAGAACATTTGAAAGCCTCTGAGATTTCTTTGACAGAAAAATTCCCTCTAAGAGCAAGATATGTTGATTTTCATCACAGATAACCTGACTTGTGTAAGTGAGTTCAGAGTGGTCATACAGACTAGTATTTAGAAGGGGCATCTCCTTTAGGACAGCTAGAGAAACTTTCCTAGCCACACACACATGCAAATGGCTGTAGCAGAATTAAGTATGGGGGTGGGAGCAAACCAACTTTGCCAGGTAAAGAAAAGGGAGTGTAAGTCGCAAGGGAGCAAACACTCGGAATACTTGAAAGGGTGTGAGGCAGTTGCTTGTGATGGAGACCACAGCAGATATCTTACAGGCAGTCTTAATAACAGCGGTTTCCAGCAGTCCTTATCAGGACCGTAGCAATTGTTGAGACAGCTTCAGCAGAGCAGTTGATTTTCAGAGGGGCTGACCTTTGTCAAAACATCAAAGATCTTGAGTTAGTTTTAGAGTCAAAAATAAAGTGAAGGGGCAGCCGAGTCATCAGCCCAGCAAGTTCTGAGACTCATTTGCAATTAGCTTCTCTGCTATGTAGACATTGATGCTCCGCATCCTTTCTCATGCTCGGGAACCTCTGCTTTCTGCATCTCTGCTGGGAGCAAATTTATATTTTGCAAGTGAACAGCAGTCTGAGGGTGTGGGCTGTTACAGACAATGATTAATGCTTCTCTGGTTGAGATAAGCCTTTCTGCTACTGAACTTCTAGTTTGCATTCAAGTTTTATTTGTAACCTTTTCTTAGCATCCTTGAGGGCTGAAAACTGGGAAGGAAGGAAGGAAAGAAAGAACTGAATTTCTCATGAAATGACATCACTGTGGGTACCAAAGCTTCAACAGCTGCCCCAAAACATTGTAGGACTTCGGATAAAACTTATACAACTGAGATGACAAGGAATTGCAATGCCAAATAAATACGGCATAATAAAGAAAGATGGCGTACTTGGAGTTGTGTTAGCTTCAACATATGCAAATGCATTTCCAAGCACCCAAGAATGATTGTTTTAGGTCAGAGTACAATTAAAAGAAAAGAAAATTAAGGTCTTCAAGCAAATGTGGAGTTTTAAATGCAGCTAATCAATTCTGACAACAGATACTGCCCTCTTTCTCTGCACATAGGAAGAATTCTTAAAGAATGCCACCAAATACTGGCAAATATCACTGCCAGCATAAGTAAACTGCCATTTTGTATGATAAAGCTGTTCTTGCATTTCGAGTTTTTTTTCTTTTTTTATGATGTCAACTTGGAAACCAGGTTTCAAAACTCTGCTCCCAAATTTTAAACCTTTTTGCAGGCAGCAGTCTTCAAATGGAGTTGCTTGTAAGTCGAGGATAAGCTTGGGACCTCCTTTTATGTGTCACAATCTCTTCGGTAAGCAGAAAAATTCCCTGTGAACGGCAAGTCTTCTGTGAGGCCACGATGGGCTTTCAGGAGGTGTGAGGCAGTTGTGCTTGCAGGGCAGCTGGGGCTCCAAAATACCTGGTGGGAGGTGCAGTGCCTTGTGAATGTCGCCTGTCTCCTGACCAGTCCCCTGGCCGACCTCATCTGTGGTTCCGTGTGTGCCTGGTGGGGTCTGCTGGGGAGATGGCAGGGCTGAATGCCATGGTGAGGCGCTGCTGAGCTGCTTGCCAGCTTCTCTCAAAACAGAGGCCTGATGTGGCAGAAGGGAGCGACACAGAGACCTTTGGTGTGCCAAACACAGTCAGGGAAGGGGTTTTGATCATAAATCTTTGTCTCCCTGCTTTTAGGAATAGGGGTTGATGGAGTTCTCATTTCTGTACAGAGCCCAGCATTACAGCGTGCAGCTCCACTGTTATTAGTGCTTCTTGCCATGTTTTATTAAAGCAGCAAGTGGGAAGGGACCTCTTCTGACAAAAAGGAAAAGTGTTTTAACATGGGAGAATACATTTACTACATTGCCCTTTCATTAAACAGTCAGAGAATTCACTCTGTTTTATTGATGCAAAGGGCCGTGCTTTTATTAAAAGAATAAGGCACTGTATGCATGGGAAGCAGTTCATTTTTGGGAAGTTCTGCCTTTACGAAACTTTAATTGCTTTATACGGGAAATAGAAGGACTTGAAATAAACAGGCCTATGCAAGGCCAAGATGTTAATGATCAGCCAAGGGGAAGGTAGGATAAATTTGGGAACAAGCATTGAGTGCTGTATAGTAAGAATAACATGGACAATATGCACCAACATTGTGGTTACAGCCTGGCTTCCTGCCTGGGATTCGTTCTTACAGAGTCAGTTGTCAGTGGAGAAATTTACTTTGTTGTGAAGGGGCTGAAAATTAGGTTGAGCTGGGAAACATCTCATGGGTGGATTTCCCTGTGAACATTACTGATAACTTCCCACGGAAGTGGTTCTGACAGAGGCTGCTGTGACCTGTGGGATCATAAGTGGTCCATGATCTGTAACTCACTGTGACCTGATCTGCCAAAAAGCAGTTTCTCTGCAGTCTCCATGTGGTGCTGTTCTATTTTGCTGCCTTTTGTAGTACCCTCCCAAGCCGGCACTAATACTGGCAAAACCCTTGGGATTTTTGTGTCTCTGGTTGTTCCCATGCCTTTTCTCACTGATGATCAAAATATTCTTTAATCCTCACCCAGAGAGTGTCCAGACAATACCTCTTACACTTGCAAGCAGAGTTCAGCTGTGTGTAAAATGGTTTGACCAGAACGTCCTAGGGAGGAGAGATCTTCAGATGCAGTGCTTGTGTGAGTTAAACTATCAGGTGGTTTCTGTACTTTATTCAGGCTTCATGGCAGCAGTTGGAAAATACATTTTCCTGCAAGTTTGTAGAATTTTCTGAAGCTGCAGTTTGAGTTTTGTGAGGTATTGAAGGTGATGCCTGCAGCATCAGGAAACAGAAACACACATTGGAGTCTCATAAAGCGCATCTGGAGGAGTCTAGGCTCCTCAACTGTAGGGTTGAAAATCATTCCTCTTGGGGTTAAAAGACAGTGTTTAAAACTACATAGAAATGAACACCCCAGCTGGGAGGAGGTACAGCAGTCTTGAGGTAGGATGTTCCCATTATCGCCTTCCCATGTGTCCATTTCAGTCACAGCTTTTTCAGACTTGGAGTTAGAGTGGTAAGTTTTACATGTGCTCGCTTTGGGAGCAGTCCTGGTGCCCAGCTAACCTCAGCTGCAGTGTCACTTGCTTTGATGGTGCAGAATTGGCTCTTAGTTGGCTGTGCTGACTTACCATGCACGTGCATCTTGTTGGTGTAAAGCTGAGTTGCTTGAGAGACCTTTTACTGTGAATAACAGTTTATCTGCTTCCTTAGTGATGAGTGAGTTTGGTGGATCTATCAGCAAAACATTTCACCGACCAGACTGCTTATCCTTACGTGACCATTCTATAAGGATGTTGCCTATAGCAATGCCAATGCCAGAAACCTACCAAGGAGTTAACTCTGCCCCTACCACAAATGTTCAAGTGTGTAGCAAAAGGTTAGTATTTAAGTAGGAGATAAGAAGTGTGTGCAAGGTCTTAATTGCACAGAAATCCACATGTAATTTTGGGGTTTTGTATGTGATCCTGTTACCTGTATGGAGGCATATCAGGGCTTTGTACTTGGTTAATACTTCAACCAGCCAAACCAGTGTGGTGTTAGAACAGTAACTCCTTATTTCACCATTGTTTACTTGCATCTGTGTCTCCATCACTAAGGATCATCCTCTTTTGCCTTTCATTTTTCCCTACCTGTTCTCTTTTAGGGTGTCTTCTTTTTTATTGTTTTAAAGCCATTTAAAAACTCTTTTATTTTTCCACTACTTCTACAGAATATTCAGAGCTTGAAACAATTAGCTTTTCTTTGCTGTGAAACTTCTGGACTCTTAAAACTAAAATTGGATGAAAGAAATGTATCCGTCCCAAACAGAAACCAAGGAGAATTGCAGATTGCTTTTAAAGTTTTAAAAAAGTTTTTCCCTTTTAGATAATTCTATTTATTATTAGGATAATAACAGCTTATTTTCAAATTTGGATGCAGTTGGGTTTTACTTGTCACACATTCAGGTCCATTTTTGCAAACAGATGTTTTATACTTGTTACTTAAACAAATAGACATTTTAGTAAAAATTGGGGTGACTGCCTGTCCTTTGGAGAGTAATACAAAATGTGAGAAACATCTGAAATAAGATCAGTGGAAATAGGTGGCACTAACACCTGACAGAAGATAACTGAGGAGCTTAGAGTGGCTATGAAAAGCACACATGCTCTGCATTGCCTGCTTGCATGAGTTTGGAATAAAAACACTGCAGAGCTTTTATATTGATTGATGTTGCTGTTTCCTGGAATTTCTAGCACCTTTTCCATCAAATTAATAGCAGGAGCTTTTCCTAACATTCTCTTCCAGCAAAAAAAGAAAACAACAAAACAACCACCACCCCTTATCTCAGTGTTTGCATGAAGCTTCCTGGGAAAAAGAATGCCTCGAATTCAAAGCAAGGAAGGTGATGGGGAAGCAGAGGCAAATGTTATACGCTCAGTTATGTGCAAGTGACATGTGTTTGGTAGTGTGAATTGGCTGCTCTGATTTCAAGTACCGAAGGCCACCCCATGGCTTTATGCAACTGTCAGGTCTGCTCTGCAGTTCAGATCTAAGCTAGGAGCGATGCAAGATGGGAGAGAGGTGGAGAGGCAGGTTTATGTGTGGGTGATCTGCACAGAGCGCCTGTGAGTGCAGTGGTGGTTCATGGAGACAGATTGCAAAGGGGAAGTTCAAATGCTGGGTGATGCTGTTTTTAAATAGCAAAGTTCAGAGGCTTTAGTTCTGCAGCCATGAAGAATGAGTTATAGTAACCCAGATGTGATTATATGAAAGCACAAATAGTGGATTGTTACTGAGGCTTGGATCTTTCATCTTTTAGAAGAAGACACACTATGCTGGACTTTGTGTCAGATCTCCCTCGAGTGCTTTTTTCACAGGAGAATGTGTCTCATGAGCGCTGACCAAGTCGGGGTCAAGAGTAAAATTTATCAGTGTATAGAGGGGAACAAGAGGATATAGTGGCTGATAAAGCAGCTGGCTGCTATTATAAATGAGACTTCATAAAAAGCTATAAAACCAATTACCCATTCCCCAAACACAGAGCACAAGCATAAGAAGGGCTATTACTCCAGATTGTGCTCTTGCTACAGCAACATAAAAGTGAGAAACGGCCTAGAGAGGCAGCCTGCTGTTAACAAACAGGGCTGAAGTCCACCATACCCAATATTGAGTCCCGGGGCTGGGGCCAGGTCTTGCTCAGGGGACTGGCAGCAAACCTCCTTTGCTGCATTTCTCTCCCTGATACAGCTGTGGTGGATGTCTTTCCTTATGGTAACCCATGCCTGGAGTGAGTTAGAGTCTGAGAGGTACCCCTGGTTTTGCTAAAGCTGCTGTCTAATCTATTATAACTCAGCCAAGGTTATCTGATCTGTTTTCTAAGTCTTCTGCCTCCCTCACTGCTTGCACTCCCCTCCATCCAGTCACACAGCCATGTCTGTGGCTGAGAGCTGTAAAGCGAAGAGGGAGCTGGTGTGTAGTACAGGCAAGTGCCCCTCTGATGCAGTGACTTCCTGGGAGTCTCTGCTCAGAGTCCTGACTGCCTGCAGTCCGGCAGGTGGGACCGCTGGGCTTGCAGACCTGTGACTTCTGCCCATGCCCAGCTCATAGACTTGTGGAGAAGCATCAAAACTTCGAGTGCTACTGTCTGACCTAGATCCATTGCAATGACTTATGCTTGGCAGGGAACACTTTCATTCATCACATGTTTATTCCAGGAGCCTGTTTCACCTGTTCTGTGGCTCTTTGATGCAGCTGGGACATCACGTAAGATTTCAGAAGAATGAAGGATTGATCCCTAGCACCACAGGCTGGCAGCCCCCAGGGCTCTGCAGAAGTCTTGGAGTTTTATTGTGAACAGAATTTGGTACTTAGAAATTAAGTTTTACTTGGAAACAGAAATTTGCCCCATGCAAACTACTAAAAATAAAAATATATATTTCTTGTTAGATTATGTATTTTATTAGATGAGGTTTGCTACACTTGGAGGAGAACAATAAAGCATGGGGCTGACAAGCTGAATTGTGGGTGACAAGCTGAATTCAGTGAATACATACACTGCTGATGAGTACTGTACAGACCTGAGCCTGTATCGCGTTAAAGCATGGATATGCTGCTTCAGCTCCTAGCAGAGTGACCTGACGTTTGATGAAATGTCAGTCACCTTTGAAAACTGAAAACTGTTTATATGCATTTTGGTTTTAAATGGAGATACTGTTGTGTGTGCATACTCGGACTCTTCCTGTATAAATCCCAATGCTTACAAGTAATTCAGGGCAGGGGCCTGCATTAAGGGGTGGGGGAAGCAGAGCCCCACAAACTGCTGCAGGTTGCATAGCATCCTGTATGAAGAGGATGATAAAGCTCTGTTTAGGTTGAGGATTACCATATAATTGGAGGTTATTATTGTGCTGAATCAGTTCAGGATAAAGGCTACGGTTAGGGTTAGTTTCCAGAAAAGCAGGAGCTGCAAAACTAGTTGAATTCCTGTCTATTGCAATGTTACCCAATTTAAAATGAAGCTTCATCTCACACAGCGTGTGGGTGTATTCTCTCATATATGGATTCTGATACCACACAGAATGCTAATTCAAACAAAATTAGGTTTCAGGTTGGGATCAGGACAACCAGGTGTCATACAACTTCCTGTATACTGCGAAGATGAAGATCTGTACCAGTTGGTGTGGAGGACTCACCATTCGTTTCTGTGTTAAGTCCAAGCACAGTATTAAAGATGGAGTTAGGACTGGGCATAGCGTGTTTGTTTCATTAAAAAATGAGAGTTGCCTATATCAGTTACAGACAATCTGATATTCTTTGGGATATCTGAGAGGCTTCAGCTTGGCTGGTGGGGTTTGGAAGCCCATTCAGAGAAGTGTCTTGGGGCTGGGCTCTCTGGACCTGTGGCTGCAGATAGTGTGGTCTGTACCATGTTCGCAAGGCACAGGGCAGATCCTTAACCCTAAATTAAACTTCAATTTTAAGTGTCATGGTTCCATTTTCAGTTGCAGCAAATGCATTGTATTTCAGTAGCAGAGCAATCAGATTTTGGTGTTAACCAGAACATGCTGTTAGCTTTATGCACTGGTAGTCTCATTATTCAGTGGGAAATTAATGACTTCTCCCCCAGAATTAGGCATTCAGCAAAATGTATGACTGAAAGTAACAGGAGCCACCAAACGCTGGGGAGTTGACTGTCTCCTCCTATAGCACTGGATGGTGTCTAGGGAAGAGATCTAATTCCTAGTTCTGTTCCCAAGACCGTGTGAGTTCCAGCAGGCTGGTTTGCATTATTTTGTTATAAGGTTCCCATCTGTGTCAGATGGGTTAATGTACCAGGTGGCTGGAAAGTTCAGTAGGAAAATCAGAAGGATGTTTTTAGAAGCATGAGTCGGTGGTGCACATACACACTTTTCTTGTAGAAATGAATTTCTGGGAAGCCTTCTCAAGCATTCTGAAAGAATAATCTCTGATTACTTTTGTAATCTACTGCTTTGTTTTCAGCTTTACATTCTTAGCTGGTCCGGTTTAATTTTTGAGAATACACTAAGAGTAAGATGTGGTTTTGTGTAGCATTTGTTTTCTTGCTGTGTGTGGATTAGCCTCAATGGATATATTTTTGTGAAGGGAATCTGTGCTCTTCACTAGGATAGAGGCATGTTTTGTCAACAGGTATTCTCTGATTCTTTTTTAAAAGAAATTTGCCAACACGCTTTGTCAGGCAGAAAAAGATAGAGACTTACTGCTCCAGTATTCAGCATTACTTTCAGTCTATAACTTTTATTTCAATAGCTGCTCTAATTTACATCAGATGAGCATGTGACCTATAACAGATTTCAATTTTAATACTAATGGTGGACAATATAAAACCTATAAAGGATTACAGCTAAACAGCGTTATGCTAAGAACTATGAATAATAGAAAAGGGCAAATAAAAAGAAAGTTAACCCATTCCTTTCCTTTTGACTCATACTTCAAAGTTTCTAAATGAGGAAGTCTCACGAAATCTATTTAAAGAATATTGAATGTCAGTTAGAGGAAGGTAATTTGGGTCCTAAATATTGATGTTTAGAATTTCAGCCACATGCGTATGGTTTATGCAACTAGCTCTTGCTTTGGAACTGTTGTAGAAGTTTTGAAACTGGATAAAGGAGCAGTGGATTCTAAAACAAAGATTTGCTGGTGAGAGGAAACATTTTTAATTTCTACCCTTTGGACGTATATTAATATGTGTTTTATTACCATGCTAGGATTTTTTTAACATTATGTTTAGATGCAATCTGTTGGAGATGCACTGAGTAGAGAGGCAGAGGGAGAAGGTTCTCCCTGGTTGAGAATTACTTAATTGAAAGCTTCCTGCTCTCCAGGTTTGTTAGTTGGAATTATCAAAGCGGTATCTTAGAATCAGATATCACTTAGCAAAAGATTTCTTAGACTGCATAACACATAACTGTAACTCTTTTTATCCATTGTTAATATGTATCTCTAGAATAATAATTTATCTGCTTTTCTCCTTTGTAAAGCAGACAATTTTTTTGAAAGGCTGCTCTGACAAATGCAAATGTACCTATTCCAGAAGAATTTTCTCAGTGTTTCTTTATTGGGTCTGACCTTTAGTATTAATTTTTGTTCATTCAGGATTTCCATGATATTTGTCTGATAATGGCAGGTTCAGGAACTTAAAAATTTACTAAGTGTTTGCTTTGATTTTCATCAGCGGTCTGATTGGCAAAGCTTATTTCACAGAAGCAATGCTTATGTAGGAACAATTATACCTGGAGTAGGCTCATCAGGAAATAATGTGTATATTTTAAATATCAATCACTAAGGAGAAGACATGCAGTTACTGCATGTTTGGATCTGAGATTTTTTGCTAGTTACCAAAAAATCCTACCTATATATGTAAATTCTGTTGTTGTCTCTCTTTTCAGCCCAGTTTAAGAATTTATTCCTCCTCTTCTTGTGGTTTTCATGTTTCAAAGAAGCCTTTAAAAAAAAAAAGCCAGTATGTGGTTACTTTGATTTTTCATAACGCAGACAAGGAGCCCATGTGTATTTCCTAACTGGCCTCATAAATATCTCTGGTATACTCCAGAGTATACAGTGGTATGGATGATTATGAAATGATGATGATGCTTCATCAGTGTCATTCAAATTATGCACTAGAGACACGATACTGTAAAGCCCACAGCTGAATCATTAGCCCAGTTTCCATATAGTTCTTTCTATGCTATTAGGAGACCTGGACTCAGTTCCCTCCTGTGCAATAGATGTACTGTGTGACCTTGGATGAGAGATGGGGCATGGTTTTTCCAAAGCAATCCCTTATTTTTGTGCTTCCAACTTATTGCAACAAATTTACTTTGTTCTCCTTAATTAATCTTTTAGAAATGCTGATAACCTGCAGCTCCCAGTGATTCAGTGGGATTTGTGTGTGAATGGTGCTTCTGTAGGACGAGATCTGTTAGCTGCAGCTGGACTCCTGAACACAGAAAACACAGGAGCACTACAGAAATCAAGAGCCAGATTGGAAATGTTGGTCCTCAGTACTTCTTCTCAAAACCTTGCTTCTCAAAACTCAAAGTTGGGATAATAATTACTTTGACCGTGCTTTTAGAGCTGTGAGAGAAAAATACTGTCATAACTGAGTATTGTTTGTTACCAAAGCATTGCGTTTGTGTGCCCAAAATGCTGGTGTAACTGGTACATCGTTGCCAAGATTCAGTTACCAAATGTCAGCTATGTTTCTTCTTCATACTGTCTTTGGAATCACATCTTATTGGACTGAAGTGGTTCATGATAAACTACTTTAGTTTGATAGAAACAACAAAAAATTCACCGCTTGTAGAATTTAACAGCTATTGGTGAGAGGAAGATGGGTTCAAACCCAGGAACTTTGGTACTGTATCTCCAGTGCACAGTGCTGCAAAACGCTGTGCGGGGTTTCCTGTGTGGAAGCTTCCTGCTGAAAGGGCATGTAGCTCATTGAACGGGCAGGCCCTGATAGCTAGCTTAAGGTCCAAAAGTGCTGCATTATTTGTGTCCTTAGTTGTGTCTAATTGTTGTGCTTAATTGTTCCTTTTGGCATCAAGAGACTGCTATGTGGGCATTATGTCTAGAGATCCATTTTAGAAATGAAGGAGTAGATTTTTCACACCACAGAGAGGTCAGGCTTCCTCCTTCCACTGCGATGTGCGGAGAATTCACTTTGTAATTCCCACCTGTATGTCATCCAACCCAGGCACTTAACTGACATAATGCAGTTGTTCAGAAATTATGCTTAAATTATCACAAAGAAGGGCTGAGTTTTAATTGAATTTTTTCTATAATCCACAAAGGAATAGTGGCATAATTAGCCTACTTTGACACAAAGATATTTCTGTACATGCACCTGAATGAGTCACAGGCATGGGGAATATCATCCGCTGCTGTTCCTGTCAGAAAAGGATGCTGTTAAAAAAAGGGAGGAAAAGAAAAAGCCACCAATAAGATTTCTTCCAGCCCCTGAGACAGCAGTGATGTTCAGTGCATTTCAACAGGAAAGCAAAGAATTCAGTGCCGTGGATATTGAATAGATAGTAAAATGGAAAGTTCAAGCACTCTTTGCATCTGTCCAATTAACCGTCAGCGCATCTTGCCAAAAGCCAGCAAACATGTAGTCTGTCCTCATGTCCTGATTCCCATTACTCTGGCACAGGAGGTTACTGTGAACTGTAACTGCACCTGTATGAGTTTCCAAATCAGCAAGCCTGGAGTCTAGAAGAACTATCAGACCTGATTCTTTGGCTGATGTCAGCTTCAATGGGTGTATTTTAGAGCAGATCAGTGATTGCATTGCTATAGTCAATCCTGTGTAAGGGCAGAAGGATGTTTTGGGAGACTTCAAGTCCCTCAAACCCTTCTGCTTTGTGCTACAACATTGTCTTCAACATTTTGGCATAGAAGACGTTTTTAGCAAAAGCAGGATCAGAACATAGCTGAACATTTTTCGTTCATGTGGTGGATGTCTGTCTCATGGGTTTAACCATAACACGAGTTTCATCCCACACGTGGATTGTGCAGTGTCCTGCCAGTGCCGAATCACATGGGTGGGATTATAGGCAAAGATGATAATCACCCTACTAAAGGGAGTAAAGTCGTACGCTTGTGTGGATAAACTGAATAGCCGTATAGCTAGCAGTGGTAAGCCTCTTCTAAAAACCAGGTACCTTATTTATGAAAAGTAATTTTCTGCCTGACCAACTAAATGCAATAGCATTAGAGACATCAGGGGTGGAAAATATCACCAAATAGATTTAGTTTTATACAAACTAAAATCTTTACTTTTCTGCACCCCTGGTCTCGAAATCTGTGGCGGAACATGGGACTGAACTTGCCTGTGCAGTTTGTTAACTATTTCATCAGGAAATGGATGAACTTTAGCTCTGCCCGTATGTCCTGAGCTTCTGCACCTCTTTCTTCCACGCAGGCTCCTTTTGGTCAAAAGCAGCTGGGAGCAACACAGAGGGTCTAAGCTGATCAGCCATAAAATCAAGGTCATGGAGAACTCCTTTTGTTTCCCTGTCGTTTCTCCTACATTAAACACAGCTTGGCCAGGAAAAATTTAGCTCTTATGTCTTAGTCATTAGACTCACTCAGGAGATGGTCTTCTGTATCTATACAGAGGCACTGGTCCGTGCAAGCTGGTTCTTGTTCACCCTTATGGAAAACAGAATTTTCTGATTGTTTGTTTTTGTCCTTGCTTATGGGTTTTCAGCTTTTTATATGAGATGTTTATTGCATTTTGATGAAGAGCTAACTTGTACAACATAGGCAGCAGTTCTTCTGGACCATCTTACTGGTACAGGAGTAGACCTGCTAAGAATGGAGGCATTTTTTCCTGTATAACTTGAGCACAGAAGAATTGCTGGTGCAAATGAAAATAGCAGGGAAGTTTCCAGGAAGCTTCTGTTGGATTAGGCAGGAGGTTAATGGCTGAAGGAAAGCAAACCCAAGACTGACTCTGTAGACTTTGCTGCAATGGTTTTGGTCTGTTCTTTCTGGCAAACTTCAGTGTGTGTGAGAGAACTCCTCGTGTTGGCTTTCTGGGTTGTCAGGGTCCTCAGAGTAAGACATGTCAAAGCACGTCCAGGTTTACATCCCAGGGAATGAAGAGTTTGATACCACAGTGCCACTTTCCATGAACTCTATGCAATGCTGTTGACAGGCAGTGTCAGATGAGCAAATGTGTGCAGAGTCATGGAGAATGGCTTGAGGTGATGTGGGAAACTAAGACTTGTAGGGAGCAGCTTTGCAGAATGATTTGGTAGCAAATATTTGGGAGGTCTGTAGCAGATAAACTTGATTTTCCCTAAAGAAATGAATGAGCCACCTTGAAAGTTGCCCCTTTTTGTAATGAAATCAAACCCTTTGTCCTGTATAGTTCTCTCTCTTCTGTTTGAAATACAGAAATGTAGAAAGTCCTGCAAAATTTAGATAATTAAAAAATCTGAAAAAAAAAAAGCCAATGATGCACCCCAGTAGACAGCAATAGCACAACTAGGGGATCCCTAATTGAATTAGGATTTGAGTTTGGTATTGAACATACTGTCTTGGTACTGTGGAAGTGATTGATAGAGAAGTATCCGAGACTGACAGGCTGGTTTTTATATTGTTGATTGCTGCTTTCTCCCCTCAGCTGATACTGTATTCCTTGAATGTTTCTAGAACAACTCAGGACAATAAATAATCCATTAACTCTCCCATTGTTTTGAATTGATTTGATGGATTTTTGAACTGGACCTCCACTGGAAAGCAAGGCTTACTATTTAAAATGTCAAGTATTGCCACGAAGGTAATGCATATGAGGCAAGGGCTGCATCCCCTAAATCAGTATTTCCTGTTGAGAAGTCTTTTGTTGCTGATAACATTGAGATAGCATATCATGCTGAGCTATGGTAACAATTAAGAGGTGGTATTACTGAAGCCTGTTTCCATCCTAGAGTCCTCTCGGATCATAGCACTTTAAAGTCTTTCAGCTGCTGTATCCCAGAAGACTTTGATCGTAGAGAAGGGATTTAGTGTGATAAATTTAGCAAAGAATGGAAAATGCTGGAAGACTTCTGAGTAGCCATTAATGAGTTTAACAAGGATCTTGTGTAATTTGAAGGATTTATCCTGCCTACAGGACCTTAGGCCACAAAATCTTTTATTTTCCACTTTATAGCCTGTGTCACTTACTGTCCTAAGACCAGATGTGATGATTTGCCCCTTAAAACTGGGTTCTTTATGGAAGTGAAGCTTTATCTTCTCTTGAGGAGTCATTTCCTCCAAGGGTGTAACCCTTCTCTGCTGAACTGAGCGTTGCATCGACATGAAGGCCTGTGAGAAGGTGGAGGAAGGGTGTTTTTGCTTGTTTTCCTGGCAGGGGCAAGAGAAGAGAGGAAATAAAGGCAATAAAGCCAAGGAGAGTTCAGGATGTCTCATCCTTTGGAGATATTTTTTTTTTTTTAATCTCTGCCAAGTCCGACAGCAAACACATTGATCTTCAGAAGTAGCTTTGAGATAGGGATGAAAGTCATGCCTGGAAGGCTTAACACTCTCCAGAGAAGACAGCAAACTTTACCAGAGTGGAGAGAGCTGTGTTCTTTCAACGGCTGCCTGGGAAATGCTTTTGGAAGACAGCATCTGGGCTCGCTCATTTGGGATTGACTCAAGCCTCTTTGCTTTTTATCAGCAAAGAGCCCGTGAATCTAAACCTTGTTCCTCATCCCTTGCGTGTGCTCTGAGCCAGCACACGTGCCTGAAAACACTTTTCCAAAGGACTGGAGTTTGGGAGACGAAGGTGCAGAGACCACGGGTGTGCAGAGCAACATGCTTCAGCTTCTTTGGCAAGACCACCATGGGGATGAGGTAGGGATGCTCATATAGCTGGCCTCAGTTTTCAGACAAAGTGCCAGGATTTCAAAGAGCTGCCAGGATTTCAAAGTGGAAAATGGTAGATGTATTCATGTGACACACCTGCCATGCAACAGCCCAGAGGGTGCCCTGGGGAACCCTGGGTCTAGGCAGTGTGTCTTCCCACATGAACTACCATTCAAAGAGGCAGAACTGAGTCCACAGAATCCTTTTCTAACTTTGACTAAATCTAAACCTCTCCTTTTTTCCCCCTGATATCCAAGAGGATATCTCTCAGTGTACTGAAAGCTTGTGTATTATCAGAAGGAAGTTTCTTGTCTTTGAAGTCTTTTTCTGTGCCATGTAGGCTTGCGTTGTGTGAGCTCATTAGCCATATTCATGAGGAGTAAATATTGTATCAGTAAACATGGTTTGCTTCTATTTTTTCAGATTAATATACACAGAGAAGTCTAGTAATCTTTTTAATGCCCCGATTGATTTTATATACCCTTCCCCCACCCCCTCTCCACCCCCCAAAAGGAACCAGTTCTTTCCTTTATGGGAAAACCTGTGTAATTATCAAGGTTCCATAGAAATGGATGTAATGATCTCTGAAGTGTAATAGAAAATTACAAGCTTCTTATGGGGTTTTTAACTGTATGACAGCAAAGATACAGTGAGAGCTGCAGTGGGGGTTGGATGCTTCTGTAACCCACCCTGTTCTATCTGTGCCTGTTCTTTACAGGGTGGAAGAGGAGAGGACAGACCCCTGTAGCTGCTCAGCTGACACCTTTGCTGTTTCCTTCACCTCCTTTCTTACAGTGCTTTTGTGAGAGAGT
This sequence comes from Strigops habroptila, assembly GCF_004027225.2. NCBI lineage: Eukaryota > Metazoa > Chordata > Aves > Psittaciformes > Psittacidae > Strigops > Strigops habroptila. The sequence continues at coordinate 76,640,679 of NC_046358.1, forward strand.
TGCTATTGCTTGTAGCAGATAGTAACACTGACCTGTTTTATAGCATCAGATTTCACCTGGAGCTTTGAGGGACACTTCCTTTTTCAAATCACCCTGTCTAAAGCTGGCTAACGGCAGTGCTGTGCATGCTCAGCTTCAACAAAGCTGTCCTCAAATGGCAGCTATAAACAGTCCTTTTCCTCTGGTGAGTTTGTATACAATGGCTCTGAGCAGATCTGTGGCTAGAACAGGTCTACAGCCAAGGATGTGGACTTGTCTGGGAAGGGGCTATTTTTGCCTCCTCTGGGGACAGTTCAGTGGCTGCTCAGACTTTCAGAGCTTTTTGACAGATAAATTTTATGAGATTTGTCATCTGTTCATTTTGAACAATTTCTATTGCAAGTTGAGTCTAACTGGCTTTTGCCAACTGTGAGATGTTCCCATTCACCTGTATGCCGTGTGTCCCTCTGGATTCTTTGGCCTATTTGCAGACAGTTAATGCTATCTAACAGGCTGCAGTTTTGGCAAAGACAAGGTGTTTGACTGTCCTGTAAGTTAGCACCTGAGTGCCTCCTTGTAGCTCTGATTTGTATCCAAAATGTCCACAATCTTTTGCTGTAGATTTTTACCTCTTAGAGATGCTTTCAGTGTGAATTCTTTAAAAGCAACCCACAATCTTTCATCTGTGTTCTCTATTCTTCATACAAATTGCAGCCGTCTCGCATACTGGTAAAATATTTCTGTCACCAGGGCAGGGTAGAGAGGATCGAGACCTCTTGATTTAATGACTCCCTTCACTAGTGGATATATGTATTTGCCAGTTACTACACTATCACTAAAAGAGCAGTTTTACTCTTGAACACTTCTGTGAACAAAAATATCTAAAATGTGATTGTACCAGAGCTGTAGTATGGCTTAGGTTATGAAGCTGTTGAAAATGCAGATGTGACCGTGATGTGGAGATACCAGCTTGGCTGAGCAGCATGTTGGCTGATAACCATTGTGAAATACCTTAGTGGGACAATAAGCTGTCTCATTTTAGATCTCTGGAGGAGGACACTACAGCACTATTCATGAACTCCTCAGTGAATAGCATAGTTGGGCGTATTTGGTTGATGGATTGTAGGTATATGAGTACTACTGTATGTTCAACTGGTAAGGGGACAGCTAGTCCTGCATTTCCTTGGTAAAGCTCTTATCTGGCCAAATGCTGACTGTAAAGCATGACTTCTCAGACTGCTGTGGGTGGATAGCCCCTGTTCACTTAAATAATCAAGTAAAACAAAAAATAAAATCACAGCATGAAGCACATGCTTTACTGGATATAAGACCAGGGCAGTAGGTGTTTTATTGCGCTGGCTGCCTGAGGTAAATAATGGAGGACAGTCAGTGGTGTGCGTATGCAGAACCAATACTTCGCTGCCATGTTCTTCTGAGATGGCAATAGTTTAATAAGCACGACTCATACCAACAACCTGGAATGGAGAAATACATCACAGTGTTTAAAGAAAACTAAACAAACAAGATATTAACATGTCCCCTTCAAGAAAAATATGTCAGCATCTTAAGTCCAAGTGTGAAAGCCTTTCACTTGTCATTATTAAAATGAACTATTATGTCAAAGCAGCAACAATGGAAACCTGTTTTTACCCTGGCCGATGTTTCTCTTCCTGAAGACATCACCTTTTACATGCAGCAGTACAATAGCCCTGTATTAAACCTGAGGATGGGGTAAACTCTGAAAGCTGGATTGTCTTGTCACTTTATGGAAGATGAGCAAGTTGTGTTTCTGCATTGTAGCTGTAAGGGGCTTATCCATTAGAAAAGGTCTTATGAAAGAAAAAGCTTTGTGGTTAGCAACAGGAGTGAATGATAGTGCAGTTTATAGGGTATCACACTTTCTTCTGTGTTTTGTAGAGCACTGATTGCCTGCTCTTCTCATTTGTTTTGCTCGAGTAAGCAGTTTTTCATGTTCTTCATACTTCCTGTTGTTAATGATTTTCCCAATACTGTCACGTCTTCCGTCCAGCACATTTCCTCCAGCTTGAAGGCTTTTACTATGCACAGCCGAGGAGGTAAAGTCTCAGGCCTGTTATGCTGGGGAGAGGAGAATCAACAGGGCCCTGCACTGGTAAATGTGTTGCCTTAACCTTCCACTGGGCGCCTCATTTGAAAGTCTTTTTCACAGCTTCAATTCCAAGCCATTTGAAATCAAAACTTAAGTATTAAAAGATACATGGGTACCACTTACATCTCTGAAATGGACACGTGATCAGCATAGTTTTGTTTTCCCTTGCGTCTTACATCAAATGGTTATTTACATCAAAGTATCTGTACACTTTTACAGATCACTGTGCTTTGCAAAAATATGTCGGATAAGAGGAGATGCTGGGCCATGAGAAATGCAACTGTGAGTTTCTGAGTTTGAGCAAGACGCTGTGGCAGGCGAGGTGCTGAAAATGGTTGTAGGAGCCACAGAGGAAATAGAAGAAAGCAACCCAAACCTGAGCAGCTAATGTTGTTTCAGCTGTTGAATTTCAAAGTAGCAACAGGTCTGGCTTCAACCCTTCTGTTAATCCCTTACAGTAACTTAGAACTGGGCTCAAAATCAGTCACAATTTTAAACTGTCATTCTGTGTTCAAAGGTTGAGTTTTTCCATTTCAAAAAGTAAAGAAAATATAAAATAAGCTTTTGTTATTTTTTTTTCCTATTTTTCAGCTTCAATATTTAAAATAGTTTTTGAAATTTGAAGGTATTATAATAATGGTGTATAGTACCAAAAGAAATATGCTCACTTAGATTAGCGAATCTGCTCTTCTGAAGTATATATTTTATTCTTGCATACATGTTCCCCTTTTGTAAACAAACACAATCACAAGACCTTTAAAAGGAATATGGTGGGTTCTTTGTATGAATGCTCTGTCCTGAATAGCTTTTTCTATGTTATATGCAGTCATATCCTGTTGATTTCTGAGCAAAGATGCTATGGTAGTTGGCTGAAAAGATCTGTGTAGCAGACATTGTAAATCTATTTTGTGTTCTGCCTTTTTTCACGCTGTTCAACCAGCACGGACTGTCTTACATAGAAAATCTTCACTTCCATGATCCAGTGTTAGTGAAATCCTGATGAAGCTAAATGAGATCCCCTTTTTTGTTAAGTTTTGGATTAGATCAGTTCTCAAAATATGGAACTAACACAACTGTCTGTTTCTGATTTCTGGTGAAGCCGACAAGTGTTGTTAAATGGGAGAGTTGTTTTCTGCTGTGATTTGCTTAAATCTTCTCCATAAATCATTTTGTCCTCTCTTCCCTCCATAAATTCACTGTCTTCTGCCCAAGCCCCATTTTTCTTAAAAAGACTAAGGCTGACCTTCTCCCAGGTGCTGTTTCAGGTATCAGTTTCACTTCCCAGTGCGAGTCCTGCAATGCACAGTGACAAATCAGAAGATGAAACAGTTCCATTACTCACTTGCCATCCAGGGGACTAAGTGTCTGTTAAGTGTTAAGTGAAAGAAAGTCAGTGACGTCTGTCTCTTAATTAAAGCAGACAGTTGGAGTTGGATATACCCACAAGACTTTATTATAATGGAGGCAGCCTGAAGAAGTGGCATCACCAGTCTCGTTAGTAACCATAGAAAGAAGGTGTTAATTAGGGAATGTGTGATCCTACCATCAGACCAATTTGGGGAAAAAAAAGGTGGATGATACAGAGATGAGCTGTCAGCAATATAATATATCATAATAATTGTGCACATTGCACTGGCATTAATGGCAGTGGCATAGCAGGGTGGGATGCTGGTTAATTCACATTAGTGTCAAGTCAGGCAGTTAAAGCCCTAAAAACTAAATGAGGAAGTCTAATTGTCTGTTCAGAATCAAATAACATTCACTTTATTACCAAATTCCACCACTAACAGCCCGGAAAACCACTTGTGGCTGACGAGAGAAGGGACATATGGGTTGTTGAATGTAAGGAGGGGACTGACTGGCTGGAGGTCGGGCGCAAGTAGCAGTACTGGGATAGCAGCACTCCAGAAGTGGAGGGCTCTGGAGAGCAGTGGTTCCGGGAAAATACACATGTACTGTCATTGTGCTGGGGACCCTAAAAGCAGAGTTAGCTGCAGGTTAAGTACAAGTAGCAACTTTATGGTGTCATAAAGTGATTTCCACAGAGATTTGGAACGGAAAGAAAGCAATGAAACTTGGTGTGAGAAGGGTGAAGATCATTTGTGAGACTAAGCTGCAGAGATTAGATGTGGTGTGATCGGGAGCTTTCATGATCTAAAGATGTAGGTCTGAAGAATGAAGGTCTTCCTTTGTCTGCATACAAAGCGGAACTTTTCCCCACCATGTATCTTGCCTTTGTGCTCTTTGTGGCTCAGAGTTAATGATAAACTTCGCTTTTATGTGGTTCAGAAAAATAGTAGAGTCAGAGTTCTTGATAGAAACAGATTTCCTGCGAAGAAAACGTTGGCTGTCCTCAGAAACACATTTCAGCAGTATGTCTTGATGGGCCATTGTTTTTAAGTATCCCTCATGATACCCCGGCCATAGGTGGTTTTAGTTCCTTGATGGAGCTGCCAGTCATTGAAATGACTTCTGGTGAGCTGACAGTGTTACACACTAAGATGTAGACAATGCTAACCTGTTATGATCATCTTTGGTGGTAGTGCTGTAGTTCACGTGATAGGTACCTGTTGCTGAAAATTGGTTACCCAGTTTCGGTTTCACTGTGTGCAGTCATGTTCAGACTGGATGTATGAAATAGTGAACAAACAGCATGAACATGTAGCTTGAAGACTTCAAAGCCCGGTGGATCCAAACCATTCCATGATTTACACTGGGTTCAATAGAAAGGATTTCTTTCATATATTTCAGTTTGGTGGTAAGGTGTTTGCGTTTTCTAAACAGGCCTCTTGTGACATCTCCATATATTCTTGCTGGTGACAGAAAAACTTCCTTATGAGTCTTTACACACCAAAGGGTCCAAAGGTCTCGTCTGGTATTTGGCCACAGGCACGGGTGATAGATGGTGTAGACACATTGCAGCAAGGATGTTGTCCATTTTCTAGCCACATGGGACATGTTCTTCATGCTGGGGTGGCATCCTGCTGTATCAATCATTCTTACATTGCAGGGCCACTAGCTTCTTCCAAAGAAACTCTTCTGTTAAAAAAACCCCCATAGCTAATTGCTGTTCCCAAGTCTTTCATTTTTTCTGTCTTGTAGCAAAAATTTAAGCAGCTTTTTTGTAATTACACATTTTCCCCCCTCACTTTCACAATATCCTCTTTAAAATCAACATTTAGTCTTTCTTAGGCTGCTTCTGAAAAGGAAAAGCAGAGTTGGTTTAATGCAATGGAAGAGCAGAGCTATATTCCTCCAGAGATAATTACTTTGAAGATAATTACAGTTGAAAAAAAAAAGGGCTGTCAAAACCCTTTCACTTACTTTTCATGGGATTTTTAAAAAAATTGTCTCTTTTCAGCAGATACAAGCACTGCCTTTGCTTGCACCAGACTCCAAACTCAGAAGTTGGACTATGCTCATCTTGTCCTCTCCCCCAGGGTGCCAGGCACCTTAGAAGACAATACAGGAAATCCTACAATAGGCAGGAGTGGAATAATCTTGCCTAAGGAGAGATTTCTCTACTAACTTCCAAACATTCAGAGTTTAATTCAGAAAGTAGCTTCACAGCATATGTCAAACTATGTTGATGGAACAAACCACTAATTTCTATCCTTGAGAACTGGGCCCCTGATCTTTACCTCCAGGTAAAGGCACTCAGCTCAGCTGAAAACACCAGCCAGCTTGAAATCAGATTCTCTCTGTAGGTCTTTCAGGATGTGGGTGTATAGTCTGTGATCCTTTTAACCTTCACTAATCTTCTTTGCCCGAGCATATTCTGAGGTGGTTTCCCTTGAATGCTGTTCAGTTCCACTGCTTATATACTGTTAGTCTCACTGCCAAACGAAGTACCTCAGTCAAGCAAGTGCTATTCCTAATCAGAGCCAGCATCCCGGGGTAATTCAGTGATTTCCTTCTGGGCAATGTGAAGCCATTAGCAGGTTCGTGCCATTTTACCCTTATTTAATTACATCCCAAGGAGAGGACTGAGCTGGCAGGATAGGTGAAGGCTGAGGTGACCCAGTAAGGACTCCAGGCATGAAGGCTTCTTTTTAATATTTCATGCAAAATCCTAGCGGCAGCCTACAGCAGAAGGGGCTTCAGTTTCACTCAATACACACATGCAGTGGCTTCTATTTGTTGCCACAGAAATACTCATTTCTGAGGTATCATAAAGAATCATCAAATGTGTATTAGCTTTTTGAGGTCCAGCAATTCTTCGGAGACTAGGTGATTGAGCCAGATAGGGATATGATGCTGAGACCTACCTTTATTCCCTCGGGCAGGTTCAGTGGCAGTATTGTTGCAAACAAAACAGCATTTGTGTCAGGGGTGATTAAT